>NW_020897702.1:21983402-22188637 GCF_003984885.1 Neopelma chrysocephalum
TAGCATTATGCTCAGCACATGGAGCTGGGGAAAGAAGAAGGAAAAGGGAGAAATTTGGAGTGATGGGTTTTGTCTTCCCAGGTCACCATTACATGTGATAGAGCCCTGCTATCCTGGAGGTGGCTGAACACCTGCCTGCCCATGAGAAGTGGTGAATTAATTCCTTGTTTTGCTTTGTTTGTGTGCACAGCTTTTACTTTCCCTATTAAACTGTCTTTATCTCAACCCATGAGTTTTCTCATTTTTACCCTTCCAATTCTCTCCCTGATCCCACTGGTGGGGGGGCGAGCAAGTGGCTGCGTGGGGCTGAGTTGCTGACTGGGGTTAAAACATGACATCCATGGTGAAGCTCCAACCCCAGGGCAGAGGTAGCCTCCTCACGCCCATGCTGGGGGGACACTATGATGTCCCTTCAGCTCCAGGAAACTCCATGGTGGCCAGACATCCCGAGAGCAGGGGACTGGCAGTGTATGCACATGTCAGTGCCACACTGGGCTCCACAGCAGGACAGCCAGAGATGCCAGGGGCACCCAGAAAGGGACAAGAGGAGCAGTGGGTTCAGGTCTGAGGGGGAGAGGGCGGGTGGCAGAATGGGCACCTGGCTGGGATATGAGGGGTCAGTTGGAGAGCTGCCACCACTGAGGGTTGCAAAAGGGGTGAAGGACCCCATGGCCTTTCCCAAAATAGAACAATTTCCTCCAGTTGCCACATCCTGCAAGATACACAGAGATAGGCAGTTCTGGCCACTGGCCACTGGCCATGGCCTCCGATCCAGGATGGGGATAACAGGGGCAATGGTGGCACCATCTGTGCTCCACTGTGGGCACAGTTCCATGACTGCAGGAGTTCTCTGTTGCGGCGTTTAGTCCCATGTCTGTCCCCGTTGCATGTCCCCATGACCCCACGTAGGATTCCATGCAGCAGCGCACCCCTACACCCCCAGTGAGGTTTTCCACATAAGTGTCTCCTGCTGTGTCCAAGCTGGCAGTAATGGACAGGGGTTGCTCAATGTCCCCGGAGTGTTCACGTCCCAAGCGCATGGCAGCAAGAAGAGGAGGAGGTGAGGACCCCCTGGGAGCACAGCTGTTTGCAGACTGCCAGCCCTGGGGGGCAGGAGCTGGACCCACTCTCACAGGGCCCCACAACTGAACATGTAGAGGGGTAGGAGTGGGACAGAGGGAAAGACTCCAGGCACCTTTGCTCCTTGCCGCTCCCCTGCTCCTGGCATGGGGATGCAGCAGGACCTCCGGCCAGCTTGGGTGAAGGCCACGGGGAGGCTGGGCCAGGAGAGATTGCACAGAGCCTGGGACACTGTGTGGCCGAGCTCCAGCTGGGCTGCAGCCAAGCCCAGTCCCACGGCCATGCAGCCCAGCCAAGGCAGGAGGGGACAGCAGAGGAGGGATGTGCCTTGGCACTGCATAAAAAGCCCCCATCAGGGACGGGGAGCAGGAGGCACCCTGAGAAGAGCCCAGAGCAGCGCTGCCCGAGCTGTGGGAGAGAGGCCATGGAGCAGTACTTCTCAGCCACCCAGAAGATGGAGCAGGAGGTGATGTTCCCCAGCTTGCTCCGAGGGGTCTTCCCGCAAGAGGAGGGGGCGGCCCCGGCCGCAGGCAGCCACACAGACCTCTATGAGCGCTACCAGCTGCTCAAGGCCATCAAGCCCATGGTGGAGAAAGGCCTGGCCTCTGTCAACGACCAGAGCCCAACCGGCACTAACGCTGACACAGCTTTAGATGAGAGTGCAGACAGCAATCTGGAGGAGCGCCTCTCCCATCATGTCAATGGCTTGCAGCAAGTTCTGACAGACCTCACCAAAAACACCAAAGCCCTCACCCGGAGGTACAGCCAGATCTTGGAGCAGATCAACCTCAGTGAAGATCAGTCCAGCTCTTGAGCCTGCACTCCCTGCCTCTGAGGTAAGGGCTTAGGGACACAGAGTGCTGAGGAGGAGCTGGGTGAGGGGTAACATACTCTTCCTTATGCCCCATCAGCTGTGTGGCTTTCCAATGTTCGCACTACATCCCCAAATCCCAGGAGTTCTGAGTCTGCATTTCACTGCTCAACAGATACATTCTCCTGGATTTGTCTTTCTCAACTGCCCACTAATGCAAAATGCGCCACTGAACAAAGGCCACTCTGTGAGCTCCACATTGTTCCCAAGACTCCCCAGTTTACAGCATAGGCAATGTCTTGCTGCTTCTGGGCAAACACAAAAGATCCCAGGGACAAAAGGGATGTGTGATTGGTGGACCCTGAACTCTGGACTGCAGGAGCTGCCAGGCACTGGTGCTCCATCTGTTTCTCTTTTTTCTCTAATTGAAAATGTGACAGAGTCATTTTTTGGGAGGAATTTGGCACTTTCAGGTCTCCAAATACTTTATTTTGGTACATCACCTGCAAACAGCTTAGACACTTCAATCTTACCCCAGCCTAAAAAGCAAACCCATTCTCCATGCTGGTGGGACTTTCATCCCTGAGACCCCTTGGGTAGACATCCTTGTGCTCCATCAGAGACAGGGCTATGGCCGAGATCCTTGTAGTGAAATGGAGAGCGTAGAAAGGTGACAGCAACAACAGAGGACATTAACAGGACTTTACCCTTGCTTAGGAGGAAACACAGCCAGGAATGAGGACATCATGACCAAACCATGTGCATTATCCCCACAGGGTGATCTGTTGTCCGCAGCCCAGTGGCACTTTTTCTCCTGTGCCAGGTCCCACTAAGGAACGTCCTTTGTGAGCAGCGCAGAGCTTGACCGTCTGCCCACCGGGCACTGCCCGTACCATCCGACTCGTCCTGCGGCTGATCCTGCTGGCAAGCTTGCTGCTTAATTTCACTCCTGTCCCAGGGGGACTTCTGCAGGGCAGAAATGAGTGTTTTGTGTTGTTGCTTTGTGGAAGGCAGCTGTAACTTTGAAGAGATGCCTTTTTCTGTGTGTGCCTAATCCTGCCCCCCGCAACTGGTCTCTTTGATAATGTAAATGAAATGCAAAGCCTTGTGCACATGTGTCCTGTGTTTCCTACCAGCTGTCACTTCTGTATAGCTACTGTCCCCCAGCCCATGAGGGTGACAGGACCTTGGCCACCAAGGCCAGGGTTCAGTGCAGGGAGGTGAGGTGGGTTTCTCTGTCAGAGAGTGGGACTTGTATTTACCTTGGGATGGATGTTCCCCCAGCCCTCTGTTTCTCACACCTTGTAAAGCCTTGGTGTAATCTTGTCACCACCCTGTGCTGTGTGCTGGGATCCCAACCTGCTCCCCAGCATCCTTCCTTCCCTTCCCTAACATCCTCTTCTCTCCTGGATCCCCAACTTCTCATCTCCCCAGTACAATCAGTGACTGCACATCCCATCCCTTGGCCTATACTCATCCAGCTCCTCATACCCAGCACCATCTCCACTACACACAGTCCTGTGGACAATCTGTCGCAATCCTCATTGGCCAGCAAAACCCAGGGTGCAATTCTGCCTTCTCCCTGCTTGGCCATGACACACTCTGGAGCCAGGAGCAGAGGAGGAGGTGGGGATGCTCAGCTGGGGTAAGTAGGAAGGCAGGGCTTTGCTCGCCTTCAGTCCCTGTGAGCTGTGGGGAAACCAGGGGCAAAGCCCTTGCTGGGTGGGTGGGCAGGAGCTGCAAGCTCTTCACAGGCAAGTTGGAAACTTCAGTACAGGCTGGGTTCCACCTCCAGGTGACTCCTTCTCTCCCAGACACCACCCTTGGGAAGTTCTACCGAGCTGGGCACTAGAGGGAGGTGTTCCCTTGCCTCTTCAGGACATTTTAAAACAAATTCAGCTCTTGAAATAGCACTGCTTTGGCTGAACAAACACTGGTCCTCCAGCAACCTTCCACTTTTGATTAAAAAACTGGAGATTGGAGATCTCTGAGGATCTATGGTGAGAGGATGATTGTGACCATGCCCTGTGCTGCAGGCTCCAGTTGTGTTGCGTGTTGCTAACATGCTCTCTGAATCTACCATATCATGAGTGAAATAACATTCTTCATACTGAAATGAGAGACTCATCAGCTCTAAAAGTCTCCATCTAAAATTAACAGATGTTCTGCGGATGGTACCCTATTTCTTCCGATCTCCTGGAAGCAGCTCCATACCTTGATCGCCTCTTCATGTTCATGTTAACCCCTTTAGTGGGGCTCTGATTGCTGAGCAGCAACTGAAAGTCCACAGCACTGTAAAGAATGAGAAAAGCAGGAACTCCATCCCTTGCTTTTATTTTAGTGAAACTCTAATTGCACAGAAAATAACAGAGAAAATGTCCCCAAAGGGAATAAGGCATTTCTGAAGGAGTGTGAACATTGGGAAATGCCCTGCGAGCTAAGCTGAACATGATATAATCATGGGAAAGAAGTCGATGAATATGGGTATAAGGAGAATAATTTAGTTTCTTGGGAATGTGGGCACTGATGGGCTTGTTGGGTTGTTTTAACCAATGGCAATATGAGTGGTTAAATCTGTATCCCAGGGGTGCCTCCCCCCATTCATTCATTGGGGATGGAGCACGCACTTAGTTGGCCAGCAGACATTTTGTTTCATTGGCTTCTGATGGTGTCCTGGGGCCTGTCCAAAGCCAGCTCAGATCTCAGATACAAGCCATCAACCATGCATTCTGAGAAGGTGGGTGGAGCTGATAAATGTCTGGAAGGCCTCAGGTAGGAATGTCTACGGTGTTTGTACAGCACATGGTGTTTGATTTAGGAGTGGCTCCTGAAATGCAGAATCACCAGCCCAGCTGCAATTCCTGAGCAGATCTAAATCAAACTGCTGATGGTTTTGCTTTTCAGTAAAATTTTCACAAATTGTGCAGGCTGGCCACACGTCACCAGAGCAACCTAGCAATTTTCAGGAATCGTAGAATATCCTAAGTTTGAAGGGACCCACAAGAATCAACGAGTCCAACTTCTGATCCTACACAGAACAACCCCAAAAATCACTCCATGTGCCTGAGAGCATTGTCCAAACACTTCTTGAACTCAGACAGGATTGGTGCCATGACCACTTCCCTGGGGAGCCTGTTCCAGTGCTCAACCACCTTCTGGGTGAAAAACCTTCTCCTAATATCCAACCTACTATCCAAGCCACAACTTCTCTGGGCAGCCTGTGCTGGTGCCTCATTACCCTCTGAGTAAATGTACATACCAGCACAGAGATGTTCCAGCTCATTGTTATCTACAAATTTATAAGATTACGTTAGGCATAATTTATACAATTCTACAAACTTGGTAACTTAAATCATATCCTTCATGAAAAGGGGGGAAAAAAAATCCAACAGTGGGTAATTTGTAAAGCAGTACTGAAAAATGTCATCTTAAAGCAAGTCATTCGGTTGGTGGGATTAAATAGTAAAAGTCAGACTTTTCACATACATCGTGACTTCTAGTCAAAATACTTTACAGACTTCCAGGACATTCTTTGTCCCATAATGTGCCAGAAAAAGTGGCCAAGTTATAAAAAAGGAGCAAAAGAGCGGGAGGACCAGACCAGTATGTTCATCACACTGAAGGACAAGCCATGGTTGGTCTAGCAGTAGAAAAGAGTTGTGGACATCAGCTAACAAATATTCTTTCACTGAAGTGCTAAGGATCTTTCTAGTAGCATTGAATGTTTGGCCTCAAATGCCATTAGCCATCCTTGATTCTGATTTGGGGAAACCTTTCAGATGAGCTTTTGAACAAAGTAAACTAATTTCTTGCTCTTCACCCTTCCCTAGTGAAAAGCTTGAGTGAGCAGAGAGGTGAGGGTCCACCTGTCTATCCAGTTCTGTAGCTGCAGAAGGAAAGGTTATGACCTCCAGCATCGAAGATGTGATGGACGTGAACTCTGTCAGGATATTTTCTGAATCACCTACATTAACCAGCCCAAAGAATAGGATTTGCAGGAATCAAAGGCCCAGAACATGTGGATCTTCCAGCTCTCCCTGTTTTCCAATAAGCCAATTGATTCCAATTGCTTTTTAAAATTTATTACAAGTGACAAAACCTGGGCTCCCAAGCAGACCTCATTAGTGAATCCAGTACTATCACTTCTGCTGGTCTGGCAAAGGGAAAATTCAAGCCTTTCTATTCAAAGCAGCCAAGATAGCTCAGACATAGGTTATTACTGGGGATTCTTTAGGATTTGGGTTCGATGACAGGTTCACCCAAATGCACAAAACATTGAAAAGAGTCTGGGTCCAGCTTTGCTGGAGCCCTTGGTGAGGACAAACTTTATTCTCAATGTGAGTGAATCAGTGAAAATTCTAACTCTTTTTTCTCTGTGCCTCAACCTCCTGCTCACCTTAATGCTGTCTTCTGGGAGGATACAGACCCAGCAAAATCCCAGGAGAACTCAAAAGCAACAAAGCTGGTGTCCATGAGCACAATGCAGATTTTGTGCCAATTATTTCCTTGTATATCACACTGTTGATTTTCACGATTAATATCTCCCCCAGGAAGATTTTTAGGAAGCACTGTATTTGAGATTTTCCCTTTTGTTGCTGGTACCAAGAAGCAGCTTGAAATGAAAGACAGTGAGACACAGTTGGTAGAGGAGGTAACACCTTTTAGTAGACCAACAGAAACTGAAAAAAAAAAAATGGAAAAAACCCCAAGCAAGGTGAAACAGAATCTGACAGACCTAAGAAACAGCCCTGAGAATGGCTCATGTGCCCTTAAGCCTGGATGGTTTTATCCATCCAAGATGTTGTCTCTCATTACAAACATTAAGTTACATCTATATCACCATAATGAAGTAAAGACACAGAAGTGATGAGTGGCCTGAAGACAAACTTGAAAGCACCAGTGCACTTGGAAACACCTAGAATAAAACAAAGGAGATTCTGAAGGGCTGTGGTCTAGTTCTGGAGAGGTAATTTAGGCTCACTCTGATTTGATGCTCTGCATTTAATAAATTAACAAAGACATAGAATCATCATAGAATCACAGAATGGGTTGGGCTGGGAAGGAACCTTAAAGATCATCTAGTTCCAACCCCCCCCCGCCATGGGCAGGAACACCTTCCACTAGACCAGGTTGCTCAAAGCCCCATGCAATCTAGCCTTGAACGCTTCCAGGAATGGGGCAACCACAGCTTCTCCTGGCAATCTGACCCAGTATCTCACAGTAAGTGAGTGAGTGAGACCCAGTATCTCACCCTCACAGTAAAGAATTTCTTTTTACATCTGATCTAAATCACTCCTCTTTTAGTTTAAAACTGCTCCTCCTTGTCCTGTCACTTTCTGCCCAAGTAAAAAGTCATTCTCCCTCTTTTTTATATGCCCCCCTTTAAGCATTTACAAGCCCCCTTGCAGTACATCCTAGTGAGTGTTTCGATGTTGTAACAAATAGTTTCACTATCACTAAATCTATGGTGCTGTCCACACTCTATATTTGGTGGATATAGGATATTAGAAAACACTGTCATGCAAAGATAACAATCAAATATTTATGACCAGTTAAAAAGAATAGTTCAGGCTCAAGCAGAGATTCCGGTTTCGTTTTATTTACCTTGCCCAAATTACTCAGTGTCCAGTGACTGTATGGGCGAGAAAGAAAATGCCACCAGGTTGTAGACACCCTGATCTGTCGTCAATGGAAATAACAAATGGGATCAATTAAATGGTTTGGGATAAACTGTGCCTTAAAATAGAAGTGCATGGAGGATAAAAAGCTGTGAAAATATTTACTGGGAAATGCCAGGTTCGAGACAACCAGTTGTCGAGGTAGAAGCAGACACACAGGCACGCATTGCGGGGCTCCTCGTTTGGAACAGATTGCTTGGCACTTAGTCACCACACCGATAGCATTGCAGGAGGTGTGTGCTGGCAGCCAGCCCAAGTCCACCCTGCACCTTGCTGGCTGCCAGAAAACTAATGAACAAATACTTCCGCTTTCAAGCTGTTCCCTCCCCTCTCCCTACACCTGGACCTAGTACCAGGGCTGTGGCCAGAGCTAACTGGAGCCTGCGGGGCAGCAGCTGGGCTGGGAGCGTGGAAAAGCTGACCCAACAAAGACCAAGTGAAAGAGGCTTGGAGCACAGCTGGGAGACACCGTGCGTGTAGGGCAGGACCCTAGCACTGAGCAGCAGATTTTCCCAAACAGCTGAGCCCTCAGCTCCTGGGGAAGATGAGTATTTCGTCAGAGCACAAGCCCCTTGGGAAGCAGGTCACTGGCAGCTTGCATACGGTGAGTAAGGTACAGGCTCAAGGGCATGATCTCCTCGCGTGGGATCAAAGCACCCTCTTTGGGCTACATTTGAGTGTTTTTTTCCCCACCTGTTTTTCTGAAGACACCAGGGTTTGCCAGATGTATGACTAAGAAGATCCTAGTTAAACAGCTGTGTCTGACTCTGGCGTCTTCGCACTTGTTTGCTCACAGAACAGCCAAGTCCCTCACAGGTATATAAGGTCTGGCAATAGCAAATAACCAGATTGGTTCTTCTTCTCCTTAGACAAGAAGTGTAATTCAATTAATAGGAACTTTAATTGGTCAGATCCCTAAATAAAGGCCTGCTGTGGTTTTGGAGGGTTTTCAACAATTCTTAGGAGTCTCTAATGATGCAAAAGCTGTCCTGTGTTGTTAACATGCAGAATCATCAGGTGGGAGCAGTAGTTTTTCTACCTATTAAGAGAATTAGTGGCAATCTCAGACAAGCAGAAAGTTACTAGTCAGAAATCATTGATGAGATGATTTTTTTCTTCTCCTCTGCCCTCGGTCTGTTGCTAACCAGTTTGTCTTCTCTGCTATAGCTGTACAGTCCCTCCTCCAGACCTCTCTGCCTTTAAAAACCCAACCTTCTTGTGTTGCGCTTTTCAGATGTAGGCTACAAAATGTTCCCCAGGGAGGTAACTGTTTTACAGATTAATAAACTGGGCACAAATAGGGGCATGACTTTCCTAAGAGTCACCTTGCTGGCTGGCTACAGAACTGGAAATCAGCTGGTGCCATCTCTCCCAGCCTGCTGGGAACCAGTTTGGTGCCAGGCCAAAACCATTAATTGAGATATATGAACATAAAGGTAGTCGGACTACTGTATTAATGAAGAACATGTTATCCATTTGTATTAGTGACAAACAGCATGAAACAACCAACCTACCATCTGAAAAAGGAGCAAAGGCTCAAAAGCATGAGACCCTCCTGTCAAATGATCCCTGCTGGGGACAGCTGTTGGTATCACTGGGACTAATGGCAGATCTCCTAATGACAGACTTTACTACAGAAACAGCTTTGGGCTGTGTTCTTCAGTGCATGGTAATCACAAGATAGTCTCAGACAGAATAATATTAGTCATTGACCCCAAGGTAAATGATTGCCCTTGAGATGAAGCCACCAAACTAGTCCAAAGCAATATTCCAGCTGGGTATTTGGCCTGAATCTTCGATTGCTTCCCTGGGTTGCTTAGGCTGTGAGCAAATTTCTGCTAAATCTTAGAGTTTGCTGCTGTTTAAAGGGAAGGTTTCCACCTGCACCAGGTTGTCTGTTCCTAGTTCCTTCCTTTTGTCAGCTCTGTTACTTGCTAAATCGTCTGTGAGCCAACCCAGCTCACTAAGATGAAAGAGAAGCAGAGCTGGCATGAGATGAGCAACAGAAGCACATAGGTAGGTACAAGGACAGAAACAGAAGAGGGCAGCAGGAGCCCCCCCCTTCTCTTGGTATGAGCTGTGAGATGAGCTCACGTCACCCCATGGGTTTGTACCTGTGAGATCCAGCTAAGCACTTAAGTACACACTTCACTTGAGGCATGTGACTAGCAGCACTGAGGCAGATCCTTGCGTGATCGGATCCAAGAAAGCGCAGGTGAGCTCCTGGAAAATAGGGTTGTTTATTGACTCACGCCTTCCCAATGGCAGGTGTGGCCCTGGCCAGGCTTGTGACTTGCATTACAGCAGTGACGGTGGGGAGGAAAAGAGCTGCCTTCTTTCTTCCCTCTTCTTTTCATCTGCTGAGAATTACATAAAATGACCAAGTGCAAAGGGAGGCTAATAAAATTCTTAACCACTGAACTGTCAGGAAGGTCAGACTAGACACTAGGTCCAGCTTTCCAGGCCTTCAGACCTCCTCCAATTCAGAAAATGGCGTTAATGCACAGGGAGAAAAAAAAATCCAAACAAATCCACAAACTTTACATTCTTCCCTCTTAAATCCATGTCAGTTTAATGAATTATTTCCTTTACTTCCTAGCTAAAGCGATCATACATTTTTTAGGTGCTTTGCTAAACAGCTTCTGTCCACACCTCTGATGTGCTGGATTTTTTTCAGTGTTTGTAACTTTAGATTTTAGTGTTTGTAGCTTTAGTTCCTCCTTTGAAGAGAAAAGAACAGCTTAGGTGGTAAGAATGAAGTGGTACAACTTTGGGCTCTATCCCTGTCCCTCTGCACATGGGGAAGGTGAGGGCTCACATATTGCTCTTGCTGTAAGGACAATGGCACACAGGGACAATGCTTGTGTGGGACTTAAAAGATCAGTGTTGAATCCTGTAGTCACTAACAGCTTCCCTGGGCAGAGTACTTCTTTTCCCTCTTCCCCCTTGGGAAAACAACACTTTCCTACATCCCAAGATGTAGCAAAGGCTTAGCCATTTAGAAATGTTCAAATTTCTGCTGCTCTGGTTGCAAGGGCTGTATAAGCATCCTACATCTGCTTTTAATAATAAATGTGGTGGATGTTCCCATCTGATCCCCAAGAGATGGGAGCTCATACCACTTTTCACACAATCATTCCAACTCCCATGCTGATGGCCTCAGACTAGTAACACACATGGCTTTTTTGTCCCCTTGTGATACTTGCAGTTGTCACCAATCGTGGAGTTAAATGTTGGTGGGGAGATGTACACGACAACACTGAGCACCTTAAAGAAACACCCTGGCTCCAAGCTGGCAGAGATGTTCACCGGCCAGCCCAAACTCAGGACTGACTCTGAAGGGAGGTTCTTCATTGACAGGCCAGGCACCTACTTCAAATACATCCTGGAGTACCTGCGCAGTAACCAAGTGCCCACCCAATGCATCCAGGATGTCTACAAGGAAGCATTGTTCTATGACATAGAACCTCTAATCAAGCAGCTAGAGGACTCTCCACAGATCTTTGGGGAGCTTGTGGCAAGGAAGCAGTTTCTGGCTCGTGTACCCAACTACAGTGAGAACATTGAGCTGATGATCCGCATCGCAAGGGCGGAAGCGGTTGCATCCCGCCGGTCCAGCGTCATCGTATGTGTGGTCAGAACTGAGGAGGATGCCGCCAGGTGTCAGGATGCCCTGAACAGTTTGGACATGGATAAAAAATCTGTGGTGAAGTTTGGCCCCTGGAAGGCTGCACCAAGTATTTCTGATCTGCTGGACTGCATTCAAATGGATGTTGAAGCCAAAGGGTATAAAGTATCCTTTCAGCCCCACATTGCTGAAAAAGGTTTTCGCTTTAAATCACATGACTTCTTCTACAAGTTCCTGTTCACCTGGTGGTAGCAAAGTGCCATCATTGGTGGGGAATGGAAGGAAGCAATTATTAAAGCAAATTGGCCTGGGCCATAGAGACTAAGCCATAGACTACCAGAGAGACAGGAAGAAATGCATGGGCCAATGAAAGGATCTCCTTCGGCTGTTTGCCAAATTAAATTAAGCACTTAAGAGTTACTATTTTCTTGGGCTTTAGGGGATAACTTTTTAGGGGATTTAAAAAGTACCAGGAAAAGGAAGAATTTTACTCTTTCAGTGTTGCTGACTATTCATTAAATTCGGAGAGATAGATCTGTATATCGAACCAACCTCACTCAACCTGAGAGAAATGAATAATCCCAAATATGTCTCATGGATATGTAGAGTTGGTGTCTCCTGGTGCAAATGGGAACAGGTCACACAAGTGAAAATCCTGATGGAAATAGTGACATCAATGCGTGCTCAAATTAAATTTGGCTTCTTAATGAGAAGGCAAAAGCTCTTCTTCTCCCTGCTTTCCACAGCAGAACCTGGGTTAAAAAGAAGGATTCAGTGTCTATGATCTCTTCTTATTCCTCCAGTAGACAGCCTGCTCTCTAGTTGATGTATTTATTACCATTATTTATTATTTATTCTGAAGGAAAGATAGAGAACCTCAGTTCCAGGATCAACAAAAGGCAAAAATACCATCACTTATGTGAGGAGTTTATAATCTAAGGGCATGCACTCATCTCTCAGGCCACCCAATTTTGATTTTTTCTTATGACATTCATTATCATTATTATTGTTATTATTATTATACTATTTCTAAATATATATGCTTCTGGAAGAATTGGGAAAATCCACCCTGATTCGATGGGAAGGAAGTGTTACTGAAGCAGTAGCCTGAAAATTCTCTTTTTTTACAGAACACAAGTTGGGTCCTAAATTGTGTTTTAAAAATCTTAGAATTTGAAAGTTTATTTTTATACCAAATATGCCTTGGTTTTAATTACTCTGAAAATCATAATGGTTAATTTGATAATGATTGTATTTCCTTCACTTCTTAGAAGATGGATTTCTTCCAGTTAAGGACAATAATCATAGAATCATAGGATAGTCCCTGAGATGTTAAATAAATAACTTTTAAAAGCTTTTTGAGTGATGCAGAAGTGATTTATTTGCTTTAATTTACTTTATTTACTGACAGATTCTAAAGTCCTGAAATTTTTTCTTTATGGCAATGGATTTGAATCATTCCTAATTAAGCTGAGTTTCGGATGTGCTCATCCTAGCACAGATTCCTTGACAGTGACAGTCATGAGTCATGCCACTGACTGCACGGCAGTTCTGCTGTAGGTGTGAGGAGACTCTCTGAGACCTCTCACAGTCCTAACCTTGGTAAGAATAGACACAGTCAGCGTCTGAGATGACAAAAAATGTTAGAAAACCGGATCTTTTGATCCTAATGAAGTGGTTGGTGGGGTTTAGCCTAGAAGAAGAGAGATTAAGGAGGCCTCCCAGTAGACAAAAGGCTGCTTTAAAGAGCTCTGTTACACTTTGTACATACCAAAGGCCAGAAAACTGGCTGAAGTCACAACACAGGAGATGAAAATTAGATATTAGGAGAAAATCATCTGATTATAGGGTAGCTAAAGTATCAAAACAACCAACCTCCTAAGTCTACAGGACTGCTGCCATGAGAAACTTTAATTTGCACATACTCAAATCCTATGTTCAGTTTTGGGCCTGTCTTGATAAGACAGACATTGAGGTGCTGGATTGTGCTCAGAAAAGGGCAATGGAGCTGAGGAAGACCTGGAGCACAAATCTGATAAGATCTGGATGAGGGAGCTGGAGATGCTTAGTCTGGAGACAAGGAGGCTCAGGGGGGACTTTCTCCTTCTCTACGAGTCCCTGAAAGGAGGTTGTGGCCAGGTGGGGGTTGGTCTGTTCTCCCAAGTGACAAGTGTCAGCAAAAGAGGAAATTACCTCAAGTTGTGCCAGGAAGAATTAGGAAAAATATATTCACTGAAAGGGTGGTTAGGCATTGGAACAGGCTGCCCAGAGAAATGGGAGTCACCATCCCTGGAAGTGTTCAGAATATGTGCAGATGTGGCACTTGGGGAAATGGTTTAGTGGTGGGCTGTGTTAATGGCTGGACTCGATTACCTTAGAGGTCTTTTCCAACCTTAATGATTCTATGATTCTAATAGTTTCATCAAGGATGGTCTAATAAAACAGCACAGGCTTGAAGGGACATCAAAGGATCATCTGGTAGAGCCTCTGCTGGGAAAGGGAGCCTGAATAAGATTGTTGAGCACCCTGTCCTGTCATATAGCGAAAACTCCCAGTGATATGGACTCCACCATGTCCCTGGGGAGGTTCTTCCACTGAATGATGGTTCTCACTGTATAAAAAATATTTCTTATATTGAGAAGAAAATTCTCTTGGTGCAACTTGCCCCTGTGGCCCCTTGTCTCATCTACACTGCTCCTCGTGTAGAGAGATGCCATACATCTTTGTGGATGCCCTTTAAGTACAGGGAACACTATGCGAGGTCCCCCTGGGGAGAAGAGACACAGCTCCTTCAGTCTTCCCTCTAAGGCAGTTTCTCCAGATCTGTGATTGCCTCCCTGCCCTTCCTTTGGACCCATCAAACAAGAGGATGAAAGGAGACAGTTTTAAGCTGCGCCAGGATAGGTTTAGGTTGGATACTGAAGGAATTTCCTCACAGAAAGGGTGATTAAACATTGGAAAAGACTGCCCAGGGAGGTAGTGGAGTCACTGACTCTGGAGGTGTTTAAGGAAAGACTGGACATGGCACTTAGCGCCATGGTCTAGTTGACAAGGTGGTGTTCATAGGTTGGAACTGATAATCTCAGAGGTCTCTTCCAACCTAACTGATTCTGCATTTCTATGATTCAGCCCTTTCCCAAATCCTCTTGTCCCAAGGACGTGACCGAACTGTGGCCATCTCTGGCTACCTCTGGCGACACAGTGTCACAGACACAGCTGCTGCCAGTGTCTCCTGTCATCTAATTAGACACATGTCTGCCGGACGGCTCCTCAGTGCCAGGGCCTCCTTCCCCTATCCTCCAAGGAGACATGTTTGAAGGCACATACACTTCCATGTGTGTCTAATGCAACATCAAGTCACGTCACTGATACATATATATTTTATATTTTTATTTATATTGTTATATGGTCCTTAAATAATTTATATTGTTATATGGTCCTTATATGGTCTAAAATCCAATATTAGCGAAACCGGTGGGTATTTTGGAGGAAAGCTGACGCCCTGGGCAGCAGCGCTGACTGCGCTGGCCGGGCCGCGGGCGCCGTGTCCCCCCCGCGTTCCCAGGGCAACAGGAGGCTGCCGGACCATAGAGCGCGGCCTCCGGCAGGAAAGAGAGGGCGCGCCTCGCGGCCCCTCCCTGCGGGCCGCTCTGTGGTTCCCCTTCCGGGTCGCGGTCCGGCGCCATGGCGGCGCACCTGAAGAAGCGGGTGTACGAGGAGTTCACCAAGGTGGTCCAGGTGGGTCTGGACGGGCCGAGCCGGCCCCGAGCTCTGCCGTGCGGCGGGAGGTGCCGGCGGGTGATGCGGAGCTGCGGGGGAACCCGCCGGCCCAGCCCGGGGCCAAGCCTGGGAGCGCCACCCGCCCGCTGTGCCTCGTAGGGGGCTGTCCCGAGTGGGGCTGAGGAGGAGCGGGAGGGGGCGGCTCCGAGTTTAGGGAGGCTGGAGCTGCCTGGAGGGGAGGGGGCTGCGGGAGGCGGACGGTGCTCCCTTTAGGAGCAAACTGGGGAGGGGCGCGACTGCTGCGGAGAGACGCGGCTCCCCCCAGCCCGGATCTGGGGAGGGAACTACAGCGAGTTCCTGGGCTGCTCCGGTGGGCAGAGGAGAAATCGTGTTTGCCCTGGGTTAGTTGTCTGGTGTTGGAAGCAGAAGGGTTTGTCCCAGGCTGGGGTGGGGAGAGGCCGCGTGTCCCGGGGATAGGGGCTACCCGGGCAGGACAGGAGCAGCCGCAGGGGTCTGAGCAGAGGTCTGAGGTTCCTTCCTGAGGCAGATGAGGGAGAGGCCAGTGACTGCCATGGGACACGGGAGCTTCCTCAGGCTTCCCCATGTTCAGTCTGGGCAGGAGTGGGTCAGGATTTGCTGTTTCTGAGCCGTGTCCCTGTGTGCACAGCAGCAGCACGAGGACCTGTCCACCAAGAAGCTGCGTCTGACCAAGCCCAGCAAGTCGGCAGCACTCCATGTTGACCTGTGCAAAGCCACCTCACCTGCAGATGCCCTGCAGTACCTGCTCCAGTTTGCCAGGAAACCCGTGGAAGTGGAGAGCGTGGAAGGGGTTGTCAGAATCCTGCTGGAGCATTACTACAAGGTGGTGAAACTGGGAGCCAAGCATGCTTGCTTCTTCTGGTCTTCTTGTCTTGGTGTGGGATGTGGAACAGGGAGTCTCAGGTTCCTGTATTGCTGACTGAGTTACCAGCTGGGCTGTTGGGTGCCCTGTGTGAGGAGACCGAGCAACTGCAGCCCCTTAACCAAGTGATTTCTGATCACTTAGTTGCTTTGCTGATGGTTTCAGGAGCCTGTGACAAGGATGTGGCAATGTTATCACTGACCGTGGCCTGCATGGTTAGTCATAACTTGACAAAGAACAAAAGACATGTCAAGTTTTCCAGAGAGCCTGGCTGTCCAGAGCTGTTTCAGCTTTATCTGAATCCTTCCTGACTGATGTTTCTTTCCCATGCTCCTAATTTCCTCTAGCTAAAAACATTTTAGCTATTGCTTCTGCTGTGAAAAGGGACACTTTTAGAATCATAGAATCATGGAATTGCTTGGGCTAAAAGGACCTTAAAGGTCATCCAGTTCCAATCCCCTGCCATGGGCAGGGACACCTTCCACTAGACTAGGTTGCTCAGAGCCTCATCCAGCCTGGCCCTGAACACTTCCAGGGATGGGGCATCCACAGCTTCTCTGGGCAACCTGTGCCGGTGTCTCACCACCCTCACAGCAAAGAACCTCCTTCTAATATCTGGTCTAAACCTACTCTCTTTCCGTTTAAATCCATTCCCCCTTGTCCTGTCACTCCACACCCTTGTGAAAAGTCTTTCTCCATCTCTCTTTTAGGCTCCCTTCAGGTACTGCAAGGCCATGATTAGGTCACCCCTAAATTGTCTCTTCCAGGCTGAACAATCCCAATTCTCTCAGTCTTTCCTTGTAGGAGAGGTGCTCCATTCCATGGGTAATAGATAATAAAATGATGCTTCTGAAAAACTTTTCAAGTGGTGTGTGGGGGAAAGGTGGGGGACAGGATATTGTGAGCTGGTGTTGCTGTAAGTGATGGTGTGTCTTCAAACAGTGGCCTGAGGTGATCCTGAAAGTCCTTTCCTGATTTCTGAGGGTGATTGCAATGAAGGGTTCGAGGTACCTTCACTTACTGGTGTTTTGGTTGTGGAGAGAGCAATCAAACCTGCAAAGTTCAAGGAGAGCTTTCACTGATTTCCTGCCCATGAGCCAGTAGGAGGAAAAATTGTCCACTGGAGTGGAGGGCTGCTTATAACTCGATTATAACACTGCAGAAGTTATTCGTAAGGCTATTAAAAGTGTCTTTATAAGTGCCTTTCCTAAATCACTGATTTCATTTGTACTCATGAAGGGGCTTGTCCTTTAATGAAAAGAACATAATGGAGAACAAACACCAGATGTGTAAATAGCCCCATATCCACGAATCCTACCACTGATGTGAGCAGTCTGATGACAGTACTTTTTGTTCAAGCACATAATGTTGACCCTGAAAAGAGAAAATGCTTCTCAGGTCAGTTGAGAAAGGAGCTACTCCCATGGGTGTCACGTTTGACAACCCTTTAATTTAAGAAAACTTCAAGTTTTTGAACAGTATGAAGGTAATTTTGAGGAATTATGAGTAAAAGAATAATTTTGAAATGTACTGAAAGCTGCCATGCGAACATTCTGGCATAGTTAATTTTCTGTGAGGTGTGCTGTGGACATAGGGAAGAGGAAGTAGGGTGACAGTAAGATTCAGACCTTCATGCTGAATTATGTGTTGGTTCTGCCCTTGTGTAGCGTTGTATGTTCTTCAAACATGTAAAATGAATAAGGGTGTGTGTTGTTTCCTTCCAGGAGAATGATGCCTCTGTAAGATTGAAGATTGCATCCTTGCTGGGCTTGTTGTCTAAGACTGCAGGATTTTCCCCAGACTGCATTATGGATGATGCCATCAACACACTTCAAAATGAGAGTAAGTCTCCCTTTGCAGGTGGTGCTTGAGGTCAAGGCAGAATCGTGCTGTCAAAGCATTTGGGACAGTGGCAAGGCCTTACATCTGAGGTGTGTGATACGGAATTGCTGCTCAGGGTATTTATTTTCTGCTTTTGTGAATGATGACAGACAAGTACATGTTCTGAGAAGAAAAATGTTCCTCAGAACTGCCTGCTGTATATCTTTGTTCTAAAGGAATGCAAAGTTTGCTTTTGCATCTCCACGTGAGAGCTGTTGCTTCTGAAGTTCTCCTTTCTATGGGACTGTCTTGTTTGAAGTGGAATCCTGTTTGAAGAGGAGTTTTTTTTGTACCATGCTGCAGGCCAGCTCATCAGGCTGTATCAACAGGAGTGTAGCCAGCAGGTCAAGGGAGAGGATTATTCCCTTTAGCTCAGCACTGGTTAGGCCACATCTGCAATATTGTATCCACTTTTGGGCTCCTCAGTGCCAGATTAGCGCTGGTAAAGTTGAGCGAGTTCAGCAGAACCACTGAGGTGGTTGAAGACTGGAGTACGTGATGTGCAAGGAAGAGCTGAGGGAGCTGGGCTTGTCCAGGCCTTGAAAGGAGAAGGTTTCAGGATGACCTTCCAACCTGGATCAGTCTGTGATCCTGTAGCTGGTAGGAGCTCAGTAAGGTGGTATTTAGCATTTCACTGTTTTGTTTTGCAGAGTCTCACCAAGTTCTCGCTCAGCTGCTAGACACCCTGTTAGTGATTGGCACAAAACTCCCTGAGAATCCATCTATCAGGATGAGGCTGGTAGAGGTAGCCTGCAAGGTAAGGTGGTCTCCAAGAAAAACTGCCACAAGAAAAAAGAAAGGTAGTCAGTATTTAAATTATTCTCATTTTTCTCAACCAACTGTTACAGTAACTGCTTTTTTTTACATTTTTTGACTGCTGGGGAACTTAATGTGATAAATTGTTTCAGAGGGGTGAGAGAACAATAAGAATCCAGTTACATCTGCTCTTTGCTTTTTTTCCATAGCATCTGACAGATTCTTCTCATGGTGTAAGAAATAAGTGTCTTCAGTTAATTGGCTGTCTTGGACCAGTGGAAAAAGGTGTTGCAAAAGAAGCTGAAAGCCAGGCTGCCAAAGATGTCCAGAAGATAATAGGAGATCATTTTAATGACCAGGATCCTCGTGTTAGGACTGCAGCTATAAAAGCGATGGTAAGTGTTGCTGGTACAGTGGAAGAAACAGTTTGGAGTTGTATAAGGAAGCTGGTGGGGGCTGCAAGCAAATCCAGAGGTCTGGGTTAGAGATTATTTAATTAACTTAGTAAAAGTTCATTGAGTATATCAAAATTACCTGGAAAAATAAACTGGATCTCAAAATGTGAGAGTGATATGAGATCTCAAAAGGCATTTGAGTGATTCATAATAACTTCTGTTTCAGCTATAGCTGAAGGAGCTTTTCTATTTGTTGACTCTTTTGAGTGTATGTAGGCTCTTTCTTTTAGTGATAAATTTGTATTTCTTGATTTGGCATTGATTTCCAGAACTACAGTAAGCCACTAGTGCTCCAACATGCAGTAGGTGGCTGCTTATGACAGGAAACCTGTGTGATAAGTCCAGAAAGAATTTTGGTTTGTTGTTTTAAAACAACATTTATGTTTTGCCCTGTGGTCACATTCATTAGTATTCTCTAACTGTTCATGAAGTTTACTGTTGTTTTGTGTGGGGACCCTTCAGAAGTTTTTAGCTTTGCAGAAATGCAAGCTAAGACCATGCATTTGAAAATGTTGCTTAACGCGAGTTGCCTGTGAGCGTGTGGGCATACGGAAGTTGCTCTATTACCCTTAAAGCTTATAACAATATCCCATCTAAAGTGATGGTCAACAAGGGTATTTGAATTAATGATATTAAACTCCAAAGAAGGAAGAAGGATGCATTTGAAGAGATCAGATTGCACTTTAACCTGTGTGGGATCTCCCTCTGCTAGAGGTTACACTTACTCTTCACAGAATCATAGAATCTTTTGGATTAGAAAAGACCTCTGAGGTCACTGAGTGCAACCCTTAATGCAGCACTGCGAAGTCCACCACTAAACCATGTCCCTAAAAGCCACATCTACATGTCTTTGAAATCCCTTCAGGGTTGGTGACTCCACCACTGGCTGGGGCAGCCTCTTCCAGTGCTTGTCAACCCTTTCTGTGAAGAAATTTTTCCTAATACCCGATATATATCTCCAATTTTTGTCAGTACAATTTTTTTAAAGTAATTTGCATGACTTTTACGATGGTGTTCAACCAGATCCATAGCAAGATTTATGACCTTGAATTTATAATCATAGCACAGAGAAAACTGACTTTCTGTTGTCTGAAGCATGGAACATCCTCAGTGAATGCAGGGTCACTAACTACTTCTAGGATTCTTGATCATAGTTTCCCTTGCTACTGTGTTTGTGTGGTTGTTTTTTTTAATTTTGTGTTGTACTTTGAAGAAGTGGATATAGAGATGAAAATGTTTCTTGTTGACTGTGTTCAACCAAATATTATCCCTTTGTTTATAAGTCAGATTCATGATACTGCCTTATTCCAGAAAGAAGCAATGTTTAGTAGTGTATTTTTTGCTGTTCCTCTGGTTTGGTAATTGAAAGATTTACAAGGCATGAAAACTCTTTGACAATGCTACTATTGGATCCATGTTTCAGGAATGGGAATAAACTAATTATTTTGAGGATTCCTACATCTGTTTTAATTGGTGTTGAATATGGATAACACTAAACAATTTTTGATGATTGGGAGAATGGACAGATAGTGTATTTAGATAAATTGTATTTTCCTAATCAAAGCATGAATGGCTCTGAAGTTGAAAAAATTATACCAAAGTCAAGGATATTATTTAAAATAGTACTCTTGATAATGCAATATTTTAATTATAGCAGCAATCAAGAAATGCAAGCAGCTAAGTTTACTCCAAGCAGAAAAAACAGTGGCGGAAATTTGGTCTGTGTCACTTAAACCTGTAGTTCCACTTTCTTATGGCTTTTTCTTTCCCCCTGTAGCTGCAGCTTCATGAAAGGGGATTAAAACTACAGCAGGCTATTTACAGTCAGGTAAAACCTTGTATTACTTTGTATTTGTTTTGTGCTTGTTTGCATATCTTTGATTTTAAGTTCTGTGATAGTGTGCTTTGAGAGGAGGAGGGCACTGAGCAGAGGAGGATTATTTTGCACTTACCTTTGGTGGCCTAGTGAGACCCCTGGTGGCCTAGTGGTTAGCATGCGGGACTCTCACCGCTGCGACCCAGGTTCGAATCCCAGTCCCCCGGGCAGATGGAGCCCGTTAGCCCTGTGAGGCCATCCATCTATGAGAAGGTCACTCTAAACAAACCTACGTCCTGAGGACCTCACTGCCATTGTCCAAGCTTGCTTGGCCCCGGCAGATGAACCTTAGGATTAAAGGGTGGGCTCAGTTCAGCGCAGGCTGTGTCTCACCTAAAAAATCCATTGCGCAGGCTGGAAAGGTAAAAGACCTTTCCCAAAATCTTCGTTCACGAAGACTGGCCATTATTGACGTTGCTGAGACTCCTTCTTGTCCTATGACAGTGAAAATAAAAGTCTGTTTTGCATCCATTGTGCTTAAATGCACTAAAGCACTGTATACTTTGGGGAGATAATCATGGGAAGGGCAAGGCATGATGTAATCATTACTGTCATTTGACAGTAATAGTCTTGAAGTCTTAAACCCTTGTTCATTGGAGAGTACCCATGAAGCCCATATTTGTTATGTCAGTAAGTCTGTGCAGCTGCAGCCTGTATCAAATTAGTTCTGTTACAGACTGACATTTAATCCTCCCTGCACAGTACAGGCAATTCTGGAGTTCTCCAGCATGTGCCTGATTGACTTTATTAGTACTGATCTGCCTGATCGAATTTGGAAATACTAGGGAGTAGAAGGGAAGATTGAATTCATCCTGATTTTTAATCTGCCTTTAGTAGTTGATGGTAAGGGTGCTGATTGGACTGTGGGAAGTGAATGAAAGCTCAGGTGGAGACGTTTCAGGTGTATTGGACTGTGAATCTTCTTTCAGGCCTGCAAGCTGTTGGCAGATGATTATGAGCAAGTGCGTAGTGCAGCAGTTCATCTAATTTGGGTCCTCAGTCAACTTTACCCTGAAAGGTATGTACTGCATGCAAAGTACTCAAAGTATTGGAAAAGTAATCACACTAATCCTGAGAGTTTTGTGCTAGTTAGTCTGAGGAGTAGCTGTTAGGAAGCTGATTTGAACAAATTGCTGATGCCTGATAAGAGTGCACTGGTGCAGTGAAGTTTTCCTTCCTGGTATTTGTTGTATATCCATAAGAATTAGGCCATCCGGTATGGAATACAATCAACAAACTGATTTGTGTTTCTCTCTGTTAGCATTGTCCCAATTCCTTCTTCTAATGAAGAAATTCGCTTGGTTGATGATGCCTTTGGAAAAATTTGTCACATGGTTAGTGATGGTTCCTGGGTTGTTAGAGTGCAAGCTGCTAAGTTATTGGTAAGTTGCATTCTTTTCCTCTCTAGCCCAGAGTAGTTCCTCTTTAGGTTGCTTTACTTTTCATATATATTTGAAAAGAAATGGGAGGATGTTTAAAAACTGTATAGGTAAATTTCTGGAGATGAAAGAAATGAGAGAGGTTGAGGAAACCCAAAAGTTTCTCAGCTGAACTAGTGATTCTTTCCTTGAGGATAGATGGTTGAGTATCCAAGAAAAAAACAAGCGCTTGTCATAATTCCCTGCCCCTACTTCTCCACCACAGGACATGTAAACCAACTGAACTCAAGAAAAGCCATATTAACCTCAGTAGGTAAAGATAATGCTCTGACTGTTTTAAGTACAGTTCTTTAGACTCTGATGTACGGTAGTGTCAGGCATTGCAGAAAACTGTTGGAATGAATGGGTAAGATTGGATGCTGTGTTGGGATAAGTCAGGAAATTATATGGTGCAATTTAGAATAATCCTGTTTCTTCTTTTGATTTTTGTTTTTTTTTTTTCCTGTAGGGTTCTATGCAACAAGTTAGCTCCCATTTCTTAGAGCAGACCCTTGACAAGAAGCTCATGTCAGATCTGAGGGTACGTAAATGTTTGTTTGTTTTTCTGTCTGTAGGTACTAAAATTGCACAAGAGGAATGTTAATGTTGAGTGTGTTTGTTTACCTTGTCCTTGCATCAGGGCTGCTGAGAGTTAATTGATGATGACAGGTTTTCTTTCAGATTAAAGTCAATGAAGCAATTGCTAGTTTTAGATTTCATTAATATAGCATGTAATAAACAGCTCTAGGCTATCCAGGTTTTGCAACACCTGAAAAGGAAACGTTTTTGGTTTTGTGATAGTCTTTGGGCTAAAAGCTTTATTTATTGTGTATGGAAAGATTGTATCCTAGTTTTAGGAGCAAGCTGAGGAAACATCCTGCAAGATCTGACCAGTAGACCTGGACATTTCAAGAGACATGAGTAGCTAAAGGCTACTGAGCCCTATGAGCAAATTTTTTAGTAAAGCTCCTTCCTTAAGCAACATGCTTGAGGTTATTATGCTCAGGTTTTTTCTGTCTGCAAAAGAATGGTGAAGCTAGAGTTGCTAGTTTTGGTGGGCTGCTTTGTAAAGGCTGTTAAAAAAAGTGCTGCACAGCTTTATTTACAGTGTTGGGGAAGGAGATGAACTAGCAAGCATGCTGAATGAATATCCCATTTTACACATTGCTGAACTCTGGATAGTATTGATAGTCATTAAAGTATTTAATTGCAATTTAACAAGTTGAACTGCAAAGTGATAGCATTTTTGCAGATCAGTTATTGGCTTCTTAACTAGATGAGCATTTGTTCTGACCCAATTTGGCTGTTTTTACAATGGATGTCTAGGAATATGTTGATTAAAATATATTCATTATTATCCTTTTCCAACATCAAAAGTACAAAGAGTTACTGGCAATTAGAAATAGCCATAGAAGAGAAAGTACTACTTGCTTATCTTAGCATTTCCATGTCTTTCTATGTCTGCATCTATCCACCTACATCGATTTTCAGATCCAGTAAAGCCATTTAATATTTCGTTTGGTCATCTTTTAAAGTTTACATGGTTGTAACTGAAAAACTTGTTTGGACAGAGGAAACGCACTGCGCATGAACGAGCCAAGGAACTCTACAGCTCTGGCGAGTTTTCAAGTGGCAGAAAGTGGGGAGATGATGCTCCCAAAGAAGAAATCGATACTGGTGCTGTGAACTTGATTGAGTCAGGAGCTTGTGGGGCTTTTGTTCATGGCCTGGAGGATGAGATGTACGGTATGTGTTAACTTACTATGGAATAGCTAAAGGAGATGTGTGCTGGCTAATAAGCTTTGGGTTTTAGTTGGGGTTTTTTTTGGTCAAAATAGATCACTTGACCATTGTGTCCAGGTTTTTTTAGCAAATTGTGGACTTCGGGATAATGAACTAATAGACAGGTTTCATTTTGTCAGAGGTTTAACAGGCTAGGCTTCTTTTAGTCTCTGTTGCTATAAAAGGTTTTCTCTTGGCTCACTAGAATGCATTATTAAAAATCAGGGGCTGGATCCGTATGTTTTCAGGTACTTAAATTTCAAGTGAGATCTTGTTTACATTTTTATCCATGTTATTGGTAGGGTTTTTTTTAATAGAAATACCTATGTCTTGAGTTCACATTTACCTGTTCCATAGGGCTATTGTATTGTTCTCCTGTGGTCTTCCTATGATGGACTTGAAGGCCATAGTGTCTTTCCAGTAGGTTATATCTGTTATTTTAAAGAGAATGAATTGTGAGTGTCAAACTGGAACATAGACGTTCTTGAGCATCTAGATTTGGCTGTGGCATTGACCAGGCTGATGGCCTCAGGAAAGTCTGAGTCTCCCAGCTCAAGTTTCCCATAAATGAAGTTTTATATTTCTTAAGGCTATTGAGAGTGGCTGGTATTTGCATAGAACCATGAAAACTTCAAGCTCTGATTGTTATTCCTAAATTCACCTTTAATTTTACTGGAAGGATGAGGTTAAATTAGAAAGTACAAAACCACCATAACAAAAATATTGCTGTATATTGTGTTGTAAAAGTTGGTTTATTGTTCCATGACTCCTGCAAATAAAAGCATGTTTTCTTAATTGCTGAACTAAAGCTTGAAAGTGCAGCTTTGTTTTTTTCCTGACTAACAGTAAAAAAACTTTCACCAGTTCAGTCCACTGACCTGTGAAATATTCTCCAGTTTCTTATGCCATAGGTCTTGTGGCTGTATGGTGCTGTTGAGGGACATGGATAAAAATGGACAGATATGGACTATACACAGATCTTTGAATAATGTAGATCTCTCCCTCCACTGCAACATTTTTAAATAATGCTGAACTCTCCCTGACTTGCAATGTTGCTTCATTTCTTGAATTCCGTGTTGTAACTTAAATCTGAATTAGTGTGTCAGCTTATGAGAGCAATATTGGCAAAATGTTTCTCTTCTCTTAATACTTTGGTCTTAATGCCTACGGAGACTCGTAGTTGTGACAAAAGCTTTGTTCCTGAGTAAGCAGGGGTCTTGCTGCATGTGCATTTTTTTGCTTAATCAGAATCTTGAGGAGTCAAATATGTTCTTTAAGAACAATAGGGCTAAGAGCTTTGACTAAATGTTGTCAAGATGAGCTGATTTGAATTAAAAATAGAATTATTTTTAAAACAATGTTTGTAAGACATCAGATTAATTATAATTTTTATGATCCCACACATAAATATTATGGAAGCTAAGAAGGATGGCTGTAGGAAAGAGAATCTCATATCCGCTTAAGCTTGTTATATTTGGGTATTCTTCAAATTCCTTCAATGTTTTACAGCATAAATATACTCCGGATGCTTTCTGATGCTTTTTTTACTTAAATTTGAGTAATTTTATTAGGTGGCACCTTTTTCCTTTCTTTTGAGGAATCTGAAGTCACGAAGCAGAGGAATTTCATTCTGTTCACTGCCAAAATGTTGATTCTCTGGGGCTTTTCAGCAATTCATAAAGTGCTACATAGCAAGTTAAAAATGCAGTGAAAGCTCCAAGCAATTAAAATGTCAGGAAGAATAAACCAACCAGAGTTTAATTAACTAAATGAGTTTGCTTAAGATACCAGGGTTAATGCTACACTTGCAAAACACACTGTGAAATACATAATATTTATTACTGGGTCGGAGACCTATTTTTCAGCTGCAGGTCCCTGATGCAGATGCTTACAACAGCAGCACAGGCTGTATTAGAGCTGAGACTTTCGATTTGAAGACTTGCCTGTGAAAAGGTCCCCAATATCATGGGTCCCTGCTTAGGCTCCATCGTCCTCAGCTTTTCTTTAGCATCTGTTGTCCTTAGCCTAATCCTTGAATAATAGAAGACCTGGCCATTGGGTGTATGGCCTTTTAAAAAGGACAGTTTTAATTAATTTACGATTAATTCCCTCCTTCTCATTTAATAGAGGTTCGAATTGCTGCGGTGGAAGCCCTCTGTATGTTGGCTCAGTCCTCACCTTCTTTTGCGGAGAAGTGCCTGGATTTTCTGGTTGACATGTTTAATGATGAAATCGAGGAGGTGAGATTGCAATCAATACACACAATGAGAAAAATTTCCCACAATATCACGCTGCGGGAAGACCAGCTGGATACTGTGTTAGCTGTCTTGGAGGTAAGAAGTTCTAGAGGAGGGAAAACATTGCATTCCTGCTTGCTTTGAGGTGCTTGAATAAGTACTGCTAATCAGTCCCTTCCTTCGAGAGCAAACCCACCTTTTTTGTTGGGTTTTTTTGCTCTTCTTTGAACAATCCCAACAGCTCCTAAACTCTAGTAGCTTGTAATCCCCAGGACAACAGAATACTTGTGAATTAGATGAATTTTAGATAAAAACCTCTTCCCTTGATTACTGTGCTGTTGTGTCACATGTGGTTCCTTCAGTCTTGTGTTGTAATTCAGCACTCTGCACCACTTCACGTTAAGTGTGACTTCGTTTTCTTTCTGTTTCCTTTGCTCAGCTGTTTTGGCTGCACCTTTGTTTACCAAGAGATCTCTCTTCTGGCTGTTTCAGAGAGTTTGCTAGCGTGCTCTCCAGTGTCATTTTGGGTTTTCCCAACCAGCATCCTCCTAGTTTGTGCTCAACCAGGATTCAGGGAATAGCATGAGTCAGCTGCTGTTCCTGCTTGATGAGGTTGATCCAGAAAGAGAGATTTTGGCTGTATGAATGGTGGTGTGTTACACTGCTTTCCCTCAGACTTGATTTATTTGCTGAGCTCTAGCCTCTGAGGCATGTTTTCTTGAATCTGCTGCATGTGGTAGGCAAGTTTCTCCTTCTTTTGGGAAGTGTCCCAGGTTTGGGCAGTGCTGCAAATCCACTGTTTGTCTCTTCAGATGCCGTTTGCTTGGTCCAGGGCAGCAGTGGCTTCTTTCAGTTGTGCCCCAGGAAGAAGTAAACTAACTAAACATATTTTATCATTCTGTAACAAATGCTGTGGAACCTGATCTGATTTTGCAAACGCAGCAATGAGCTTTAGGTGCTTCACATTTTTATGTTGTTATTTACATTTGTTTAAGCTGGAGACATGTTCATCAAGGTATAAAAATGTGCTGATTAGACTGGGTTCTTCTGTGCTGACTTATCATATATGATAAATCCTACATGTGTTACGGTTTATATTGTCATCATTATTATCAGGTATTAGGATAGATCAAGTCAAGGGAATTATTAACATTTTAATGGATTTGTCTGATTCTGAAAGGTGCTCACTCACTTTCTGTAAAATCCATCTTCTAGTACCAAAATAAAGGGTGTGGAAAATAGTATTGACTTTGGTGCCTAAATTTGTTCCAATAGTGTAAATATGGAACAGTTTGGTGCAGGGGTAACTTCTGTTTTCAGCCCAACGCTTCAACTTTGTCTGAATAACTCTGCCAGCTACTCCTTGTCTTTCTGACCAGACTTTGGATTTTGCTTTCCCTGTTGTCCTTGATCTCAGTTTCTTAAGCTGTGCTCATCTCTGTCCCTTCATGGTCTTCTGCCTCGTTTGTCTCTGTAATTTCCTTCCAATGGGCTGTATTAGTGGTCTGGAGTATTTTATGTCCATGATCATTTCATTCCAGTCCCTAGAAATTGTCTTCTCTTTGATCATAGTCTGTCTTTAACCTAGGAGAGGCTGAGCAACCCTTCTGGGTTTTCCCCTTTTGATCATTTGTGTGTGTTGGCCATCATTTAAGAGCCTTTGCAAGAGGATTGCTCTTTCTTCTTTTGTGTAAGACAGTGATGAATGAGCTGTTGATACTTAGCAAATTATAATGTAAAAAAAATAAAATCCACCATTGAAAAGCATCCAGTTCTTGTATCCTATTAAATTTTCACATTGTGTCCAGCAGTGCCATGCAAATGTTGATAGCAAGGAAGTACAATGCATGGATATGAAATGTCAATATGGTTTTTGGCTGAAGGAATGTAATTAATTAAGGCGGAGTTCAGCCACAGCAATCCTAAAAATATTCTAGTCTGTCCAGCCATTGACATGTCCTCAACACTTACTCACAGCCCCTGGAGGCTGGTGACTGGGTTAAAGGCTTGTGGAATTGAGCTCCCTGTGTTGAACAATTAAAGGCTTCTCTGAAGACGATAAAGCAATCTTTGGTGATTGTTTTGCTGCGTTACCCAGCAGCTTCCTTTTCTGTTACTGTCTATTCCTAAGGGTACAACGTCACCCAAACTGAATAGTGATTTTTGCTCTGCTTGAGAAAGTCAGCAGTGAAGCATTCCCATTCATTCCAGTAATTGAAGAATGTGGGGGGATGAGACCAGGAGACCCTGCAGCATTTGCTATGCAGGCACATCTCTCTCAGCACTCAATAGTGTCTGGGTTGGATTTTTATTTTAGGATTCTTCAAGGGACATTCGGGAAGCACTTCATGAACTGTTGTGTTGCACCAATGTTTCAACTAAAGAAGGCATCCATCTTGCACTGGTGGAGCTGCTGAAAAACCTGACCAAGTATCCTACAGACAGAGAATCCATATGGAAGTGAGTGGTGTTCAGTGTCCTTGTGTGTCTACTTTTTTTCTTATTCTTTTTAGAAAGTGAGGTGCTAGGAAATACTGAGGTTGCTAAGGAGAAAACAGGCATTGCAGGTATTCTGTATTCTATTATTCTATTATTCTGTTATATTATTCTATTATTCTATAAATATGTACATATTCATGATGGGAGTGGAAACTGTATTGTTTTTGTTTGTTGATACTTGTACTGGGAATCCAGAACTGCTGACCACTCCTGGAAATATCCCTCTATTACAAGCCAATTATGGATTGGCCATATGGCATTGTGCTGTCGGAGAGAATTTTTCTGTCTAAGCAAAAAGAAAACATTAGTGTGGGACACATGGTTTGCGATGGAATTCCTAGGTATTATTGGAAACACTTATTTTAGCCTGCTTTGATTTCCAGTGTACTTTTACATTGTTTTGGAGTTTGGTGGAGTTTGGGTATTTGGGGGTTTTACCTCCTCACTCCCTTATTTCTGAAGAAAAAATACTCATTTGTTAGCATCTAGTATAAAAGCTTTTCCTATATTCTATAACTCCAGGTGTTAAGTATTTAATGGACAGTTTAAATAAACCATTTTTATTACTGCTTGTCCTTTCAGTTTTCTGAAAATAGTCAGTTGTGAAGAAACAGTAGGCTTGGACAGCAGGATTTTCTTGCTGACCAGCTTCTCAAAGTGCTGCTGCAACATAAAGTAATAAAGCTTTAAAATATTGTGTTTTGAAATGTATATGTTTACTAAAAAATATTTCAATGTGTGTATTTTCAGATGCTTGAAGTTCTTGGGAAGCAGGCATCCCACCTTGGTGCTTCCATTAGTCCCAGAGCTTCTGAGCACACATCCATTCTTTGACACTCCAGAACCAGACATGGATGACCCAGCCTGTATCTTTTTCATGAAGCCTGTTGATCATTTGACTGTAGTAAATTTTATTCGTATTTTCCTGATGCTCACATTTCTTAAAACATGTCAAACTGTAGCAGACAAACAACCCTTTAGCTATTTCTGAATCCCTTTGCACTTAATTTTTTTTACTCAGCAAGTAATGGAGTAACTATTTGTTGGAACCATCTTCATAAATACCAGTGGACTATAATTGGCCTTTTTTTATGCTGTGATGAATAATCAAGCAATTTGTCAAGGCTTAGGCTTTGCAGATGAGTCCTTTGATGTGAAAACATGTCTAGTTTGCGCTAATTTTGAAGATGCTTTAGCTTTTAAATAAGAAGAGTGGTTTTTCATGTCTGTTTTCTTTCTAGGTAAAACTTCTGTTATCCTCACTGTTGTGCAGTGTGTAGAAGAGCACCGTCTCTTAGTACAGCAGTGCCTGAATCTCTGTAATGCTTTGAATGTGTCATTTTTTTTAAATAGTTCAATATCAGAAGTCCTTATATTAATATTATCTCTTCTAGTGGTTTAGAATACAAACTATTATTGTTATACCAGTATCCTCAACAACAGGAGATGCCTTGGAAATGCATTTTTCCATTGTTATTCTCCTTGCTTCCCTTCTTTGCGTTTGCAGAACGTAGCGTTATTTTTGATGCATGCTGAGACACATTGGACTGAAACCTTCCTCTAGAAGCTGGTCCTTGTTTTTCTCATCAGTCACAGGCCATCAATCAGAGATTCTGTATAAATTAAGTAAATACCTTGTGAGAATTAAAAAGTGTTTGAATCAGGTGGAGAGAAAGATGAATCCATAATTAGGTGGTTTAGTAATAATTTGAGTGAAGTTGTCCTGCGAGTTGAGAATTGAAGGAACATTGCAGGGGAAAAAAGCCCATTGTTTAACTCAATGCACCTTCCTGTCCTGAACCACAGAATATTATTTTAGAGAATGTTTTGGAGGTAACTTGGCACCAAATTTTACTGAAGCATATTATGTGAAGACAGGCTTGCAACCCAGAAGGCTACAAGGTAGCTACAAGGTAGACCCGAATGGTATGTTTCCAGTGCAAACTGATAATTAAAACCATGGTTTTGTTTGATTTAAAGCACTTAGCAAATTTGAATCAGGTTAGCTGAATAGCTTTAGCTGAAAATTTGTAAGGGATTTTGAGTAAAGAGGAGAAATTGGTTTGTCAAGTGAAAACCTTTTTGCTTGGCAGCCCATGGTTGCAGAAGATTTTTCACAAGGTGAAAGTGTAGGTTCAGTCCCTTCTGTGGCTGAACCTGCTTCTTCCCTGAGTGTCCAGTAGAGAAGTACCCTGCGTGCCCAAATGATTGTATTGGGATCCTTTTATGCTCTCCTGTTAGAGAGCTTATGCTTGGGATCAGCCCAGTTGCAGGTGTTAGCCTTTGGACTGTGAAAGCCTTTGGACTGTGAAAGCCTTTGACTGCTCTATATTTCTGAGGCTCTCAAACTGTGAAAATGTAGGTTTTATTCCAGAAAATTTTTCTATGTTTGATTTTTTTTGAGTTGCTTAAAGTCTGCATAGAGGGATGTTTTTCAGGACATCCTAGGAAATGCAGCAATTTTCAAAGACTTGGCAGTAAATGTATAATTTTAGATGTTGTTTGGGTAACAAACAACCTGAGCAACCTGCTCTAGTGGAAAGTGTCCCTGCCTGTGGCAGGGGGGTTGGAATTAGATGGTCTTTAAGGTCTCTTCCAACCCAAACCATTTTCTGATTCTGTGATTCAAACTGGTAGGCACAGTGTAAGCTTTGAGGAAGAGTGGAACTCCATCTAATGAGTATGTTCTGCATTTATAATCCCTGGCTCCTTTCCTTGTGTTGCCTTTGAGCCATTCCGCATTGTCGGTAACGTCCTTCCTCCAGTATGGCTCATCCTGTATTGTTTGCTCTTTGTACTTGGTTTTCATCTGCTCTGACAACCATTTCTTCGGGTTTTGCTGAGTATTTTCCAACTATAAAGAACTTCATAGACAAATCCTAAGCAAAGAAAGAGTTGTTGAGTTGTTGTTTTAACTTTGCATCCCCAAGGAGCTCTTCTTGCCATTGTTTATTTTTCTTTAACAATCCATTTTCAATAGACATTGCTGTTCTGGTTCTGATTTTTAATGCTGCTAAAAGTTGCCCAACAATGCCTGCCCTGTTCTCTGATCATACATTCAGACATTACGCGTATCTTCGGGACAGTCTCTCTCATCTGGTCCCTCCATTAAGAGTAAGTTGAACAACTTTGGTTTGCACTTTGCCGCTCTTATGAATGTTGCTGATCTCTTCCGTGTCTGTGTGTAACACTTCCATTCTAAAAGTTTTTCTCTCAGGCATCACAGGAATTAATATTGAAATGTGCATTACGGCAGGACAGACAAACGTTAGATTGTTACAGTGTGGATTTTGTAATATTTTGGGGAGAATAATAACATTATTGCTCTCAAATGAGGATAGCACATTGTGTGATGGTTAGGAAAGAATACTGGGAGAGCAGTATTCCTGGGAGCTTTCTGTAGCTCTGACTGTGTGTGTGTGGGAAAGGGGAGCCTAGCCTTTGTAGGTCTTCCAACATTTGACTTGTATCCTACCTAAATGGTTTACTTGTGGGTGAGATGTGTTCCCTGATGCTTTGAAACATGTTTTCCTGCCTGGTACTAAGGGTGGGATGGAAGTTGGTCCTAAATCTTGTCACAGCTCATAAAACAAATGGTGGTTTATGTGGTCTTGGACTTCCCTTGACTTCACAGTGTCAAAGTTAATAAATGAGGAAGGTATTTCCATTAAAGAGATGTTGAAATTTAACCTGAGGATCTCTAGCTGCAAGTGGATTGTAAAATGTGTTGTATTAGCTAACAAAGATGCAGGCTTGAAAGCCTTGATACAAATTTCGAGTTTGAGAAATTAATTGGAGCTCTCAGTTGGTCACTAATAAATAATATGGCAGCATTTTACTATGTTATTACTTGTGTTAGACTTTTATCTTTTTTTGTTTATGTGTGTTCCTTCTTGTGTAGTTACCAGGTAGAAAGCTGGTGTCCTCCCCTGTCTCTCCCAGTATTACCCCACATGAGGATCCTTCCCAGCAGTTCCTACATCAGAGTCTGGAGAGAGTTTACAACCTTCAGCACCTCGACCCTCAGGGCATACAGGAGCTGCTGGAATTTACCATCCGGTAAGATTGCAAGCTGACCTGTTTATGGGAAGATGGCTTAGGATTTCCAGTTTTTCTGACACAGGTTCTCTGCTTCTGCATATGTACTCTGATGTCAAGCACTTAACTTGAGCCTTCTTCTAGAGAGTGTTGTGATTAAAGACCTCTTCTAGAGACTGTGTGTAGCCTATTTAAATTAAAATGATGGTCTCAGGTCTGGCACTACCCCAGTGTGTGTTTTGGAGTGGCATTTTTTCAGAGCATGGGATAAGAGTCAGGTAAGGGTGTTCTTCTTGAACTGCTCACTTATGGTTAAAATAAACTCTCAGTTTTTCTAGGGTCATCAGCTGATGGGGGTCCTGGGATCCTGGAGGTCCCCCTTCTCTGTGCTCCCCACTTTGGCTCTTCCAGGCTACCAGGGGTCACCCTTCTCTGGGCTCCCTGTTTCAAGGTCTGCGGTACTCAAGAGGATGACAGCCCGTGTGTGTCATTCTTAGTTTTGTGTCCCTATAAGAGCCCCTCATTTTGATCATATTATTTGTAATGTACGTGCATGAGGGTTTTTTGTTTTGTTTTTGTGAGGGGAGAGAGCTTGTCCTCTTTGGTCTTCCATTTTCCGAGTCCTGTGGCCTTTCATTCTGCAGGAGAGGACCTGCTTCTGGCGCTTTGTTGGATTCTCATTGCCAGTCCCACTTACAAAGTACTTTGGCATTCTTCATCAGTTGCAAATCAGAGAGTTTTTTTTGGAATAAACACTGTTACTGCATGCTGCTGTCTGCTGCTGTATAGATAAGGGTGTGTGGTATTGCTTCTCAGTGTGTTTTATGTTGCCTCCTGCATTTCATCTCTAGACTGATTTACACAAACAAAACACTTGAAAAGGATCCTTTCAGTGTGATTCCTCTGCTTGAAAAGAGGAAAAGAACCTTATTTTGAAAGAGAGAAAAACAATCCAAAATACTTTGTTTGGAATATGGAATTCCAAAAAAGTGTTATTCTTTTTCTTCCTCCAAAATAGCTGCCTTTTCTTCTGTGGGTAGCTGTGAATCCCTTGCACACCCATCTGCAGCAGAGAATAAACAGCTATGAAAACTGTATGGTTTGTCCTCAGCTGTTTTGCAGCTACTGTGCACCACCTAAAATATGGTCTCAAAGCATTTAATGCACTAAATGCTTGAAACAGGTAATCTCTTGGCAGAGCATTCAGAGTTTTACAGGCATGGGATGGGGGTCTGGGAACCTTGCAGGCTGTGACTGTTTTTGATTTTTGAGTTGACGGAAATTATTGTCTTGGCTTTTTTCCTGCTGGGATTGCTCCCCATGAAACGATACTAAACCAGCTGCTGTTTTCTATCCTTAAGAGAAGGGAGGATTTGGACAAAACAAAAAAAAGTGTTAACGGTTATTCTGTAGAGAGCAAGAGTTCCCTGCACCAACAATTTGGTTGCTGAGAGAAGAGGCATAAAAACAGCTCACAGCAGTGGATTCTGCCATGGGACTTAACTCCCTCCTCCTTTATCATTATTGTCATCCGAGGAAATAATACAGACCTTGTGGAGCTGGTGTCTACTTGGGACTTACAGTTTCGGCTGCAGAGCCTGGAGGGGGAATGCCAGTCTGCAGTGTGGGTAGAAATGTAAGACAGGCTTTTCAGCAAATCCGTCTTTGTGGTTTAGTTTCTCCATCTATACAACAGGAATTTTTTTTGTCTTGTAGGGATGTCGAAATCTGTTTAAGATTTGTAAGGAAATAGAATTAGTGGAATTGGGAACTGTAGAAGACTGGAAAATGGAATATCTTCCTAGCTGTTAGCGGAGAGATGACATCCTGTTCCCCATTTGTGTGTTGTGATGGATTATGACATGGAAATTAAGCACCCAGGAGCTTCCTCTTCGTTCCACTCTCTGGAAAAAGATGAAATGGGGTTGCTGTGTAAGGCTGAGGCTGGCTTGACTGTTGTTGCATTGGAGGAAAGCACAACCCCTCACTACAAGAAAGACACTGAGGTGCTGGAATGTGCCCAGAGCAGGGCCACGTAGCTGGGAAGGGTGTGGAGAACAAGTCTGATGAGGAGCAGCTGAGGGAGCTGAGGTTGTTTAGCTTGGAGAAAAAGAGGCTCAGGGGGACCTTCTTGCTCTCTACAACTCCCTGAAAAAGGAGGTTGTAGCCAGGTGGGGGTTGGTCTGTTCTTCTGAGTAACAAGCCAGAGGGTAAGAGTTAATGGCCTCAAGTTGTGCCAGGGAGGTTTAGATTGGATATTAGGGAAAATTTCTTCATGGAAGGGATTGTCAAGCTCTGAAACAGGCTGCCCGAGGAAGTGGTGGAGTCACCATGCCAGGAGGGATTTAAAAGATGTGTAGATATGGCACTTGGGGGCATGGTTTAGTGGTGGGCTTGGCAGTACTGGGTTAATGGTTGGACATGATGATCTTAGAGGTCTTTTCCAACATAAATGATTCTGTGATTCTCTGCTTAGGAGAGATTTTCTTTGGCTGCATATTATACAGATAATCTCATGGATTTTTGTGAATGTCTCAGGGCTCAGCAACCTTCTGGTTTGGCAGAGCCAGAGTTTCAGAATTGCATCCTAAATGCGAAGATAAATCTAAAATAAAGAAAAGGAAACGATCATCTGAAAAAACGTACTTTAATAACACAGTAGGAAACATGGAAGTAAAGTGACAATCTTAGTAGACTTTGGAGCAAAGCAAAATGCAAAGAACAGAGACAGTGAAACCACATCATCCAACCTATTTTCATTTCTGTAACAAAAATCAGTTTTGTTCTCTTAAAGCACGCTTTTGATTTTAAAACATGCCTGACAGTAGAGAACTAAAGCCTTTTTGGGTTCTATTAGCTGACACTTTTTTTTTCTATCAAGTTAAAAGCTGCTGTATGATTTACAAGAAATACCAGACATAACACACTATATAGTTGGGCAAATATCGGTACATCAGATTCCACCTTGGCTTGAAAAGGCAGCCCTATTTCAGATACCCTTGGTTGGGTGAGCCTGACGCATTCCAAACAACCTTTCCTAGCCAACATGAATAGTTTGATTTCCCAGCAGTGTAACACAAATCGGTCGTTAGCTGCTGTGGAAGGCTGAAGTGTTTTAAGTGAAATCTGGAACTGCCACGCTCTATGGTTCCCATGGGGCTGCAGAGTAATGTGGCTGACAGACTTAGTGCTTCCACTGCTCTGCTGGTGTCAGCCTCCTGGAAGAATGGACATGCCAGGTCCCAAAGTGCAAACTGGTTTGTCGTGTGTGTTTTGCTGCTGTTTCTGGTCCTCTTTCTAATAAAAGCAGGAGGCAAGAATAGCTGGTTTCATTCTCGCTGTGTTCTGAGTGTGTTTAGATTAACATTGAAACAGTGAACAGTTTATTTTTTCTTTTTGTTTTTTCACATGCTTCAGTGATCTTCAGAGGCTTGGAGAACTGCAGTCAGAACTGGCAGGGATGGCAGATTTCACTGCAACTTACCTTCAGTGTCAGCTGCTCCTCATCAAGGTTTGACTTCATCTGGGTTTTTCGGGCTGTTCTTCACAAGTGCCCCCAGTCCATCACAGTGGTGCGCTTTCATGTTTTGACGTTCGTGCCAAAAACTGACGTACAATGAAAGCACAGGTTCCATGAATTTCTGCTAATCCTGCTTCCCTCCTGTAGCACGTAATTTATGCAGTACCTTATGCCAGTGCAGATCTCTGCTGCTGTACCTAAGGCTTATGTTGGTCCATGTGTATTTTGTCTGTGCAGAGTTTATTATCTGACAGAAATCGCAATGAGAGCAATTATTCTGTAGCCTTTTTGTTACGAGAGTAACTTTTCCTTGCTAGTGGTCACTGGAATGTTTTTTGCTAAAGTGCTGCTGTGAGTGGAGTTTTCATTTGACAATGATTTGCAGACAGCTTTTTTGGCACCAGTGCCAAGGAGTTCTTAAGAATTAATTGAGCAAAATATCAGTCATGCTTTCCTTTACAATGTTGCAATGATCATCTCTCTGGTATTAGCAGGTGAAGTGGTTACTTCAACACTGTGGCAGCAGCCCTTTTCAAAAGCCCCTTTTTGAAGTCAGCTTCTTGCTGTAAACAGGAACTAGTTTTTTGCTTCATAGAAAAGCTTGGGTTGGAAGGGACCATCTACTTCTAAGCCCCTGCCATCCTCAGGGATTCCACATCATCAGGTTGCTCAGGGCTGTCAGCTAACAGTAGTATATAAGTTAGTCTCCTGGCATTCTTTAGTGTTTGACTGTAGCTTATATACATGTAAAGCAAGAACTAAAGCAAGCAACAAACAGGTTTCCAGAAGGGACTCAATAAAAGCTTTGTTATGTAAAACAAGGGAGGGGTTTTAGTTGCTTTGCTAAATGCATAGCTGCGGGTTGTGTCTCCTGGCAGGCCTCAAGTCCTTGGAATACGTTTATCACCTAAAGAAGGTATTTTAGATGAGCAGTGTTACAGTTCAGTACAATCCCAGCTGAATCCAAAATGAAACGTGTGTCCAGGCAGAGGACCAGCATTTGGAGATGCCTTTGTTCCCTTCTCCAGGGTTTGACTGGACTGAACCAGATGGTTTTTGTATCTGGCAGAGGAGTGCTCTGTTTGGAAGAAGGGGGTAAAAGCTGCATCAGCCATTCTTGGCTTGAGTTGTAGAACAGTCAATAGATCCGTGATGCAGAGGAGTCAGTAATGTGCATGGAATGAAAAGTAACTCATAATATCATAGAATCACAGAATGGTTTGGGTTGGAAAGGACCTTGAGGATCATCTAATTCTAGCCCCTCTGCCACAGGCAGGGACACCTTCCACTGATACGATATGATTAGAAATTCTGATGCTGCAGAGAGAATCCAAATGTCAGAGCAGCCCTTTTCACTACATTTCTTTCCCGTTGCTTCTTTCCTCGGTAGAAAAAAAGCTGTGGGGGGAAAAAGTATCTTAATTTCCCAGCTTCTCAAGGCTCAAAGGGTCCCAGACCTCTAAAGGCTCTACACACCCTGTGATTTTGGGGGTAGTTAACTGGGATTCTGGGACCAGCCTGGGTAAAGGATATAAAGCTTGAGCTTTGGCTCCAGTTTTCTTCTTGTCATCATTTTATGGTTTTCTTCTTGTAGGCCTTGCAGGAGAAGTTGTGGAACGTGGCAGCTCCTCTGTACCTGAAACAGAATGCATTAGCATCTGCTGCAGCAAAACAGGTGAGGTGGAAGCAGCAGAGTCTGCATGGAGGCAAATCCTTGGGTATGAGTCCTTCCTTGGCCATGCAACAGTAATACACTTCTTGTCCTTCCACTGCTATAGTCTTTCCAAGTAAATCTTAGCTCCCCAAAGTGGAGTAATTTCTCTGATCTTCAAAGGATGAATGGTGAGGAAGGGAGGTTCATGAGAACTGTAAAAAGGCAAGCTCCAGAAGAGCAAGAAAGATCCAGCAAATGGTGAGCTGCTTGTCCTCACCTCATAAGGAGAGGCTGAGGGAGCTGGGGTTGTCAAGCCTAGAGAAGGGTGGGTTTACTACTGTCTACCCCTGTCTCCTTGTAGGATACAGATGAGACAGAGCTAGACTGCTCTGGACAAGGGGCAGTGAACAAATGATGAGAAATGTCAATTAAATGTAAAGGGAAAATTTACTGTAAAGATGGTTAAATAGTGTAATAGGTTGCCCAGGGAGATGGGGGGAATCTCTGTCCCTGGAAGTGTTTGTAGTTTTATGTGTCTCGGCGTATCGGAATTTAATTAGACCTGCTCTGAGCAGGGGACCAGCCTAGATGACCTCTGGAGGTCCCACCCAGTCTGAGTTACTCTGATTCTGTGATGTATAGATTATCTGATCCTGCAAAAACTGAAGCTAAGCCCTAAGAAAAAGAAGCAAGCAAATATTAAATAATCTGGAAACAAATCTAGGGTGAAAGCAAGTTCATGGATCTGCTGGGAAACTCTACTGACATTTTGAGTCTTCAGGTAATTAAGATGTAATAGGCAGGTACCGCTGTGTGTCAAAGCCTTCTCTGCTGTTGATGAGTAGAAACAAAAGACTTCCAGCTTTTGAAATCTTTTCTGGTTGAACTGTCTGTCTTGGGTGCCCTTTTCAGTTGCATGTGAACCCCCTGGGAAGTTTTATCTATTGTGATGGTAAATGTAGATCACTTCCCATCAATGCAAGGTGAGGGAATATTTCCTGTTAGATAACTTGCAAGTTCTTGGCTTGTGTACAGTCATACTGAACTCAACTGTATTAATTTGAGCACTTCCTCTTGTCTACTTAAGCCCATCTATTCAACAGATAAAGTATGATGAGTAAAACTGTGCAATGTTCTGTCTAAGCTTCTAACTCTATGTCTAAAGTAACCCAAGGTGATACTTATCTTGTGATAGTTCCCATCTTCAGCTGCAGTACATGAAGTGTTGTAGAATGTAAAGTTGTTTGCAGGAGAACTTGTCAGATCTGGCTCCAGAAATGTAAACCTGAGCAGGACCATTGAGGTTGCTCTGTTGAGCTGCTCATGTTTGCATTCCAGAGTAGCCAGTGAGACTCATTGAGTGCTTTACACCTAGAAATTTAAAATGCATTATCAAAAGATAGACTGCTGGTGGAGGGAATGTTTGATTCCAGGCCAAGTTTCACGAATTGTTTCTTTAATATAGCCAAGATAACCTTTTAGTATGAGGTACCACTTTACACCATGAAGAATTTCACCAAAAGAATGAGACTCATGGATTAATGTTTTTCTTGATACAAGGGAAAATACCAGAATGCTGTGATCGTGCTTGTACCAGAGTTTAGCAGTCTGATGGTTTTTTATCCCTGTGGTGTCTGTCTGACAGATCTTGGAAGAAACCTACAAAATGGAGTTCATGTACAGTGGAGTGGAAAGTAGACAAGTGGTCATTATTCACCACATGAGACTGCAAGCAAAGGCCTTGCAGCTTATTGTGACTGCACGTACCACTAGAGGGTAAGGATGACCTGGTCAAAGGGTCTTCTTAGGGTTAGCTGTAAGCTTAGTTTCCTTAAGCTTTGTTTAAAAAACAGCAAGGATAAATTAGACACAAAACATGACAACATGCAAATAACCATTTGCTAAAGTAATTCAGGGTGAAGAGCCTTCTTTTGCCTTTGGTATAACTGGACAGCGACACAATCATAAATTAAATGACAAAATTAGGAAGATGAGTTTTGGGGGTTGAGTTCTCTCAGCAGTGAGCATATAAATAGGTTAAAAATGTTGTAGAATTGATACTTGGAACCTATTTAAATGAGGAAAACTCAGGTATCAAAATAATGCACTAATCATGTTTGCTTCATTTAGTATTAGTTGCTGAATTTTTAGCATCAGAAAAGCATCATCTTCTTGACTGATCTGCAACTAATGTGTGTATGACTCAGACACAAACTGCTCCTGTGCATGCTTGGCTTAGGTACACAGGAGGCTGTGAGCGGTTCGTTTTGGCTGCTCAAAAGGAAGTGACACATGGGTTTTGGTGGTTGTAGAATTAGAACTGCATTTGGTGGAATTAGAGCAAAGTAGTTGGTGTCCTAAATTGTTTGCTTTGTTTTGAGTTTTTTGCCATTGATTTACTGTATTACCACAGAGGTCCATAATATACTTGCCTTTTAACCTCTTGTTTTATAGTTGGAAATATCTTCTAACAGTGGTTTTGGGAACTTAATTAGTGCCTTATGCAAAAAGGTTTTTTTGGGAGAGGGGGATATAGATGTGAGGAACACTTTTCTGGCCTAGAAATTTTAAGATCTTTCTGGTTTTAGGAGCTTTAATGAGTTTCCAAATCACTTAAATGCTTATAGCCACAGAGCAGTTTTTCTTTCTTTAAAACTAAACCAAGGAATATTATTTTCATTACAGAGTTGAACCCCTTTTTGGGATGTGTGAAAAATTTCTGCAAGAAGTGGATTCCTTCCAGAGGTGACAAACTCCATTGCTTCTTCACTTTATGTTAGAAAGTTCTGTCACCATTGTCAACAGGGGATATTCTGTTTGCTTTTCATCTCTTTGCATCTGCCTTCCCTGCTGTCCTGCGTTGGGAATTATCATGGGATAATAATAAAGCAAGAAGAAGCTTTGTAGTTGAAATACTTAACATCAGGATATTATGCTGGTACTTCAGGAACATGAATTAATTTTTTATAGAAAAACTGATTTTTTTTCTTGTATTTATAAGGATCTATCTACCTTAAGTGGATGCTGTTTTGATACGTACTTCAATTTTATTTGTAACTCTGTTTTCGAGAGTCCTGATGCACTTTGACCTTTCAAGGATTAATAAAAAACCTGATTACTCTTGGCATACTCTACATGTAGCAGTAAGTCAGAAAGAATTCTGCAGTATCTTTCCTGGCTCTGTCTACTACTTTTGCCACCTCTTAGTCACATTTACTTTCAGGGAGAATAAATGTATTAAATGTCAATTTTCATGAATAGATTGATTCTAGTGGAAGCTGTCCTGCCCATGACAAGGGGGTTGGAACTAGATGATCTTTTAGGTCCCTTCCAACCCAAACTATTCTGTGGTTCTGTGATTCTATGAAATAGTGATGAGTTCTGCTGATCCTGAGACTCGATGCAAGGAAAAGATGTAAAGCAAATTAACAGTTATGTTCTCCAGATGTCTATCAAATGAGATAGACATTAGGGTATGGGTGAATTCAGTTCCCTTTTCTCGTCAGTTAACCAGCCACAACGGCCAAGCATATGAAATACAAATAAATGTGAATTTTATCGGAAATAGAGATTCTGCTCAGGATACCTGTGTCTCTAGACTGCCTGTCCAGGTCCCTTCTGAGTCATAAAATCATAGAATCACAGAATGGTTTGTGTTGGAAGGGACAATAGAGATAATCTGAGTCCAACTCCCTTGCCATGGGCAGGGACACCTTCCCCTAGACCAGATTGCTCCGAGCCCCATCCAGCCTGGCCTTGAACACTTCAGGAATAGGGCATCCACAGCTTTTCTGGGCAACCTGTTCCAGTGCCTCACCCCCCTGACAGTGAAGAATTTCCTCCTAAAATCTGATCTAAATCTCTCCTCTTGTAGTTTAAAATGATTCTCCCTTGTCCTGTCACTGTCTGCCTGTGTAAAAAGTTGTTCTCCCTCTTCTTTTTAAGTCCCCTCTAAGTACTGAAAATTTGCAATGAAGTCTCCTCAGAGCCTCCTCTTCTCCAGGCTGAACAACCCCAACTCTCTCAGCCTGTCTCCGTAGCAGAGATGCTCCAGTTCTCTGAGAATCTTTGTGGCCTCCTCTGAAGTCGCTCCAGTGGGTCCATGTCCCTCTTCTGTTGGGGGTCCCAGAGCTGGACAAAGTACTCCAAGTAGGGTCTCATGAGGGGGAGTAGAGGGGGAGAATCACCTCCTTCAACCTGCTGGCCACACCACATGGCCCTTGATGTCAGTTTGAGCACACAGCATGGTCCCAACACAATTAGCCAAAATAATTTCTCGTATATGTGAGATGCACATCACAAAAGGAATGTATGTGTCTAATTCTGTCATTATAACTAAATATAAGGATTAAGTAGCTAGACTGAAAATAACAGTACTGTAGAAAAAGTTGAAAAAAAGTATTTGATTTTTAATTTATTCCTAACACAGATGTTTCATTTCTGAGCTCCCACATATGCAAGGCAGTTTTGTAGATAAATTGCTGGACTTAATGCCCAGACTTGTGACGTCTAAGCCTTCAGAAGTGGTCAAGATTCTTCAGACAACGCTGCGACAAAGTACCTTCCTCCACCTTCCTCTTCCAGAGCAGGTTGGTTTAACCTCCTTGTGGACTGTCACAGCATCTGACTAGTGCCTAATATACCATGAAGTTTTTAGAATTCAGGTTCTTGGTCAGTTACAAGTGTTATTTCTTCAAAGGCTTCATCTTCTTACTCAGCACTACTGCTAAAATTATGGAAAACTTAACAATTTGTGGCAGTATCTAAAAAAAATTGCAAGGTTCATGCACTTCTCTGTTAAGGACAGCAGTAATTACATACTTTTTTTCTTTCCTCTTTCCCCTACCTCCTTATTTTTGCCTATCACTTTGCCCCTAACAGCTCCATAGAGCTACTGCAAATATCATTGAGCCTACTGGTGAATCTGATAATCCCCTGAGGTTTACATCGGGGTTGGTTGTGGCACTGGATGTTGATGCAACTCTGGAACATGTGCAAGATCCCCAAGGAACTGTTAAAGTTCAGGTAAGAAATCACTCGACATAAATGCAAACAAGATTGTGTCTTGGGGGGAGTTTCTTTAAGGATGTCAATTCTTTTAAATTGCAAATAATTATGTGCATTATTAGTAACAATGTTGGATTCCTGTGTTTTGGCCACATATTCAGAAACTGGCTTGTCTACAGGGTGCTCAGGTGACTTGGGTGCAGTTTCTGAGAGGTTGCTTTGAGCACTTCGATGTCATTGTGTGCTTCCATGTGCACTAGGCATGTTCCAGACATGAACACAAACAAATGCTGCTGAACTTCCAGCTGATGTAGTGGGAGGAGGAGGAGCAAAAGATGCTGTTCCAAACAGCACAGAAATATGCAGGCTCTAGTCTGTCTGTATTCCAGCTTTTCTCCCTGCTGCTGAATCACTAGTTTCAAATGCAGCTGAGGAGGTAGGCATGGTACTAAGTAAAACATGCAACGTCACCACATAACAAAGGGATTAAAACCTCAGTTATGATGCAGAGGAAGAAGCTGATGTCAATGTGGGTTTTTTCCCCCCTGTGCTGTGGTTCTGAATGGCTGGCATGTGGCTGTTCTGTCATGGCTCCAAGCTAAAACCCACCTCCTTGCCTTCCCAACTCAAACAGAAACTACCCAAGTAGTCCGCATGGTGACATCCCCAGTACAATTGTCATTCAGTTGTTTGGTTGTTTTTTTTTTTGTTAGGTGTTGTATCCAGATGGACAAGCACAGCTAATCCATCCTAAACCAGCTGATTTCCGAAATCCTGGCCCCGGAAGGCACAGGCTGATAACTCAGGTTTACCTCTCGCACACAGCCTGGACAGGTAATGTAAATGATACAAGTTCCAGTGTTTGTGTGGCTGCACTTTTCTAAGACAGGAGTGTGTCTTGCTTCATCCCAGTCCCTGGCACATAAGATGTACATGCCCACAGTCTTGGGGGCTCTGAGGATCCTAGAGTCCAAGCTGTGGTTGATGCTGCCATTAGTGTTGATCAGGTTTGTGCTCTCACAGTCTTTGAGCAGTTAGGTCTCCCTGGTTGACAGGGCACTGCTGCTCCAGAGATGACTGGAGGGGCTGCTCTCTTGGGAGAGTCCTGGGACCCTTTGCTCGAGAGCCGTGTTCAAGGTGAGTTCACCTCTTTCTGGGCAGAGCGGGATCAGCTGCAGGAGCCAGGTCTGCATCCTCATGTAAAGGCAAGGATTCATGGTAAACTGACTCCTTGGAATTAATTGTTTCGGATCTGACATGTATTTGAGCGTGGCAGAGAACCTTTGGAACTGTATGTACGCAGCAGTACAATTGCACTGCTGATTAAACTTTCACCCTTTTAATGCCCTAAAATCCCACCCTTTAGCTCTGATGAAATATGTGACTCCAACATTCATGTTCAGTCTCAGTTGGCGTTCACACTTCCTCATGGAAGCACTTCAGTAATTGCCTTGTGGACTTGAAACAAAAGCAGAGAGTATTTCATTCACAGTTCCCTTTGTCCTCTCTTTGTTTAATCTCTTCACGTTTATTCAAATGGAGGGGGGGTGTCTCTGAGTGGTTTTTTTTCTGAGCAGTTTTTAATTACATTTGGCGATCTTTTTTTTTAAACCAACAGAATTTTATTTATTGCCATGTTCCCTCCCATGCTCCTTTTTATATAGCGCTGCCATGGTGTACTTACTCATCCTCCTGTCTTTGTTTTGTTTTGGAGAAGAAAACATGGTATTGTTTCTTTGACTGGAAGTATCTGTGTTTAAAGGTTGATCCTGTACCAGAGGGAGCTGAATGAAGTCCTTATTTCTACTTCTGCAGCATTCACTGGAAGGGCATTTTAAGTATGGCCATAAGGGATTCTGTTCTGGTGTCTCCTCTAGCCATTATTTTAATTATTAACTTTGACACTGGCACTTAAGCATATAAAACAGAGGGAGGACACTGAGCTGGGAGGGGCTCAGGAAACAGGGTCAGAATTCAAAGTGGAGAAATTGCCTTAATTCAAGACAACGAAACTTGTTAAAGGCCAGTAGAAAGGGTGTGCTTAGGAAGGAGAATGCCCAGGTGCAAAGCGTGGGTTAACTGCCAGGGTGTAGAGCAGAAGTGACAGAGGTGACTGCAAGCTGCGCATAACAGAAGAGTTGGCGGTGTGATGGAAAGGTGAGCTCAGGGAGGTGTTTGCTGAACTGTGGGGTAACTGTGAAAGAGGGTCATTTCTTGTGTTCTGTCTGGTGCTGATGATGTCTTGGCTGGAGTTCCACTGCATGGAACTTAAAATCCTGTGGGTTTCAATAGTTTCATTAACATATTCCTGTTGTAGGTTATCTCTGGTATACAGTTAAGCCCTGCAAACCACCTGGTGCTCACTCCCCAGTGGGACAGGGAAGAGAATCAGAAGGGCAACATGAGAAAACTCATGGGTATTACACTAATCAGCAATAGCTACAAGATCCCTGTGCTATTGACACCATTTTGGTCACAAATCCAAAACATGTCACCATGCAAGCTTCTATGAAGGAAAATTAACTTTATCCCAGCCAAAACTAGTACAAATCCATCAAGAAAACCTAAAAGAATCTCTTTTTCAGTCTAGAAAGGAAAATTTTGTTGGGCACGTTAAGTCCAGCAGGCTGCTGAGAGTAGTACTGTGTAGACTGAAATCCCAATTTGGTTGTGACCACTGTGAGAAGAGTAAAGTGAAATCATCCTATGTACAGGATTAGGAATATCTGCCTAGCTGCACTTGGTGAAAGAGGGAGAGGCTGTCTTGCAGTGCAAAAGCCTCCAACAAAAGAGAATCTTCAAGTTATCTCCTGTGCCACAAGTCTTATCAGACGTCATCTGAATTGATCCTGCCATAAATCCAGTGAGCAGGCCCTGCAAGTTCTGTGGGGATTTTAATGATTTTTATTATTTGGTTGGAGTTACAAATTGCAACTTTTAAAAATAACTTAAAAGTAAGTTAATGGTGAGATTTTTTAAGTGATGGCAAAGAAGGGGAGGGAACCTGAAACAGTACTTAGTTTTGCTGTGCCAAAAGTAATGGCAAAGTTGTGTTTTCAAACACCAGACTGGATTCTGGGCAGACCAGAATGGCTCTGTACTTACCCAGCATATGTAGTATAAAATCCATTCAGTGTTGGTTTGCTGTGCAATGACAGTCATGTTTGGGTTGGTCTGTTCTTTTTCTCTGCAGAGCCATGCCAGATTGAAGTGAGGTTGCTGCTGGCTTACAATTCCAACAGGAGCAAGGCATCTGCTAGAATTCCTAAATCTACTTGGAGTGAGAGCTTGGAGGCTCTCCCGCCATCTGAAAATGGCATAGAGGGGACCATACCGTTCAGCAAACCTGTCAAGGTGTATATAATGCCCAAACCTGCCAGACGGTGAAGTCTATTGCTAAAAGAAACCTATTTATGGGGTTGCTGGGTTGGGTTACAAGAAAACAAGATGCTCTGTCCAAGAGAGCAAACCAAGCCAAAACAGACATTAAAATAAAGTTGCTGAAGAACAGTTGGTCTCCTCAGCAGCAGACAAATACAGGAGTTATTCAGCTAGTTAAGAGTGATTTCAAGAAAATGCAGGTCTTTTTACATTGACTTAACAAAAACAGGACAGTTCTCAATCAGCATTGCAGTAGTAATCGCACTGGGCCATATCTTCAGTTTTTATGTATCAAAAATTTCTCTCCAAAGTCTGTACATTTTCTGCTATGTATTTACTATGTAAATGCTTGGGCACAGAAATCAATGTTATTTTTACAGTACTCTTAAGTGAAGCTGAGGAGTTCTTGGTTTTGTGGGGGTTTGTTTGTTTGGTTTTGTTTTTTTGTTTGTTTGTTTTGTGGAGGTTTTTTGTTTTGTTTTGTTTTTTTAGTGTCTAAAACTTGCATTTGTGCACTGGTACCTAATTTCTTAGTAAAAAAGCATATTCTAAAGTACTATTGTTCTTGCGAGGGAACTGCACCTCCGAGGGAAATTGCCAGTTGCCATAGGCTAAATCCAGAGCTGGTTTACATCTTCTACAGCTGTACTGAAGCTCGTATAGCTTTGGGGAGGGCACAGGTTGTTCATGGTGCAGGAGGAGAAGGAACCTGTTTGTGCCAGCAGCAGAACTTCAGTCAGCAGGACATGGAATTTAGCTGAGTTACAGGAACAGAGCAGTTTGTTACAGCTTTTGTTCGTTTACATGAAATGGAGTCGAACAATCTCCATCCCTGAGATGTAACCCAGCTCTCCTATTGCACATTTGTACATCTTGAGGAACAACGTGATCAAGTACCAGTTGGAAAATTCCTAACGACGTCGCACTAAGCTTTACAGGATCTGTTTCTGTGTGGTGATCCTGGCCTGAACCAATACTTAGCAGGATGAGAAAAATCTACGTTTTTCAATTCAGCAGCACTTTTGGCACTCAAAGGCTTTCTGATCAGCTGAAGTAGCTGAACATGCTCTCAATTAAGCAGCAGTCAGGCAACTTGTCAGTGTTCCCTTCTGGAGGTGAGCTGGGACTATGGAAGAACAAGATCTTCATTAAAACGTGATCCATCTGGCAGTCCTGTCGGGAAGTGTGTCTGTGCATCACTCCTGTGTGCCAGGCTCAGTGGACTGAGGAACCTCCTATGATTTGTAGCAATCTTTTGGTATGATTTTCTAGGAGGACTTAATGTGTGAAACATTCTAGTGCAGCAGCCAAATGCTACCTGTGTTCATAAATCAGTTGTTTTTTGTTTTTTTTTTTTAAAGTGTATTTTTAGCAAGTAAACAAAGCCGTGAAGAAATGCTTTCCGGTTATGCAGAGATTAGTGTAAATAATAACCCCTTATGTGCTTTCCTGCAATAAAATTGGAAAACTTCTGCTGTTCTGTTTCCTCTTTATTATATGACTGAACATGGATGCCTGCATGGTACTTGGCTAATACAATTACTGCACATTTTTTGGGATTTTAATTTTTTAGCACTGACGTTGTGGTGCAAAGGCTCATAGCCATTAAACTTTGCTGCTGCTTTAGATATTCTTGAATTAAATATCCTTTCTTAGTGCTTCTGCTCTTACAAACTGGTTTTTGGTGTTTCACCTTTGGGGCGCTGTTTTGAAAATCTTCTGCACCTCTGACAGCTGAGTTGTTATTGTCTGACTTGATGTTGGCATCCTCAGTTCAGTTCCCGGCAGGCAGGGTTGATGTATCTCTGTGTCTGGGCAGATGCGAGTTGAGTGAGCTCATTACAGACTTTTTCTTTTTTCTTCCTCTCATTTTTGCACTTCACGAGTATTTCTGCAGTTTGTCATCCCAGTAAAGTTTCTAATTTAAATGGTGTCCATATGCTCCAGGCCATAATGGATGCTGTGGTAGGCACAGCACATATTTTCAATATCAGAATTTTGGCATCTTTCTCTCTTTTTCTAAGCACTGGATCAAATTTCTACCATTTTTCCCCCTCATGCTGTCCTTGAGCTCCTTCCACGCAACATATTAGGCAAAGATCAATTGCCTTCTGTATTACCAACGGGAATCCAATACTGAAGGGCTGTGGAAAAGAGCTGCTGTCAATCCCTTCTCCACCCAGCCTGTATTTGTGCTTGGGACTGACCATTTCATGCCATGTTCCAACATATGGGAAATCTGAGAGGAAATTTCTATAAAAAGCACGTGTTACTGTAGTTGTTTAAATCTAGATGTTGGCTCTTTCTTCCCCTCCCCAGGTTTTTCTGCTCTCAAAAATACCACAGTTCACACTCTTTGTGGAGCTGCAGGACCTTGTGTCATCTCAGAAGCATTTCTACCCATTCACCAGTTGTCATTTATTTTGGATAATTTTTGGGCTTCTGGTCTATAAGATGATTGATCTCAGAATGAAAAGAAAAACAAAGGGCTGTACTCATGCTCAAAGATAATTTGCATCTTTCATCTCTGTTGAAGAGGGAACAGAGGACTTCAGATCACAATCAGCCAAGTACAGGGAGATTCTGTTCTCTCAGATGGCTCCAAGGGTAGGAACTTGGTGCCAGTACAGCTGCTGCCACAGGGAGATTGAGCAATCTACAAAGGAAGGGCAAATAATTTGCTAAAAACTAACCATGTTCAAACAGCCCTCACCTCTGCACTGTACCTCCTAGTTAGAGGTAAGGGAAGAGGGTCAAGAATCTGGCAGAGCAAGGAAAAGGCTGACCTCATGTGAAAGAGGTGTAGCTTAGTGGTGTGAAAATGTGTTGTCCTGTTTGCCATTAACTTTCTGGATTTAATTACACATGGCATCTGTGTGTGGGGAAGTCCAACTCTGAATACATTTAATGGGAAATTCGTATTTAGATTGCTCAAGTCCACTGAAATTCATTAGGCCAATTTGCAAGTAAATAATGCAATTATCGAGTCAAGAGCTCATAAAAAAATGCATAAATGTATTGGGAACAAAGTTGAAGCCTATGAGACATTAACTTGGACCTGTTGTAGCTTTCACCTCCCTTATTTTAAAAAGTACAAAAGACCTAAGTGGGCAGGACCACTCCGTGCAAAAAGTACAAGGCAAGTTCTTGGGAAGACAGAAAAACAGGGCATGCATTTAAATCTGACTGTATGACATCATTGAATCATTTGTGTTGGAAAAGACTGCTAAGATCATCGAGTCCAACCATTAACCCAGCACTGCCGAGCCCACCTTTAAGCCGTGTCCCCAAATGCCACATCCACACGTCTTTTGAACACTTCCAGGGGTGGCAACTCCACCGCTTTCCTAGGCAGCCTGTTCCAATGCTTGACAACTCTTTTGGGGAAGAAATTTTTCCTAATATCAAGTCTAAAACTCCTCTGGTGTGACTTGAGGCTGCTTCCTCTTATCCTGTCCCTTGTTACCTGGGAGAAGAGACTGACCCCCCATAGGCTACAACCTCTTTTCAGGCTGTTGTAGAGAGAGAGGGTCCCTCCTGAGCCTCCTCTAGCCTGAATACTCCCAGCTTCCTCAGCTGCTCTTCATAAGACTTGCACTCTGCACCGTACTGTGCAGGTCATCTTAGGTTCCAGCTGACAGAAATGGATTTCCTGTGGAATCCCATTTCACTTGTCTGAGTTACTATCACTTTTTTCGTTTTATTTCACTTGCATCTTCCATTTTATTCTTAGTAGCAGGCACCAGGAATGCAGAAAGGCTGTCTTTTTACTTTACAGTTTGTTTTGGAGTCCCACTAATATGGCATTAGCAAAGTTGAAGGCTCTTGGATGCCACACTTTGCACAAATCCTGCCTGATGTCCCTTAAGAATGCTGGTTGTGTTGCATTTGGTGTGTCAGTGAGCCTCTTTACAGCCTGTTTGTCCTGGCTGCCAGCTCGCACATGCTGCTGCACAAAGATAAGGGCTGGGGACTGACCCGCTGGGCGGTGGAGCAGCTGGGGTGGAATCTTCCTGGCTCCCAGCCCAGTCGCAGCTCAGCTTTAATTTCAGTGTCAGGGTGGGAGTTTGCTGCCTACTGGGACATAGTTCTCCTGGTGGGAGGCAGAGCAATGGTGTATGTGAGAAATCCTGCACTATAAAAGTGCATTCCCATGATTTGGGAGATGAGCCCGTAATTTTAACGAATTATTTATGGCTCTAGCTGAAAGCAGCAATTTAACAAAGACACTGGTTTGAGCTCTGGTGGAATTTTTTGATGAATCAGTCCCAGCTGTTTCCACCATGTAAAGCAATTTCAGGCACTAAGAAGGAAATTGGGCTTTCAGGGACTGGAGCAGCCCAAGTGGAGCAGACGCTTTTTGGGAACTGACAACGCTGACTCAGGAAGCTGTGATGAGAGCAGCAATAGAAGACAGGGATGGAAAAGACTTGCAGAAGATAATCTCCTTGTTGACACTGAAATTTTGTACTGATGGTGGTGAAACTTAGCAGTTTGCCTTTAAAAACAGAAATCCACTCCTTTGCACACTGCAGCTCCCTGTTTTGGAAGTGGAATCTTCTGTATCCTACGAGTTGCCAGATGAAGGGAAGAATAAAGAGGCTGCAGCACAAAGCTGGGTAGGGCTCACCTCTGAAAGTCACCTAGCAATTCAATATGGGCTCTGCTCCTCACATGCCTTTTGGGAGGATGAATCATGTAGCAGCAGCAGTGTGAGGAACCCACAGTTTTTCTCAAATGCAGAACCTGGGCTGAGCAGTTTTGGTGAAAGTGGCATCACCATTAATGTGCCACATTAACATGAAAATATATTACAAAAAAAATAACCTGGAGGAGAAAGATAAGGTGTTTGCTCAAGTTCTCCTAACAGTGTAATTCACATTCCAGTTTTTTAAGTACTGCACTGTCCTCTCAGCCAAAGCCTTACAAAGCCTCTTCCTATTTGAGGCTGCCTTAAGGCCCAAAAGCTGACAAAGTAATGCAAATATATGACCACAATCAGGAGTCAAACCACCTTCACTATAAGATAACAACATTTAATGCAAAAAGCCTTCACACTCTGTGGGTTGGTAGGAACTTGTTCTGCTGGCATTCCCTTGGGATGACCACCGTCTTCTAGGTCAGTGGTTCACCTTCTACTTCATGCCAGGTAAGTTATTCAGAAAAATATCATAGTAGCTACAATGAGCATTTTACCAGCTGCTGTGTCACAGAACACAGATGCAGCTGGAAAGGCAGTTCCTGCTGGGTTAGATAAGATTTTGCCTCAAATATAGCTACACTAACAGAAAACATTGCTGTAATTAGGAGATTGCATGATAAAACTTTCAAGTACTCACTTTCCCTTTACTTTTACACCACATTTTTTTTATCAGATAAAAGGTTTTAAATGATTACTACAGCAAATAAACAGAAAAAGAACACAGTATTTTGGGGGAGTCATTGTGTTCTCATATCAATCTAAGCCTCTCTGCTACTGCCTGGGTAGCACCAAGTGCCTCAGGGCTTGTACAGCCTTATCTTTGTATTTTCATTAATACACACAGAATTAATATGCACAGAACAAGAAATAGTGAGCCTGTTGGAAAAAAGATCTACACTAGGCAACTTGTAACTGGTAATATTAGAAGCCCACCAAGAACAGCAACCAAGAGAACTTTTTAAATTTTCAGTGTAATAATATACTTGTTGAAGCAGCATTTAAATCGTCAGATTATGACAACCAGTAATAATTCTCACATCCATCCCCAGCTTGCCAGAAGCACCTTGCTAGCAGCAATTTAGACTGATTTCCTAAGGATCAATGTTTTATGCTGCTGCTAACTCTGATTTTGTAACGCATCTTTCAGATGATTTTAAGCATTTCTGAATAGATATGTATTGGACAACTCAATCCTCAGAACTGGCAATTAATAAAAACATTCTTTAGGGCCCATATTTTATGTCTATGCCCTGTAGACGTTTTCCTCTTTGTCTGGTTCAATGAAAAATTTAGATGTGTTACATTATGTGATGTTCATGAATTAGCAAATATCCTGACTGAAGTCACCAGCAGGAGGTAAAGTTGCATATTCTGAGTTTACTTTTTAATTTTGTTTTATTTTTAACTACTTTTTCCAGTGGTGGCAAAGTGCTTCCTTACTGCTTCAGCTCTACCACTTGACTGTGCTCATCAGCTATCTTATGGCTGCATTCCAATAGCCAATAATGTAATTTTGGGACATTTTCTAATAAAAGTACTCAAAACATAACCTTCTGATTTAGTCAACAGGTGAAAAGTTAAGTAACCAGACTACGGACAGCCTTCAGAGGAAGGTTAGGGCAATCTTAAGAATATATGGAAATTATTCTGTAATTAAATAATTTCATTCCCAGCTCCATTTTGTGAGCCCTCAATTTGTTTAAATCCTGAACTAATAAACTGTCCTTGCATTTCAGACTGTCAGCGCGCAAATGCCTTGGGACCTAAGTTCACACTCTGTTGACTGTAATTTGATTCAGCAGAGGTGTGTCCGTGATTTGGCTGCGGTCAGGGGAGGCGGGATGAGCTGTAACACTTCAGCAGGTTGAGTGGAAGACTCCCCCCACTCTGACACCCTGAGCAGCCAGGGTGTTGTACTCTGCCACAGCCTTCTCCGTTTGCAAGACCAACACATCAATCCCGTTCTTCTTCAGATAGTCCACGGTGGATGCCGGAACCTCAGAAGAGAAAAGGAAATGGGAAAAGCAAGTGTTAGATTCTTTTCCCCTTACACTGGAAGGCTTGAAAAAGAATACTGATGCCATTTGTTAAGCACCACTTACGTAACTGCTAATAGCCAAAATTATAATATGCTCCGATATTTCTAAGATTGATTTAATTTTTTCTCTTCAATAAAGCTACTTTTATATCTACACCTCATATATCTCCTTAGCACACCTTAAAATGCAGTCCTTTCTTGCAAAAATAAATAGAATTGGAGCTAAAGGTATTTAATCTAAGTAAAGTGTTACTCATCCCACCAGAAAGCTAAAGAGTTGTTTCTCATGAAGTAAGTCAGCACTTCTGAGCTTTCTGTAGCTAGTTTATCTGCTGAAATGACACCCTGGCAACATTAGTAACAAAAATGCCGAATTATCAAAGTATTCACAGCAGGCTAGAGAGCCAGTTTATCACCTATTGCAAGAGGAGGGGGCTAATGACATACTGAAAAATTCTCCTTGTTTCAGTTGCTCCTGTAGCAGGACATAAACCTGTTTACTGCTTGACATTGACGCTAATACAGAGGAACTCAAATGATGTTTCTTTCAGAGGGACCCCTGACAGGAGCTCAGCCACGCTAATCCTGAATTTCTTCCCTCTTAGTTGAGCATCTTCAATTTAATTTTTTTTTTCCCTAATCAGAGGGAGAGGGAAAACAAACAGTTCTAGTTTATGCTTCTCACAGAACAAAAACTTACCTGCAAAGCCTCACTCATGCCACGGCCAATCACCACAGTTTTAACACCCTTCTTGACGACTTCTTCAAGGTCAGCAGGCTGCACTCCTGGAGAATGCTAAGTGTCAGGGAAGGAAAATAATAAACTGTATACTGACAGCATCAACCAGGAAAGCTGTGTCTGTGTGTTCTGAAACTGTTCACAGAGCAGCAGGGTAAATTAGCCATACCAAAATGTAACACAACCCTCTTTTCTGCATACACAAAGGAGGTAACACTAGAAACTGAAAAAGGTATTTTATATGCAGATGAAGGATGATAGTTAATCTACTGATGGCTATATTATAATTCCTTATTAAACAGTCAAAAAAAAGATACATTACACATTTCTAAGACATTTATGTCTAACTACTGGCATTTTATAAATATTAACAGTTAAAGTGAAATCAATAAATGGCAACATATTGCTGTTTGATTTCAAATTAACAAAATCTTTTCGTAAGAAAGATTGTTGCAAGCCAAAGTTTACTCACTTTAAATACAAAGGGCTCTTCAAATAATTAAAATGATTATTTCTTGTTTACTTTGGAAATCTCATTTACCAAAGAGGACTGAAATGTGTTGGGTAGCTTCATTTCAGTTAACAGCTTCCATTTCTGCACCATTTTTTATTTTAAGAAAGGAATATTTGAAACCAAACCCCTCCAAGAAAGAAAGAACTTTCATAATACATTAACCGAGTTTTTAAAGAAGCACACCCATTTATTCCTAGCACACTTTAAACATATGAATCCATAAATACACATTTAATATTAAAATAAAATATTATTATGTCACACTAACTCTCCTGGATTCAGTTACTCTGTACAACCTGTGGCTATAATTTGCCTCCTCTTTGGTATGCACTTCTATTTTTAAACCATAAATACTATTTCTCCCCCTTTTTTTAGTAGAATTCTGAAGTTTTTTAGAGGTCTGAGATGAGTTTCTCTACTTCAAGTGAGAGAAACTCAAGTAAGTAAGCAAGTAAGACTTGTCAAGCTGAAACAAATGATCTCCTGAAGCTGCAGGTGAGGGAAGCCTTCCATGGTAGAGTGCAACTTCCAATGAGTGCATTAAACTTATTCCACAAGAAAGTCTTTAGCCTGGCTGGTATCTGAAGTTTCAGTAACAGAGATGATTCACCTCTATGGTTCTCCAAGTTCACAGAATCACAGAATACCTCAAGTCGGAAGGGATCCATGAGAACCATTCACAGGACTACCTTAAACTAAACCATATTGACCATTAGTCTAATATGGCTATTAGTGCTTAGTTACAGAACCTTGCAGGGCCAGTTACGCAATTTTCCTGATGAAAGAATGCCATACGAGACAGTAGTGTGACAGCAGAGAAGGAGAGGATGCAATTTATTTCCAACTAGAGTGTGGGACATGACCAGCACTGCTTGTTTCCCAAACTTCAGTTCCATCTACCTCAGGAAAAACACACTCAAAGAAAGTAGGCACACTGTAGTACACCATAAAAAAACACGCAGAAAATGCACCTTTTGAATCCTACTGATCAATTTTTTTACACTTCTTCTCAAGTTGGAGATGCAGTCTAGAAAAGCTTAGTTCTATTCTTAATATCTGTTGTCTGCTATTCATTTTAAAAGCAAATCACCTATCTCCGTATAGCTGCAAGGATAGGACTGACCTACAGCAGGAGCTTTACAGGTGACAAACCCTAAATAGATATTTTTTACTTCCTGATTATATAAAAAGGATGGCAGAAAACCTACATCTCCAAAGAACCCAACCATATTTTTTCTCCTGCAATTTTAATTTAACATAGACTTGTTTATTCTTGTTTCATTTGCAGGACTCCTCTAAAACTTATGGATTTAAAGATTTTATCTGTGACATTAAGATATCAGTTGCTAGAAACTTCCAAAAGAAAGCACAACCTCTTAATGTCAATAAATGCTTATAATTTGAAAACAAAGTTTTTCAGTGGTTGGAATGAATATCGATATGTGACTGAGCTGGAAACTACTTGGGAACTTTTCAGCTACCCTATCTGTTCTGCTTCTCCAGTCCTGTGCATATAAACCAGGAAAACAATACTGTCAAACAAACAGTGACTCTCACCACATGACCCAGCCCTTTGAAGAGCCAGTCAAAACTTAGTTTTTTATAATTAGACCAACAAGGAAATACATTTTAAAAGGTTACATATACAGCTACCTTTCTCTCTGCAAGGTGCAGATATCTTTGCACGACAGCACCACCTTTCTCTCGACATAAACTTACTCTGCATAAATTGAGCTCTGATGGCTTAAAAAAGTTCTGTTCCCCCAAATACTACAGTTGAAGTTCTGAAACCAAAAGTTCTGCACTTCAGTTGTGTCAAAATTAATTCAACAGAGCTGTATCCTCTGCGTGGATACAGCTGCAAGTGCTGGGTCTAAGCCCTGGTCGGTACACAGTTCTTCTGTGCTTTAACTTTTGCTTTGAAGGCATGAAACTTTTTTTTTCTAGCCAATCATCTATGCCAGTGCAAGCTCTAATATGGGGAGAATTATCAACATTGAGTTGATAGATTCAATACTGCTTCTAAATCTGGAACATCAACACTATTCCATGTACTTTTATACAATTTCAATTGCATTTACAGATAAACTTTAAAAATTACAAGGGCAAGCACTTAGTATAAGGCTTCCAAAAGAAGTCACTGTGTGGTTAGCCAGGCTGAGCTTTTCACACAGAATCTAGTGCATATGACACTGCATCTGCATATTTTTCCTCTGAAATAAGTACAAGAGACCCCAAGGAAAAGGATATAAACTAAACCACAGGCATTGTTGTCTTCCAAACATGTAAGGTCAGTGACTCTTGATTTTTTTACTTCTCATAATTTCTTTTCCTCTCTCACTCAAGACAACTTTTGTTTAGACAGTCTGAAGAGAGGTTGCTACTGGCATCTTATGACAATTGCCCTCTAAGCCAGATGCAGGATGTTGTTTGAAAGCTCTAAGGTGTGTGATTGTTAATGGTCAGGGTAGCTGTGAGGACTCATGGCAACGGTTGCTACATCCTGTTGCATATAGGACACTGTGCGTCTGCAGCCCTCTGACCTCTCCACACAGTCACCTCCAAAATGTACATTCAGTTCTTCCCAGGAAAAGTCTAATGGCTAGATGAAAGAAAAAGGCAACTCGCTGAATTTCTGGCTGGAACTGTTCTCTAGACCATTCTCAGAGTCCTGTTTTAAATGCAGGGTAGTAAACAGTGAACTTACATTAGTCCCAGTTTCTCGCCAATCCCATGTCCGGCTTCCTCCTGGCCATACTTTGCAGTCCTTATATGTTGTAGAGCAGCCTTTCACCTTCATCTGACCCCAAGAAAGGGAAGCAATTTCAGGGGAAGACATCACAAAGTTGAAACAAAGTCTGGAAAAAGGATATTTAATATATAACATCAGGCCAACATATGCAGCATGTTAATAAAAAAGGAAAATTCTGTCCTTGCCCCAAGGAGCTAGGAAGGAAACACTATTACAGACTTCATCCACGTGACTTTGTGACAACAGAGGATCAGCAGATTTGTTGAATTACCAGTCCTCTTGGGGATTTTGTGCAGGATTTTGGGCAAATCATTTTACATGCTAAATCTGTACAAGTACTGGGTGTTCAACTTTTAAAACTATCAACAGGGATCAAGTGCCAGAATATCCTCTCACATCTGGGTTTTAATCTTCTCCCTAAAATGTACAATGAAGATGATAATAATTTCCTAAAATATCTGAGATCTACACTATTTCTTTGGCTGTTTCACTAAAGTGGCAAATGAGGCTAAAAAGAAACGCCAAACAAACCAACCCAACAGAAAAGCCATGAACCAAACAGTGGCACTGCCATATTGCTACAGCAAACAAGACTTCCAGGGGTGTATAGGGGTCAAACCTTCTTTCCCCCATCCCTGCTGACAGAGGGCAAGTCTCCCACAATAGTTATACACCTAAATAGCAACTTGTCTAGTTGTTTGACCTCAATCTTCATTGTTTCAACTTAAACCCATTATTTCTAAATCTTTCTGTTGGGGACAAATAGAACAGCTTAATTTTTGTCCTTTTCACCATTTTTTTGTTTTCTTGAGGATTTCACTCAGGTTTTTTTCCCCTTCATTTAGATCAAATAAATTTCCCTTCAGTCATGTTTTCTAAATCTCTGCTTATTTCCTCCTTTTTTTCTGTGGCATCCAGCAACTGGTACGCATCTTTCTTTGATGTCTATTGCCTGGAACTAGACAGAGCATTATTGGTGTCACTACAGATCAACTGCTTTTTGGTGTGTGCTGCAGCAATGTTTGGATCTGCTGGGCAGATCCTGCCCACAGGCACTGCTGGGCACCACCAGGGCAGGGGCTCTGCCTCACAAAGTACCGTGTTATCTCACCATGTTATCTCACTAGGAAGCTTTCACCCTCCTCACAGTCCCTCATGTTACTGCAGTCGGATTGCTGGTATGATTTGGGCATAGAGCAAAAGAAAGGAATCACAGGGTGATGATATATGCTGGAAGTGTGTTGGACTAGCATGGCAGTCCACTGACACATCTCAGGGGTAGAGTTACCTTTCCGCCCTTCCAGTTCACCTGGTCTGAAATCTGCATTATGAAGAAAACTGGCTGTTTCTGCAGTAAAACGAGGCTCCACCTCTGGCTAATCCAGAAAATCTCTGTGGCAGATCCTTCCAGATACACAGATTTTCATCCTTTACTTTTTAGTTATTTAAATTTACCAGGAATTGAATTGTGTAAATTCATCATAGGAACCCTGGTGGCACAGATTGAAGGCACTGCCCTTGCAAAAGAGAAATCTTTGGATGACCAGGCTGCCAGTCCTCCTGGAAGCCTCCCTTCCCATCTTGCACGTGCTACAACAGACACAGCACAGCTAGATGGGACATGCTCTCCTCAGATTGCCAGGAGCAGGTCTCAGTATCCGCCTAAAACATTGCATGAAGGAAAAAAGGCATTACTTTGGTTTCAGCATAGGACTGAGTTTGCCAGAGGTGCTTCTCACACAGGATAGTGGGGCGATTCTTTTCCTTCTCACTCCTGTGTGACGTTTGTGGCACGTATGTCCTGCTGAACAGCAAGGCAGGCAAGAAGCTACAGGGGACTGGAACTTGCTTGGATTCATATATCCTAATTCTCTCATCACACATCCATGATGCAAGGGATTCAAAGGCTTGTACGACTCTTTTTCCAAAAGTCTGCCTGAAGGGAGACTGTAGCTGAAGAAATAACCAGCAGTAGTCCCAACAAAATGAAATTGAAGAGTAAAGGTAGAACAAACCCCCCAGAACCTGGCTCTGAAGAATGAAAATAATTTTTGAGTGTCCTACTTTTGAGAGGAAATGGTGGAATTAGACCTGGAGGTTGGACAGAGGTGAATGAACAATAAAATGATCTAGAATATCGGCTACTCTAATCCAAACAGTACTACAAGACTGGAACTGTGCAATCAAACAGGCACAAACTGCAAATAGGAGAGCAAGGATTCCATGCTATCTTTTCCAAAGAGCACAGAAATAAGTAAGCAGCGGAAACGAAGAAACAAAATTTACATGGCATAAATACAAATTTGTAATCTAAAACTATTTCCCGTAATACTGCCAGAGGATATCAGTAAGGGCAGTCTATTTAAATAAATTAGAGTATCTTAGACTAGAGTAAATAAGAATGAATTTATTGACAGGAACTTTGGACATTCTTTGATGCAGGGCATGGTCCAATCACCAAGGAGTAGGAAAATAGTTCTCGGACAAATTATTTTTTTAAATTACTGACTGTGAGAAATGTACAGTATAAAAATAAACAGTAACACTTAAAATAAAAGAGACCTTGAACTAAATGACTTGAAAGTACAGCCTAAAATAGCAATTTCTGTAAACTGCGGTAGTTGAAACACAAAGAAACAAGGAGGAGAAATGGTTCGGGGCTCTGTAAGCAAACTCATGAAAGTTTAAAAACATCAGAAATAAAGGAAGCAGAACTTAAAACGAGGCAAAATCCAAGTTTATGCTAGGAGACTATAGCGAAAGAGAGAAACGAAGCAGTGGCTAAGGATGGCAGAAGACAAAAGTAGCTGAGAACGAAATGGAAGAAACTTGAGATTGAAGGGCAGTTGGGCAAGTGGGTGGATTTTGAGACTGCCAGCACACCTGTCTTCTGTTCCAGAGCAGCACCCACCAGCAACAAATAGAATAAAAGAGGTGAATGAGGGCAGTGCACCGGATAATATTTTATTGAGACACTGCAGAAGGAAAGAAATGTTTCATAAAATCCAAAGGGCAACCCAAGACCAAGGAAGAAAAAAGTGAAAGAGAAAATTGGTGTACGTGAAATTTTGGGCAGAACAAACTCCTGTAAGGGGTCAGAAGACAATGCGGTTCTCCAGCACTGCCTGGGAACAGGGTCAGGAGGTGGAGGTGAGAGACTTCCCATTCCAGGGGATACAGCAGCTGGAGAGGCAGGTCAGGATTAAAAACAGACAGCAGAAAGGCAAGTAGAAAGGCCGGAGAAATTTAAGCGAGCTGTGTAGGGAGGAGGAAGATCTCAAGTTTATGAAGGAGGAAAACATATTTTGGGAATTCGGCAATCCCACTTAGCCAGGGAGCCTGGTCAAGACGAATTGATCGGGGAGGTCACGGTGGAAAGGGGGTGCTGGTAAGAGAAGGTGGAGACAGCACTTTGGGAACAAGGTAGGGAGAAGAAGGAGGAGAGGACAGAGAACCCAGGGAAGCACCACGGGATGGGAGCGGGGAAAGGGAGAAGGGAGGGTACAGCTCTGGAACCCCTCGAAACATTGTGTGACGGGTCACAAGGATCGGGACCGGGATCAGGACCGGTACCGTGACCAAGACGGGGACTGGGAGGAGGACCAGTACCATGACAAGGCCCAGGCCCAGCCCATGACCGGAGCCGGGCCCTCCCTCCCTGCCGCCCCTCACGCCGAGTCCCCTCACGCGCCGCACTCACCGCCCCGCGCGCGCAGCCCCTTTGCCCCGGCGCGCACGGCCTCCACCCCACCCCCGCAGGGCGGGGGCGGGGCCTCCTCGCTACCGCCCTCTCATTGGCCAGTGCTCCCTACAGCCCCCGCCTCCACCCGCTCCGATTGGCCAGCCCTGCGGTCCTTCCCCGCCCCGCCCCGCCCCAGCCCCGCCTTGTTTTCATTCCCCCGCGCCGCGCGCGGCGGAGGGGAGCTGGCTCGCGCCGCTCTGGCCGCCGCCCCCTGCCCTCCCCTGCCTTCGCCGTGCCCCCGGTGCATTGTGGGATAGTGGCGGCCCGGCCCGGCAGCGCCCCCTCCTCCCTCCCCCTCCCCAGCTCCTTCTCCATCCCCAGGTCCAAGATGGCGGCGGCGGCGGCTCCTCCGGCCCCATCCCCGCCGCCCCCTGCCCCGGCGGGCCCGCGGTGCCCGGGCTCTTGGCCCAACTTTGCCGTCGTCTGCTCCTTCCTCGAGCGCTACGGGGCCCTGCTGGACCTGCCCGAGCTGCCCTTCCCCGAACTGGAGCGCGTCCTGCAACCGCCGCAGGAGCCCGGAGACCAGGGTGAGCGACCTCGACACGTCCCCCCGCCTGCCCGGCCCGGGCCGGCCGGCTGAGGGGGGCCCAGGGGGCGGGGGGGGGGGGCCGGGGCTGTTCCCCCCCCGCCTCCTCCCGGCCCCGGGGGTGGAGCGCGCCGAGGGAGAGGAGGGGCCTGGGATTCCCGGGGGGAGGGGAGCCCTCGCTCCCTGCTTTTTTTAGGGGGGAGCAGCTATTTGTCGGGGGGAAAGGCTTCCCCTTATGGCAGGGCACAGGAAGGAGCAGGGGCACCTCGCCCGTCCCCTCTCCTCGCTCTCAGTGCCGCCTGTGACCCCCCCTCCGTCCCTTCCCCCCCCCGACGTTTCCCTGGGTTCGTTCTCGAGCTCTGTGCGGGTGGGACTCCTTGCAGAAATGAGGGATAAGCTGAAATAACTATTTTCGTTCAGCTTGGCGCTGGCAGCCGCTCTCTCTTCCATCTCCTCCCTTCCCCCCAGCTTGGGGGTCGCTTCACAACCCCCCTCCCCCATATATCTTATATATTTAATGTATCTGTCTGTTTTTGCTTGTCCGCCGAAACAAGGAGGGAACACACGCACAGACACACACACGAGGGAATGTCCTGATCCTCGCTGACCCCCCGCCCCTTTGCTCTCTGTGTATGTGGGATGAGGAATGGGGGGCGCGGGGAGGCCCCGAGCCCCCCCCCGACTGCTGTTGTAGGCCGTCTCCTCCCCACAAACACAGCCAGCCATTGTGTGCCACCTCCATCCCTCTCCTCTCCCCCCTCCTCCCTCATCCCCTCTGTAGTTGCGGGGGGGATAAGCTGTAGCTGCTCCCCCGCCGCCACCTGAGACGTGCGAGGTGGAGGGATGGGTTGTGCACTCCGCCGTTTGCTTTCAAGCTGCTCCTCCTCTCCCCTCCTCTCTCCAGAAGCAGGTTTGGTTGCCTGACTCTCTTTAATTCCAGCTCCCCGCGATGGATGCGGGAGGGCCCGGGCCGAGAGATGAGCCCGGGGAAGGAGGGCTGTATTGGAGGCGGCCGTAGGAATACGGAGGGGAGGGAGCTTGTTGCTCTTGATCTCTTGTCTCTGTTATTCGCTTGGTTGTTGCCTCTGCACTCTTGCCACATAGGGAGACCATGGAGCCCACGGCGCATGCCCGGCAAGGCCCCTTGGAAACTTCCTGCTGCTGGAGAAGCCCAGCTCGGGGCTGTTTTTGGTCCAACAGACCCTGCTTTTCCCCCAGAAGGCACCCGCTCTCGCCTCCTTCCCCCCAAACCCACCCTATCTGGGGCGTGTGCCATTAAATCGGCGTGTAGGTGTTTCCTCTCGTAAAGGAAGTTGCTTTCTGCCAAGTGCAGATGTCCTGCCTGTGGGTTCACAGCATCAACTGCCGAAATAGAATGAAATAAGATTAATGTATTTTCTCCTCATGTTGTCTGGTGCCTAGTCAATATGAAAAAAAAAGACAGCTGAAATCTGCCAACTTCTTAAAACAGGATTAACTTTCTGGAAAGTACGTATTTATATTCAGTTCCCCACCACTCCTGTACCTCTTATGTTATATAAAGGACTCATTACAAAAAACGTTGTTTTGTTAAACTGTTGCAAAACTTATTCATAAAAATCACCAACACACTTAAAAGTTTGAATTTTTAACAGAAATAATCCTTTTAAAGTAACATCTATAAAGAAAACTAATGCTTTTACTGTGACACAATGTCAGTGGGTGTGTAATAGTAATTTTCTTGTGTGAAATGCAGAAAAAATTAAAATGAAAGGATGAGATAGTGACCTGTGTTCTGAGCGTATATACCTTTGATTAAACAAAAAATAAATTCCTGATGACTTTTAATTGCATCATGGGTGGGAGGGGTTGTCAATAGGATAATGTTTACTACATAACTCTCTTCTGAAAAGGTTTTGAATTATTTGTGGAGTTTGCATTATGGATTGATTTGGTAGTTGCCAAGTTTTTAAACTTCTCTCTGTTTGTTTTTTCCCTTCCTGTTTGACAGAGGGCAGGTTATTCTCCCCTTCCCACTCCACCCCCCCAAAATGGGAGGAGATGCAGCTACTGAAAATGTACTCTCTGAAGTACTGGGTTTTTTTACTTGTGTCTGATGTAGATGATGTATTTGGTTGCATTTTTTCATCTCTAAGAAAGAAAGTGTGGAGGTGTGAAAAACAAACTTGTATGATTCTTGATACTTTGTGTGGTGACTGGTGTGACAGGGGTTTTCTTTTCCTTTGATACGACCAGCTCCTTGTGCTTGGTCTGTGGTACCGGTACCTGTTACCTGGAGTATTTTGTGCTCTTGCAAAAACAGCTGCAGTGACTAGATTTTTCTACATGATTTTTACTTCAAGTAATCCCCAAGGTGGTGTTTTTAAGGGTACAAGTCATAAAGTTGCTAAACCTAGATTGAAAATTGAAGTGGCTCTTTTATTTCTGAACGTCTATTATTTACCAACTGTATGTAGTTTTCCTTGGAATGCAAAAGGGATTTTGATTTCAGTTATATACAGTTAGTTTCACTTTTAATACCAGCATTGCTTGGCAGTAGATTTACAATGGCAGTAATACGTAACAAAATCTAAGGAGATAGCTACACAATCCCAAAGTATTGAGTTTTTTTCCTGAATTTCTTAAAAACTAGAGCAAATTTTAAATTTCAACTGCCACATAACAGCTATTTGTAACTCCTCTCCATATTAATTTTGCAATCAAGAAAAGGAATCAATACCCTAGGGTTTTTTTTAGTTATCTTTAAAACTGTTCTGATTCTCAGCAGTTGTAATTTTAATTTTTTTTTTTTAAGTTTTGTTTGTGGGGTTTTTTTTAATCTTTTAAACATGGCCTATATTGTCTTGTCTGAAGAGTTTCTCTTGGGAGATGCCAGCAGAAGTTATTTCCTTTATATTAGGAGTCCCAAGGAGAACTCAGGGCTTAAGTTTGATTGTTGTTCAGTAGTTGTACTACAGTCATATTTTCCTCCCTGTTAATAATTAGAACAAAGAACTTGTTCATTATTAAGGCAACAAGCTACAACCTTCCCTCACAGGAAGGGATGCTGAGCAGATGTTGACAGCTAGGAAGCTATCAGTTATTTCTTAGAGGGATTTTAGATTTTTTTTTAATGCTTGGACAGCTCTTAAACTTTGCTGTATTGCCTCTCCTAGCTGAGAATTTCAAGACAAATAGTAAGGACAGCAGCGCTTGGGTATGAATAGTTTTCAATAGTAGTGTGACTAGTTTAGATACCAAATTAACCTGAATTAGTAGCAGGCTAGATGTTTTAACCATGTGTACACAGGTGTGGTCTTAAAGTGCACAAACCAATTTAAAATGTTCTTTGGGATTTAGTGGGTAACATAAAACATACTTGAATAGGAAAGTAAGAATGTGTGGTGTTGATTTCACCCATCGCTTTTGAATAGTGGGATAAACTGGTAGCCTTGGAAATAGTCTTCTTACAAAGGCTGTATGATAAAACAGCTCAACTTTTCCAGCTGGTGGCTCATTTGAAAGTTGTAGCTATTCAAAAAAATAATAAGACCTGTAGTTATCTGATGAAGATTTTATTTTATGACGAATAATTATCTTGCCTTTATGAATGCTTAGTTTTAAGTACAATGTCATGACTTGGGTTGGAATTATGACAAACTTCTTGGAAGGAGTGAAGTTGAGTGTCTCTCAAGATGGTTAACAGTGTTAACTCACAAAATTCGCTAGTTTATGTGCCTCAAAAACTAAATGGTTTCTTGTAGGTTTTATTAAAAAGCTGTGTTTTAACCCCAGTCAGCAACTCAGCCCCACTCGGCTGCTTGTTGACTCCCCTAGTGGGATGGGGGAGAGAATTAGAAGGGTGCAAGTGAAAAAACCAGCGGGCTGAGATAAAGACAGTTTAATAGGGAAATCAGTATGAGGAATTTATTCACCCCTTCCCACTGGCAGGCAGGTGTTCAGCCATCTCCAAGACAGCAGGGCTCCATCATGTGTGAGGGTGACTTGGGAAGACCAATGCCATCACTCCCAGTGTTGCTGTCTTCCTTGTTCTTCCCTCAGCTTTTATTACTGAGGATGACTCCATATCATCTGGGATATCCCTTGGGTCAGTTGGGGTCAGTTGTCCTGACTGTGTCCCCTCCCAGCTCCTTGTACACATCCAGCCTCCTTGATGGCGGGGAGGGACAAGGAACAGAAAAGGCCTTGGCTCTGTGTAAGCTCAGCAATAACAAAAGCATCCTGGTGTTCACTGGCACAGGTTGCCCAGAGAAGCTGTGGCTGCCCCATCCTTGGAAGTGTTGAAGGCCAGGTGGGATGGGGCTATGAACTACATCTGGTCTAGTGGAAGATGTCCCTGCCCATGTCAGAGGGGTTGGAACAAAGTGATCCTTAAGGCTTCTTCCAGCCCAAACCATTCTAGGATTATCAACACTGTTGTGAGCACAGATCCAAAGCACAGCCCTATACTGGCTACTATGAAGAAAATTAACTCTATCCCCTCAAAATCTAGCACAGCAACCGAAAATATGATCTTAACTGGAACTTCTGAGGGCTGGGAGATGACATTACAACTGTGTTACTGTACTTTCAGGTGCAAAACTAAGGTAACGATATAGACTATCCTGCAGTGTGCCATGGTGTTGCATCTCCTTTGAGTCTGCTTGCTTCCAAAGGCAAAGCTGCAAACTGGAACAAATCATCACAGAAAACCAATACTTGTTCTCCTTGTTCTAACAAATATACTCTCTCTGTTTTATTTTTTTTCCCCTGAGAGTTTTTACTTGCAGCAGAAGAGCAATTGCAAATTTAAATGGTAAATATATGGTAGAGAGGAGCAAGAACTATATCTGTATTTGGGACTGTGTTTAAGGAACCATGATACCAAGTCACAACCTCCTTTGTGTTGGTAAATAGCTTGAGAATCGGTATAAATGTTAATTAAACACTTGGTCTCTTGTGAATGAACATATTAGTAGAATGTTAGCTTGCACAACCGAGATCTAATTTTACACATGACTACGCGAAACACTCACTGTTTTGCCAGGTTCCCTGGTGTATGAATGGGGGAACCTCTCCCGGAGGTGAATGGCATCTTCCAAAGTGTGCTAGACTGCATTAGCTCATTGATTTTTTTGCAGGCTTTTCTTAGCAGAGTGGGGTTTGGCTTCTTCTTCATTGAAATGGTAACAAGTACACATGCTTTGTGTATTCTGTCAGCAAAGTTACATCAGAATCTTGCTGGTAAAGATCATGCTAAAGGTGGTCTTGAAAACAGCAAGTGTGTTTGGTGTGGGTTTCCAGTCTGGAGCATTCTCCTATATTCTCACTGCAGCTCAAACTTCTTTATCACCTTTGATGCCTGGCAGTCACCCCGATAGACTGACCCAGTCTAGAAGTTTGTTGCTTAAATACAGCATGAATGTGTTGTGTTTGTTTGGAGTCTGATAATAAGAACAGTGTTCACATGCTGGCTGGGTTTTAAGTGATGTAAGGAAAGACATGGTGAGGTGCAGATGCCTAGTAGGAGGTTCATTTTTCTAAATCTTTTCTCCTCTTTTCTGTCTTTATAATGGGAGTCAAGGTTAATGGCAGGCAGCTTATGGAAAATCTGTGCAAGCCATTTAAAGTTTCTTTAATTTTTTTTTTCAGTAGAGAATACCTGATACTACATTGTAGACCTGAAAAAAAAGTCTTTGGAGCTACCATGCTTCAAAGCAGTAAGTTATATTTCATAAGCTGCTGTATTTTTCCTAAATCTTCTAGGCACATAACACCTTTATTCAAATTAATTTGGATGCTGAATTAATTTGTTTTCATAGGTTATGCCTGGCTGTTTTTTTATTGTCATTCCAGTTTGTCTGGAGAGCTATACAGCATTAAGCTTAAGGGTTCTTACCATTGTCTGAAGAAATTAACAATTAATTTTAGCTTAAACTGCTGTTGAATATCTGTATGGGAGAAAGATACCTGAAACTTTGTAGCTGTTTAATACAGCAAGCAAAAGCTAAGTATATCTGATGACAAGGAGTTTGACAGACTTTCAAGCTTAAGATTAGATATGTTCCTAATGAAAAAGGTAGTGAAATGGTGCTCTGTTAATGTGATTGATTTTTCTTGTATTTAATGTTTGATATCAAGCATGTTTGTGTACTGTTGATCGGAAGTTATGGGGTTTGATGTGACTCAGGTAAAGTCAGGATATGTTGCAGTAGCTTGTAATATCCACAGTAGATTGGTTAGTATTGAAAGTAGGTGATAAATGTGATATGGAAGTACTGTCAAACACTGCTTCACTTAAAATTTAATAATTCATACTGTACATGAGACTTATTATCTGATTTCAATGTAGAAAGATTAGTTCATGTGATGTCCTCTTATGTAAATGACCAAATTCTGACATATGACATTGGTTGTGCCTGTAATGCTGGATGAGTTGAGTTTATTCACACATCATATATTGCTCCATCTTCTTCATTAAACATATTAAGTGTGTGGCTATATTGATATTATAAGGCTGCTTCTGCCATAAAGCTGTATCAGCTAGTCAGAGGTAACGCTTTTCATCTGCTCTGCAGGTCTGAGTGTTCATGTGTTTTCACACCCTTTTCTTTGTGAGTAAGAAATTAAATTGCTGTTTCGAGTCAGTCAAGTAGTTACCACCTGAACAGAGGCTGACCTGACTGTATATATATGGAATATAAGTAGATCTTTCCTTTTCTGCTGCACCTGGGGGCTGAACCAAAACATTTATGTCAAAGCCATTAATCCACCATCTGTTAGTAAAATGCTGCATCTTTAACTTAGGAACTAACTATAGGAAAATAAAAACATAGCTAGTAAACTTTAGAACTTGATGTATTACTTCTGGGCTTGTTTCATTTTTGAGTCTGATAGAAGTTCTACAGTCATGTTTCTACCATCAAATTGACTCATTTGTTGAAGATAGACTCCAGTGACTTGGAGCTGATTATCTCAAACAGCATAATGGGGTTAAATTCCTAGAAAATAAGTAGCAGGGGATCATTCTTGACTGAGTTCGTGGCAAGGAAGTCTTTAATGCAGAATTAACTCCTCTTGTCTACACTTAAGTCATGGTAGATTAATCTGACTTTAAGGTCAGCATGCTGTATCCATGTATGCTTTTCAGTTATTCATTTAGGAAGTTAAGTTTACCTTGGAATTAATTATTTCATAATAAGAGTATGGATGCATATCTTTGTTTTACCTATTCCTGTTTTGTTAGTTTTTCCATGGGGAGACTTCATACCTTTGTGTACTGAGCTGGTATGTCAGCTCATCCAAGTGTGTTCTCATATTTAAGCTGTCAGTGCCAGTTTTATCTAGACTCCACATCTTGTGATCCAATGTAGAAGACAAGAAAACACTGTACTTCCGGGAGAGAAGCAGTTCTGTTTCTTTCCAGTAACACTGACCTTCTGAAAGAGATGGCAGAATGCCATATGGAATGGAAAAGAAGGAACTTGGGACTCTGCTTTCCAGGCACCTATGAGCCACAGGATATCTGAAGCCCCCTCCCAAAGCTCAGCCTTCCTTGAGATTGTGCAGATTTTGTTGGACCATGTGTCTCCATCAAGGAAGAGCAGTATGCTTTCAGTAGGCAGCCTTATTGAACTCTAGCACAGTTTGGATGGTACAGAACTGGAGGAAAAGCTTCTGATATTACTTCCAAGTCAGAGTCTTAAGGCTTATTTCAGGACAAGTGTATAAGAACCAGGAATGTTGATGGAAATTCTTCTGGCCAGTGCAAGATGATGTTCAGTGAAAGAAGCCTCATGGCAATGCTGTACTGTGGTATATTTGTATAGAAGTACTCTTCATGGAATAAACATCAAAGTGAGTTGTGGGTTGACACCATCATCACAGGTAAGCTGGAAGTTATGTTTTGTCCAGTGATCCATCTGCACTGCACCTTGTTCTTGGCCCTGGCCAACTTCAGAGGTCTGCAGAAGCTGTAAGAGTTTCTTAGAATACTCTCCCTGCACCCATGTTTGTAACTCAGGCTCTTCCTGAGTTTTCTTTGCTTACCATGAACTTTTTTCTCTTGTTTGGGATTACTTCAAGTTAGTATTGTCTAGTGTAAGAACAGTTAGCTGATATACATGTGCAATTATTACTGCCCACTGCTAGATGCACACACTTCTGACCTCATCCCAAAGCTGACATTTATATTGCAGAACCAGAGAATGGATATGATTGGAAGGGACCACAGTGGGTCATCTCATCCAACTTCTCTGCTCAAACAGAGTCATCATAGAGCGTATGGCACAGGATTGCATCCAGAGACTTCCTGAATATCTCCAGTGAGGGAGACTCCACAACCTCTCTGGGCAGTCTGTTCCCTTGTGTTCTAGCACAGTAAAGAAGTTTTTCCTTATGCACAGGTGGAACTTCCTGTGCATCAATTTCTGCCTGTTGCCTCTTGTTCTATTGCTCAGTACCACAGAGAAGAGCCTGGACCCATCCTCTTGCGCCCTCCCTTCAGATACTTATATACATGGATGAAATCCCCTGTCAGTTGTCTCTTCCTGAGGCTGAACAGGCTCAGCTCCCTCAGCCTTTCCTTGTAAGGGAGATGCTCCAGTCACCCAGTCATCCTTGTTGCCCTCCACTGGGCCCCTTCCAGGAGCTCCATGTCTCTCCTTACTGAGGAGTCCAGGACTGAACTGGCAAGAAGAGGCAGATGATGGGAAGATAAATAGCTGTCCTGATGAAGAATATTTTGGCTGTGTGCTCACTGCTGCCTCAAAGCCAGTTGTCTTGCAGTTCTTTGAAAGTGTCCATTTTATCATCAAGGTCTCTCTCTGGACTGGAACGCTTCCTGGTAGTACAACTGTGTACTCTCAGGTTTATGGCTGTTGGGAGTGGATAGAGGTATTCAGGACTTCATGTCTGTCTGCCCTAGTTGGGACAAGTGTCCTCTGGTATCCTCACAGGACAATCTCTGCAGTGCTCCTCTGGGAGGAAATGCAGGTGTATGGCTGGTGGGAGAGCTGAACTTGCGTTCTGGGAGTATCTCCTGGTGTAGGCAGTCTGCACTGGGACTGCAGTATGCACTGTGGAGATGGCCCATCCCACAGCAGGGAAACTGCCAGGTGGGCTGCAGCGGAGCAGAGCCACCCTTGTGCTGCAGCCTCTTCGTCACTCCCTACTTGAGCACCGATGATAGGGCAGAGCAGTGCCTCGATAGCTTTGGCTGTCAATGTTTGATGGCTGGCTGTTGATGTTTTTTGAGTTTGGTAAAGTCATCTGCTTGGTTCCAAATGTTTAAACCGTTGAGCAATAATAAAACTCGTAAAAGGTGTGTATATTTTTTTTGTTTCATCCAACCTTGCATTTGTGGAATAGCAAGGTCTGTGTCTGTTCATAACGCTAAGGAGATCTTTCCACCCTATTTCATTACTCTTTCTTTTCTCCCCAAATCAATGAACTTTCCTTTGCTGCAACTGATCTACAAACCTTGACAAACATTTTAGCATTAACCAGTATTTCTTAGTAGCCTCTAGCATTTGTCAGTCTGTCATATATGCAGTTTGCTGTCATCCCGGTACAGTTATTTCTCTCCCCAAGAGCCAAACAAAGCTCTTAAATCTCAAGCAGCAGAGAATTTCTCAGAACTACAGTAGAAATTGTGACCATGTTGATGTCTGTAGTGGTCTGGGGAAAACAAACAATTTCTGTAAGTGAGGGAAGGCCTATTTCTCAAGACTCTTGTGTTCCAGCAGCTGTGTTTTAGTATTCAATTTCTTTCCATTATGATCATTTAGATCTTTTAGTACATTGGAGAAAAATGCTGCTTACCCTTGAACTGAAAGGCTTGGTTGATATTTATAGAATGGATAGCAAGTAGGTTGTACCTCACCTTGAAAATCCTCTTTTCCAGGAAAATGGTGGTTATCAGCATGAAGCTCTGCAGTTTTTTTGGTTGTCTAGGGCTGTACCATTTTCCTATTCTAACAGTTGTCCTGAACCAGTAGTATGCTGAATGAAGCTAGTTGTTTAAGTTTGTGTGTGACTAAACACTTTATTTCCTACTCCGCTTAGTGTCCCTCTGGTACTGCTCTGGCTATTTTCCAACTTCTCTACAGCTATCTAGGAGCACAAGTGCCAGGGCATGTTTATTGCCTCTTAGTATTAATGACTACCAGGATTATAAAGGTTTCCTCCTGAGAACGAACTGCAGTAGTTCACAAAAGCTGTATTAATTACTGGATGATAAAGTGTGGAAATTTTAGTTTGATCCCAGAGCTTGCAGTGTGGTGTTCTTGTAGTTATCAACAATACATTGCGGTAAAGCATCCAAGGTAGAGAGCTGTGTGGTGGGGTGCAACAACAACAACAAAAAAACCCACCTAAAACCCCTCCCATGTTGCCTAGAGGTGGTGGTTGAAAGGGAACGGGCTTAAGCTGGCCTGAAGTGGCCACGTGAATGCCCTCGTTCACAAAAGATACTTCCATTAAGGGGCAAAAGTATCCCTTGAAATGTGTATTTGAGCTTAGACAAATTCTGTAGCAGACAGCATTAGCTGACCTCCTAAATTACATGTTTGCAATCTGTGTGAAAAGTTAACAAAGTTTAACAGTAGGTAAGAAAAACTGATATGGCAACAAGGGAGCTTTGGGAAGACCTAACCTTTATAAGAAGGGAGAAGGAATAGTCATAAGTCAAGGAATAAAAACACTATGTCCTAGATGGAGCATGTTTCCAAGCTGGTAGAGGTCTGTGAACTCATGTTTGTCTGACAAATGGGAGTAGAGTGACGAAGATAAGCCTGAGGGCTAAGTGTCCAAGTTTGTATGCTAAGTACGAATTGTTTGAAAGGTGGAAATCTAGCCCTAGTGAAGTACAGGAGGAGAATGTACTCATAGCTAGCAGTAGAATGATGGAAGCTAAAAAGTTCAAGGTGAATTTGCAGAGCATTGTGGTCAGAGAAGCATCTTGCATAAAAAGAAAAAATCTAGGAAACATGGCTAAAATCATCAGTTACAATGCAATGATTAAGAGAGAGAACTGAGAACTTACTGAGAACTTAAATAACCTCTTTGCATAAGGTGTGATTATTAGGCTAATTTGTGATATCTTTGTTCTGTTGCCTTTCTGGCAATAAAAATGAAATATGATAAAACTGATGTGTTAGGAAATGATGTGGAACATGCTAATAATGTGGAAGCATGCTGAGTTGCTGGATTTAGACATTAGTTCGGCTTTCTGAAAAAGTTCAGAAATACAGCTGGTAAAAAATATACAAACATATCTTTGAGTACAGACGTGGAAAACAGGACTAACACATTTTGAAGAGTCTAGCAAAGATTTAGGAAATCAAAAGCAAGGAACTTTTACATCTGGTTTTGAGAAACTTTTTGAAATTGTAATTTCATAGTTCTGATAGTTGTAGTAGTAATTCTCCAAAGAAAAATACTCTGTTTTGTTTTGAAATTGTGGGTAATTCTTCTGAAGCATAGATAAGATGGCTCATGCTCCACAGGTACTTACACACAGATGCAAAGTCTTTTAAGGAAGTCACTGATTAAAGTGGTTGACTTGCGTTCCAGAGTGGCCTTACCTGCCATGACCCAAATAGTAACTCTCATGCCCAACCCTTTCTTTGATGTTATTCTTTGTGGCAGGAGGAATCCGGTGAGCCATGGAGTATGTTTTTAGCCATTGCAGGCTACAGCCAGCACGTTAATGCAAACTGATGTTGCCAGTGGTCTGTGTTCATGCTGTCGATTTTAAGTTAGGACTAGCTGAGGCTTTGCTTTCTGTTCATCCCTGATAACCCTCCCTGGCAGAGGGTTGGAAGAACATGAAGGATTGCATCACTCAAACCAAGTCAACCAGTGAACGTGAGTCAGCATCCAAGTGGTCATCGGTTCAGAAGGAAAACATCATCATAAACCTTAAACTGATTAAACAACTGGAAGTTGGTTAGAAAAAAAGATTTTTTTTTTTATTGGTCACTGTAGTATAACTAAAGTAGAATTCCTAATTTAATTTATTTTTTTAGTAGCATGGGCAATTAATCTCATTTACCAAGAAAACAGAAGGAGATGAGTTGTTTTTAAACAGATCAAGGAGTAGGATGGCTAATCCAGCCTAAGGGGAAACACTTCTGTGGATAAAATAGTATTGCAAATGGGCAACAAAACTGCAAATGAAGGAGAGTTATAAGTATGTGTTAGAAGGGAAAATGTTTAGAACTAATATGTCTCAGAATATTAAAATTAGCTGTTAGCTCAACAAAATACTCTAGGTAGTATTGTGGTAGGTCAGAGGAAAGCACACCTATTAACATGGAGCTGGAGCTGTAAAATTAACAAAATACCAGATAGCACAAAGAATGGGCTGAGAATCTTGGGGAACATAATATTTTGAGTATCTGTACCTACCTCTTGTTTTGTCATTTGCTTATTTGCCAGTATCTTAATTTTAGTGCTCAACTATGGCAGCTTCATCTTGAGAGATAATGCAGAAGTAAAGAGGACTATATGAAGGCTTGTACTATGAACTCCAGAGGAGATTTTTTAAAAGTATTCAAAGCAAGGCTCCTAGAGTTTTGCATTCTTTTTATATTGTAAAACCAGAAAAATGGTGCATTGAATGAAATTCAAAAGTATTTCGCATTTAAACACCTTCTGCATGTTCTGTAATTGCAATTGATTGCTGCAAATTATTACTGAGGCCAGAGCTCAGAATGATTTAGACACTGATGAGTATTGAGTTGTAGTGAAAATATTTAAAAATAAAACTAATAGCAAGAACTTTCTTGCTTTTAAGTTCAACCAAGCTCTATGTAAAAAGATGGTTTAAAGCTAACCTAGGGGCAGGTAATTTTGTATGTGTGCTGTGGGTTTTCATTACCCAAAATCTGAAACAGCAGCTGGTGGTCACTGTCAGATCGAGTGATGGATTACACGCGCTGTGGCTCGTCATTTTCCTTTCCAAGTGTTGTGCATAAACATGCCCAGCTTTGTTCACCTTCATTTCTGTCTGTTTTGTTCTATATGGGAAGGGCAGGATTTGGTGTCAGAAGTTTTATGTTTTTTGGGTAATGTTTTTGGGAAGCAGATTCAGTGGAAAGATTCGGGTGTGGGTTACTTTGTGGCACTTTCCTTCTGTCTGCCAAGCGAGCTGCCAGGCTCTTCCTGATTGTGATAACATCTATGAGTGGTTGTGTAGGTTGGAGAGTTTGTATCTCAAACATGAAGACTGAGTGATGGCAATATGGAAGCAGCAGCTAGAAACTGAGCATCCCTTCAGGCTGTTACCCTTGTCTTACTTGGTAGCTTAGATTAAAGTTTTGTAAGAGGTGGTTGGCAGCAATGCAGCCCAAGTTAGAGAGTTACGGAGAGGTAACAGCGCTGCCAGTATGGCAAAGGGCTCTGTGGCTTTGAGGCTGCCTAGACAGACAGGAGATAATGTGGACCCAAAGCTAATAGTCTTGGCTCCCCTGAGAAGCTGCGACAGCCCCACAGTTATAACCATTCCTTCCAATTAAAAGAATCATGTTATGGGGGTAGATATTTTAATAGTATTGACAGGTCAAAACATGAGTTTGCTCATAGAAATTTGTAATAAAGAGTTGGTTGTTTCAAGGAACTAAACTTCTGTAAATCTTCACTTTGTATGAGATTCAGTTATCAGCTCACAAGAGGACATATGTGGTTTGCTTTTTCTGTAAGTCCAAATAAGTCTTTATTTTAGATCTAGACTTAAGGAAGTTGGTAAAAAACCACACCATGTTTTTATGTACTACTAGCACTTTGTCAGGCAATTGTCTTGGACAGTTTTGCTTCTTAAATTTCTATTCTCACTTCCTTAAGACATAATGGAAAAAAAGTTGCTACTAGCTGTGAAACCATTTAAAAGAAGCCTCAAATTCTGTTTGAATTGGATTAAAGTTATAAAATTGTTCGTTTGTGATCATGAATTCATCTGTAGAATGACTTTCATCCAACTGTATGACTGCCAGCTTTCATGGAAATCTTTGTCAACTGCTAGAAATATTGCTTCCTTAAGACTGTTTTGCCCAAGTCTCTGAGATGGGAGGTGTCTCATTCTAGATACTGGATATTTTTAAAAACTATTTTCAATTTTCAATTGCACTGCTGATTAACTGATGAACTGATATTGCCTTAGAGCAGAACAAACATGCAGTTACTTATTTCCATCTGATGGGGAAGTGTGTTATGCGTTGCAGAATGACTTGTGTTGGCTTTACCTTCAAAGTTTGCTTATGCTGATCCTTAAAAAAAAAAAAAAAAAACAACAAAAAAACAAAAAACAAAAACAAAAAAAAACCTCGTGTTCACATAATGCTGCTGTTTGTCAAATACCAAATGCTTACTGGGCATACTCAAATTTTTCTACGTGATTTAGTCCCTGCTGGATGTTTTGATAAATAGAAAATATACATCTTTGTAGCATGGTTATATTCTTGCACTTCTTTAGGGTCCAGGGGGACCCCTGGTGGCCTAGTGGTTAGCATGCAGGACTCTCACTGCTGCGACCACGGGTTCGAATCCCAAGTCCCCCGGGCAGATGGTAGCTCGTTAGGCCTGTGAGGCCATCCATCTATGAGAAGGTCACTCTAAACAAACCTACGTCCTGAGGACCTCACTGCCATTGTCCAAGCTTGCTTGGCCCCGGCAGATGAACCTTAGGATTAAAGGGTGGGCTCAGTTCAGCGCAGGCTGTGTCTCACCTAAAAAATCCATTGCGCAGACTGGAAAGGTAAAAGACCTTTCCCCAAATCTTCGTTCGCGAAGACTGGCCATTATTATTAGGGTCCAGTAAATGAAAAATATTTATTATTAAAAATATTAACAGTTGGCAAGACTAGCTTTTCAAGAAAAAGTGTCTGCAATATTTAACAGTTACAGAGAAATATTTATTGGTTGCTATTGTTAAGTAAAGTTGTTGGTAAACACAAGATGAAATGGTGAATCGCAGAGTATAAGTGAGACTTACTTGAAGTGCAGGTTGGATCGCTGGTGACTAGAGAAAAAAACATACTATTTGGCAAATTAGACCTGAAAAAGAACAGAAATGTCTTTGCAGTAGATCTCATCTGATACACAAAAGAGGATAAGTATTTGTGGAGGGTTTTTTGTTTTGGTTGGTTGGTTGGTTGGGTTTTTTTCCCTGCTGAAGACTGAAGAATGATAACCTCAGCATTGGTAATGAAACTTGTTTTAGAAAAGCAGTTTTTATGCAACCTGCTCTGAATTTTTTAGTATTGCTTTTTTATTCAAGTGAGAGATGTAAAAGACAGTGATTTTTTAGTGTAATTAGTATCCTCCTTTTGTTAATGCTGTTAATGTTAACACTCAGACAGTACCTGGGAAATTTAGCAATATTGACATCAGATTGGTGTTTCTAGTAACTAAACAAAGTAAGAGATTAAAAAAAAAAGCGTTTACATTTGTCCTTGTTTTTGTATAATGAACTAAAAAGGACTTTCATTCACTTGTCCTCTAACAGAACACATTAAAAGAAGCTCGTTATATTTGTTAGGTGAATAAAGCTAAATAAAGCTGAAGGGTTCTTAACTACTGATGTATACAACTTCATGTGTTTAGTCTTGACTTTCACTTATTTCAGTGCACTAAGGATACTTTATTTTAACATAGGAGGATATAAGCTCTTTCATCTGAAATTAAATGTTGCCATGCTTAGACATTTGATTTTGTCTGCCAGAAATGTCTGTGCATGGACAAACTGTATGAAATAAGGTGAGGTCTGCAATGGTAATTCTGTGTCTAACAGGGAGCATAAGAGTTTAGATAAGGGTACCCCTTCTGTAACTGGTAACACTCCTGTATCTCCACCACCTTCCCCCAAGACCTTGCATACATGGGTTTTCACTGGACAAAGTTGCCAGACACTTTACAACAGAATTAATCTCTCCAAATGTATTTAACAGAGCTCAGATGTTTTACTTTAGGATGAGCTGACTCTTCCTGAAAGTGTATTTCTCTCTGTGGGCTATAAATGGATTATATGGAATTAGCTCAGGTGTAAATATCTACATTTGCTTAGATGAAACCTACTGCTATACTGCTGCCCTTTCCTAGCTTTTTAATGGAAAAATGGCTAAAAGATTCCAGGAGCTCGGTGTAGGGACAAAAGCTTAGGCTCCTTTTGACAGGAATTAGACTCTTCTCCATTCTTTGATCCCTTGAATTTTATTTCTTTTTGAGGGTGTTGTAATTTTGATCCTTCTAAGAGTGAATAAAGACACTAAATTAAATTTTACCACTTCTTGAACAGCTGTGTAACTACTTACATAGTAAGTAGTTACTGTTAGATCAGAAGGTGAACAAGGTGAACACTGCTGTCTCAACTTCTTTTGCTTACATCCTTTCTGGCAAGTGTGAGCTTCTATTATTGTAATGGCCAGTAAGTGTCTCAATCCAGACTCAGGTCTGGATGTGAATCCTCCTTTTGCTACCAATATTTCTGGAGAGGTGTTGCACATCCGAATATGTGCCTCTTCAGCATTTCTTATTACAGACTTGGACCAACCTTTCTGATCAACCTGCTTCTTTTTTTTGTTAGGGCTCCTCACTCTGCTTATGCTTTCTGTAAGACACCTTGGTGCCTAACACAGACAAAACAGGTCACCTTACATCTTTTTGCTTCTCTGCGGGTGGGTAAGTGTATTCTGCAAGATGCTCCAAAGGCTGGCTCTCAGTGCCTGAACTGGGCATGATGATGCCACCCACTGCAACTTGTCCCTGCCTGCGTCGTCTTCCAGTGGGGAAAAAACCAAGCTACTAATATTTCTCCAAAGTGGAGAAACTTATCCCAGTGTATGGTAAAGCCATGGAGATACATAGTTGCACTGAGGAGCTGTGAAGCACTCCAGAGTCCACTGTTAAAGTGTAGTCTTTGTGATTACTTTTCACTTTTGTCAAATCTGCTCTTTATTTGAGAATTATAATTACACAATTTAGGGCCAGGGAAGGAAATGAGGAGGATTTTTTGTTCATGGTCTAAAAGTCTTGGTTGTTTTGGAGACTGAAATGCCTCAGCAGGCAAGAGTCCTGAAGTCATTTTAGATGATCTTATTTCTTGATTTATACTGTTGAGAATGAAAGATACCTGTTTGACCACGTCATTGCTTTTATAGGCTGTGGTCCCAGCAGTCTTGGAGGCAGGTGTTTGCATATGCACAAATAAAGGATCAGCAGGTCAGGTGCTCTTGATTTTAGGTGGTCGAAATGCACCGTGTGGTCACTGCGTGTGATTTAACTGTGAACAAGGGCAATCAGTGACAATTTCAAATGTTTTCAGTACCTGTTTCTCAGAGCAATCTGCTCGTTTGCACATTGCTGCCACCGCCTGATTTTTCTCAGTTGCTTTTCACATGTCCTGAGTTTGTGGACTGGACCCCATTTTTTATTCAGTACATTTTTTGAGGCAGTAAACTGGGCTTTCATTTGCAATTTTTCCTGGGATATTTCCAGTTTCTAAAATAGATCATGTGCTATTTTTTCCTGCATTGTTTTCAAAGTAATTTTTTTTCTGTCTCAGTTTCTTCTTCTTTTACAGTACAGCATGCTTTTCTTCCTGAATTTTATGCTTTATTCTAACATCAGTGTTGCTTTTTTTAACCTCTCTGCTGTTGCTTAATATATTAGCTTAAAAAGTCCCCAACATTCCTAGGAACTTAATAGCCAGAGAATGAAACAGAGGGGACTTGTGAAAGATTAAACCATCTTCTAACTACTGAAAGGCTGCTGAAAAACAGCTCTCTGGAGATTTTATTTATATTGATATGGTCTTTAACTCCAGCTTCAAGAGTTATGCCTATGACAATGGAAATGACTGTTTTAATCTCGGTTTTAGATATACTGAGAAAGTGACTGATGGCAGTGTGGGCATTAGAGAGCACAAGCATAATCAGATTGAATTGTGGACAAGGGAAGATGGTAGAATAAAAAAAAATTGGAAGAAAGGGTGCTCAATGCAATGCGGTGGCTTTGGGGAAGAGTGGCTGGGAAAGCTGCTTGGTGGGAAGGGCCCTGGGCATGCTGGTTGACAGCAGCTGAACATGAGCCAGCAGTGTGCCCAGGTGGCCAAGAAGGCCAATGGCATCATGGCCTGTATCAGCGATAGTGTGGCCAGCAGGACCAGGGCATTGATTGTCCCTCTGTACATGGCACTGGCGAGGCCACACCTTGAGTACTGTGTTCAGTTTTGAGCCCTTTACTATAAGAAAGACTTTGAGGTGCTGGATGAGGTGCTGCCTAGAGAAGGGCATTGTAACTGGGGAAGGAGCTGGAGCACAAGTCTGATGACGAGAGGCTGAGGGAGCTGGGGGTATTTACTCTGGAGAAAAGGAGTCTCAGGGGGGGCCTTCTCGCTCTCTACAACTACCTGAAAGGAAGTTGAAGCCAGGTGGATGTTGGTCTCTTCTCCCCGATAGGAACAAGTGACAGGAAAAGAGGAAATGGCCTCAAGTTGTGCCAGGAGAAGTTTAGATTTGATTTTAGGAAAAATATTAGGTTTGTCAAGCATTGGAACAGGCTGTCCAGGTAAGTGGTGGAATCACCCTCATGGAAGTGTTCAGAAATCACATGTATGTGGCACTTAAGGACTTGGCTTAGTGGTGGACTTGGCAGTGCTGGATTAATGGTTGGACTAATGCAGTGAAGTCAGAGTACAGCTCTGGTAGCAAGGTCTATTATGTTGGTGACACAACTTACTAAAAGAATTGGGAGAGGAAAAAGCATTTTGGGAGAGGAAAAAGCATTTTGGGAGAGGAAAAAGCATTTTGGTCCCGGTTCAAAGCACTGTGCATGTTGGTCACAATTAATTTGCAAACGGCAGTGAAAGGTGGTGTGCTGGGATCCTCACATGGGAAGGGGTGGAGGGGGGTTTATCAGCAAGATAAAAACCTTAGCTTTGCTGGATAGGGTTAGAGTGGCCTGTGCTCCAAATAGTCCAGGTAAGCGGGGAGTCTTCTGATAGGTATTTGTACAGATAAGAGAGAGAAAGGTACTGGGATATTTGTATGAAAATTATCTAGTTGCTGAGCATCCAGATTTCAAAGTACTTTCCTAGGATAACAGTGTCATTTAAATGTGAGCATGGTTTGTTTGTTTGTAGTGCCTGCCAACAATCTTTCTAGGAACAGGATATAAAACTGCTACTTGGTGACTTGTTCATTCTGTTTTGATCTGCGGTTTAATTACAACATGTTTAATTGCTCTTTTCATTCACTCAGGAGGCAGAGCAGTTATATTTTTTTCCCCTTTCTTGCATGTCTTTTTTTATGGGCATACAACTTGTTAGGATAATACTCATCAAGTGACTCAGATAGAAAATAGGATCTTTAGATTGTCCTTTGGAACAGGAACTACTGCTTTTTCATGTTGGGAATCGTTACAGAGTTCATGTATTTCCAATTTATTTTTTTATGCCAAGCTTGCTGCATGAAGATGGAGATCCTTATTGCCACAGTTTTTTGTCAGAGGTTCACTGTAATTCCTTGCCTGGTTCAAACTAGAGATTTTGTCCTTTCATTTATTTATCATGCCAAGTTCATACCAAGGCTGTCATTTTTCTCTATGATGTGTAAAGTTCTTAACACATACCAATGCCAAGGTTCTCCCATTTTGTTTTTACTAAGAGTTAAGAAACAAGTTAGATAGTTCTTTGAGAATTTATGTTATCGTAAACCAGTGCTGATGCCGAAGGGGAGATACTATTCCCTTTCTTTTCCTCAGTTTGCTAGTTGTGTAATGAAAGAGATGAGGAACTTCTCTTTGGTTGAAATTAATCTAGAAGACAAAATGTTTGCTGCCTCAGGGTGCTCATGGAACTTCAGACTTCACAAAGAAATGAAGGAGAATATTAAAGATGCTGGAAATATGGTCACTTGTCTATTAAGGACTCTTTGCCTTTTGTAGGGGATGCAGCCAACTGGCTTTGAGAAAATTTATGCTTAAGGGCCTGCCTGTAAAGGGAATTATCTGCATGGCTAGTGTGTGATGGGCTAAGTGGTAAATTATTATAGAACGGTTTGGGTTAGAAGGGATCCTAGAGATCATCTAATTCCAACATTCCTGCCATGGGCAGGGACAACACCCACTACACCAGCCTGCTCCAAGCCCCCCCCCCAGCCTGGCCTGAACACTTCCAGGGATGGGACATCCACAGCTTCTCTGGGCAACCTATTCCACACTGAGCATGTACTAACTCTTCATTGATGTCTGAGTGGATGCTCTTGCCTTTGGATGTACTTCCAGGATGACTCCCTCCAGCATTCACAGCAGAGGGACCTGAACACTTGTTTGCATGTTTTTATTTGACAGTGAAGTCATAGCATGCAGAACTAATTTCGGTCAAGGCAGAAAGATGAAAAAGAACATAGAGTTAATGGAAATATTTGCCATGTATGTCTTATGAGTCATTTTCTTTCTTCCACTTGCCAAAACAAGTTAGCATGGAAAATGGCTTTACTAGTGTAGCTGGGAGGACCTGTTTGTGTTCATGAAGCATGAAAACTGCCAGCAGGCTTTGCATCCCACAGTTTTACTTTTTATTCCCTTCCCCTAAATCCCCTCAGCATGAAGGGTTCAGAGTTCTCTTCTGCTATCCCTGGAGGACAGGAGGCACCAGCTTTGCAATCCACATCAGTACTATGTGCTCTGCATACATCGTGGTTCTAATCTTCCTCTCTGTGTCCAGCACTCAAGATCTGCTCTGATACGAAGGGGTTTTATTTGTAATAATTTTCCAAAGAACGGATTCCCTCTATCCTCCCTCTAGACTTTGTCACGTACGTTTTCACTTTTCCTCATCTGTTTCAGGGTTTTTTTAGGTGAGCTGTGATTCATTTTGGCAGGGAAATTAAGTAGGGGTAAAATGGGGTTATGGTTACATGGGAAGGTGTTAATGGGTACCCACGACTAGGTCTTTAATCTGCGGTTGTGCAGGTGTTTGAAAGTTACGGCTTTTCTGACCAGATGATGGGGTTTTCACATGTTCGTACATTTTCTCTTCCATTTCAATTTTCGTTCACAAATTTATTAGAAATGTGTTACTGATATATGGGATGATCCCTGGAATGCTGGAGTAGACAGAATAGTGTTCAAAGAATATTGTGTAAGACCAGACAAGCGCCTGCCCTCTAGGAAAGTGCAGGATTTAACAAATGAACTGAACTCCACCAGAAGCCTTATAATTGTATATACAGTGACTCATTCTTCCTGGCTCATGACTTCTTCCTATGAAAAGTCTATATTTTTGAATATCTAGCAGATGGCACTGTGGTTTAATTATACTTGATTTTTTGAAACAGTTCTTCTTTTACAATAGTGCTGTACAAATTCTACTAGACCTGTGTAGAGTCCTGGTGTTTTCTTCACCGCTTAAGTATATTCTGTGAAGGTTTTAGAGAGATCCTGTGTTGCTTTACAGAGAGATCAAAGTTTCATAAAAGAGTGAGAAGTTCATTCAGATTTAGGGATTTTTTTGTATGTGTTCCATCACACTTTTTTGGCCAGAACTTTACACAGAATGGCAATTATGCAAGAAAGATGCTATGTATTGTTCCTTCCCTTAAGTGAAATTTTAACAAATGCAAAACATTTTTATGCGAGCTCCTGAAATGGGTGATGCAGGTCCCACGTGAATAGAGATGAAATTTTGCAAAGGAAGTGATAGTCTACTGTTATTTACCAAAACCAGCCAACAACACAACCCAAAATAATTACATCTCATGCTCATTCTCTTTGGTATGTTACATGTAGGACAGAACAGTGTTGTCAAAATGATCCTTACTGATGTCCCGTACAAGTTCAATGAACTCTTGTCAAGAATTCTCTCTGTATTCTGAACAGAAGTAAGTGTTTAAAGTTAAGCAGGTTCAGTGCATTTCTGAGAGGACTGAATTGTTAGTTGTGTTTACTAGTGTACTTCTATTCCTTGCCAGGTAAGTGCTCTGGGAAAGGAGGGATTTTCCACCACTCTTTAGCCTTCTTACAGGAGCTCCCTTAGCTGGTATTTCTGGACAAGTCAGGTGTACACTGCTGTGTGTGATCCATGTAGTATTTACATTTACTTTGGTTTGAATACAGAGTTTGTTTCTCAGTCCTGCAGGCTTCTGCTCCTGTGGTAGTTCAGACACCCTGGCTGGTCAGGCTGCACTTCTCATGCTCTAGACAGCAGTTTCCTCCCACCTCCTTCCTTAAACCAGGAGGACAGGGTGTGATTTCTTTAAGTGCTTCCTAAGGACCTGGTGAAAAGCCAGCTAAGAAATCCGGTCATTAATATTGTGTGATATGTGAAAAGCATCTTGAAAGGGTAATAAATAGAGAATGGGTTTGAAATGTTTTGTGAAGTTTGCAAAAGTAACCACATCTATACATCATGAAGATCCTAGAAATGCAAGAGCTGAAATGCTGAATCTGGAAAAAGAAGTGAGGTTTCTGTAGGTACTAACACAACTCGCAGGAAGTGCTGACCTCCAAGGGTGTGCAAATTACTCAGGTTTTGTAATTTTTAGTGTTCTCCATTTTTTTCTAAGGCAAATGCTCTAGCAGGGATTTTTTTGGTGACTAGGCATTGGATCATTTGAAATAAATCACCTGTACTTCTTTAAACTAGAGCTCCTATCAGTATGTACTCATAAAAAAGAGATCTGGTTAAAAACAAAAAAGATGCAGGACAAAAGCTTTGATTCAGCAAGATTTTGAATACTCTGGCTCATTTCCATGTCACACAAGCACAAACTGATGTTTAGCTGTATGAGTTAACTTTGATAGAATTGTTCGTGTGTATAAAGCGCTTTGTCCTTAATTTTGTTAGTGCCAAGTGCTTGACACTTACTGGGGTTAAGTCCTTTGATCTTGTTCTGTTCAAAACTATGAAAAGCATCAGTTTTCAGGAAAAGCAAGGAGAATATGTGCTAGGTGTCTTCAATATGCAATTGCAGTGGAAATATTAAATATAAATGGAATAAAAGAGAAAAACAGTGCTAGTTTAGAATTGCATATGAATTATCTACATTGAAAAGAGGTCTCTTTTGGGGAACCAGGCTGGTACTTCCTGTATTTATTTATTGAAGGACTTTGTGTATAAAATTTCTAGAGCAGTGATGATTTATTTCTGAAATGACACAAGCATTTTCATCAGACTAGTATTTTACCAACTCAGTGTATTCACCTGAAAATAGAGGCATATAATTGAAAGACAGAGGTTAGGTGAAGCCAAGCTAAATATTAAGATACATACAGGTATTCAAATGTTGTATAGGTGAGTAAAAGAAAGAACGTTTCCGTGATGTTCAAGTTTAGAATAAATGCATTTGGTGTCCCAGCTGTTTATCCTGTGTCAAATAATGCTATTGGACCAGCAGAAAAACCATAATCATAAATTACAATAATAAAAGTTCTTGGATTTAAAGGTTTTAACGTGTGTGTGCATAGAGTAATGAAAATGCGTTTAGAACATAAAATTGTATGCAAAGAGTGGAGAAATAAAAATACTTGACAAGTTAATTTTTAAGTTTTTCTCAAAAAGTTAGAAATGAGAAAGTTAACGTCATGTAGAGTTGGATTAATAATCATCAGTTACATATTTTTTTAAAAGTTTTGCTGCTCACTAGCTTATAAAATCAGCGTTCTGCAAATTTGCCACTTGGTGGTGCCACATTGATTTATAAATCACAGACATGAGCTAAGATGAGCTGTTGAAGTTGTTTCTGAGGAGTGTACACTAAGAGATGTATAAATTTGGTTGGAAGACCTTGATTCTGTGACAGTGGTGGTGCAGCTGTGCTCAGCAGCAGTTCTGGCCTCCATTCCTCAAGCCCCATATCTTGAGTCCTTCTCTGTCCCTCCAGTAGAAAAGACAGTAAGTACATAGCAAAGCTACATCTATGAGGATGGAGTTTCTGGAACGTTTCTCCCATACCTTGCATCCGGCCAAAAATAGTTTATATTCAGTGATATTCCAGAAATAGTGCGGATTATGGCTTTGGGGTTTCTGGAGGCAGCTGCAGGTGTGCTGCAAGTGGTAGTATTTTTGTAGGTGTTTGGCTGAAGTACTTCCTGTGTGGTTGTGGTTTTAACACTGCCAAAATTTTTACGTATTTATCACTGAGGTCTGTGTCCTTGAATTGAAGGAAGGGGAAGGATTATCCTAAATGTAAATATAAACAAAATGACTCATGCGATTAAATTAACTTTCTTCCATGTCTCAGTTGCCGGGCTGCTCTTCAGCAGGCTTGAAATTCCTGTGTTTTATTAAAATTTCTGGATTTGTCACAGTGTTTCAGTGTTACCAGTATTTGGCATTGATGAATGTTTGCACCAAACTTAACAACTACTTTTTTTTTTTGTCTTTTTCTCTCTTAATACTACAGTTCCAAAAGAATTGGTGGAGCTTCACTTGAAACTGATGAGAAAGATTGGGAAGTCTGTCACAGCAGACAGATGGGAAAAATATTTGATCAAGGTACAATATGCACATTGTATTATCCTGCAATGCTGGAATATGGTTATGATGAGTAGTTGTGTGAGCAATCCCTCGTATGAATTATAGTGAGCCTTGGGCTGTGCTGTGGCCAGCATTGATGTCCCAGCTTAACTTTCAGTCTGCCTAGGCTTGTGTAAAAAAAATCTGAAAATAGGCATTATCTTCTGCATGTAAAAGAGTATCCACCTTCATACTTGGTAGGAAAAATATTTTTTTGAGCATTAAGACACTAAATAAAGAAGATTTAGTAGCTTATAAGTGGACTAAATCAAGCAGAGAGATTTACACAGTAACAATTCATGTGTATATCAATCATGGATATAATTATTGTGATTTGGTTGGTACTCATACGGGAACTAACCATATAGAGGTCTTTTAGCACATGTTAATAATAAAATAAGATATTGCAGTGATTTATATCTGCATGCTCAGAATGGCACAGCTAAGATGAAAATGTAGTTATGCATCAGTAAAAATAGAGCATCCCGTTGTTTTACATAATTCTGTCTTGGTATTTTAATTGCTGCTGTGCCGTTGTTGACACTTCACATGCAAACGGTTTTCAGTTTAAGTAATTTACACTTCTTCAGAATATAAAAATATATGGATAGTCAAAATTAATAGGTTACCATTTCCCCTCTGGATATGTTCTATGTGTCTTTCCATCCACAGAATTGCAATCTTGTTATTGTCTGTACAGCCACAATCACATCTTGCTTAGAAATACAGCATCATGGTACAAATAATGGCACTTGGCAAATCCAGTTGCAGTTTGCCTCCTCAAGTGCTATGTATAAGCTTTACAGAGACAGGGATTTGTCTTGAGGTTTGTGTAGCCTTAAGATGACAAAGTTTTTAGGACTGGGAATATGTTGGGGAATAACCTGGTGAAGATCCTTAAATTAACTCTAATCCCTTACCCAGTTGTAAAGTATTGATGATATTTTTAAAAAATAATTATGTAATAATTTATGTAACTTATGTATACTTTCTGTATTACCAAGTACTGTGGTTACTGAATTATGTTAAATTCCCTAATAAACCCAAAAACCATTGCAGCAAGCTGAGAAAACCCAACTCTGAGTCGAGAACTTATGTACCACATTGAAGCCGCTTATCAGTTGTGTTGTAAGGAGAAAGCAGAGGGATAAAACAAGTTTATGAGGGAGTAGTTTGGAAAATCTTCTTCAGCAGGCATTGAAAGGATGGGGAAGCAGTAAGGAAACCTTCCCTCACACCCCTGTTAAGACCAAGTAAGTGTTAATAAATTCAGCTTCATTTGACAGTCTCCAGAGCTAACTTGAAGTTTATTCTGGACAGTGGTTCAAAGTAACCTTGAAGAACAAAGGAATTTGACTATAACTAATTAGAAAGGTATGCTAATATTGTCCTGATTTCAAAGGAGTATAATTAATTTAGAAAAACAAGTAAGAGCATTGGGAAATGTCACAAAAGCCAGGAAAAACTGAAAAGATGTGAGACCACTGAGAGCATTCTTCCCTGATACCAGCAGCATTGTTCCACATATTATTGATATACTCTAAGAGGCAAACTTGACCTGTTTTCCCTTTGTTGGAAACTACTAATGTGTTGTTTTGCTAAAACAGGGTTTGACATTTTCTAGATGTGACCATGTTCTTACTTAGGCAGAAACTTTTTGTGGAGGACTTACATATTCTTAATATTTGTGCATGTATGTACTACTATGTTTTGTTTATATACCAACTATTTATAAAATGTATTTCATTTGACTGTTGTGCTTATAAAGAGTATGATAAAAGTTGTCTCTAAGCTATGGCTGGTATTTTGACAGATGAATATATTTTGGGATAAGAAGTGAACATGGTAGTTGAGAGTTCTTTCCCTTCCCTCTTCTGGTGGTGAACCACCCAAGTCACCAGCATGCTCACTAGCCTTTTTCTGGCAGAAAATGGCTGCAGGGCTCCAGAAGTCTGACTTTTCTCCTCTGAATAAGGAATGTATGTGCTCATGTATGACCGACATAAAGAATTGGCTTCTCCTAAACATTCCAAAAACTACAAGGAACTGTCTATCTTAGCTGTTCTTTGAGAAACAAGTAGTTAAGTCACATTGAACTGCCTCCTGACAAAATGTTCTATTTAACTATTGTCAAACATATTTTGCATTTTTATACAGATAAGATTTCTCTGGACTGGTCCATTTGGAACCTTCAATCCAAAATCAGCATGTTCTGGATACACTTGTCTTTTCCAATTATTAGAATTCAGGTATCTACAAGTCCCACCCAAACAGGCTCCTCTGCTATGTCTTTCACCTTCCTGTTTTTGTTGTTTAAAGTGAACATTTCAAACATGCCAATAGTAAGTGTCAGGTGCCATCGTAGCTTCTTTGGAAATATTTGAGTGAGCTGTTCCAGTGTCTCTTGCAGGGTGGGAAGGTGCTGACCACCCTTTAGCCTGCAGAAGCCAGCTGCTCCTGCAAGCAGCAGGTTTTTGATCAGTGTGAAACATACCCTCAGTGAAGGCAAAGACAAGATTTCAGCAGAGTCTAAATCAATGAGATGTGTAGTTCAGGGTTGTGACAGTACTTGTCAGGAGAAAGCACAATTATCTGGGTTTTAATTGTCAAAATGTAGTCATTTCAGTTTGAACAGATACTTCCTCAGCTCTGATGTCTCATAGCTCTTGCTTTGACAGTCACACACTTCCACAGCACATGAAGCTTCTCATTATTGCTTTCATACTTAATGAGTAAGTAATGAACGGCAACTGGCATATGCCCTGAGCAAGGGTTTTGATGTATAGTTTCCCAGTGTTCTTCACATTATGTGGTTGAATATGAGAGAGAAAGTAGAGTAACCTCATTCTGTGAGCAGGCAGCGTTTGTCTCCTGCTCTGAGCTTTGGCTTTGCATCGGAGAAGCCCCTGTGTAGTATTCATTAATCTCAGAGCAAGAAAATCTGCTCTTCAACAGGATCCCTTGTGACCAGAGTGCTCTTTGGTGTTCTCTGTAGGTTGTAGTTTAAAGTCACAGTATGATTTGTGGTGGCTGAGGTGATCTAACTGCAGGCTTACCCTTGGGCCACTTATGAACTGGTGTTAGTAATAGGGATTGTGGAGGGTCAGTAATGTGGCCCAGGCAATAATGGAGGGGTAGCGGCCCCTTTTCTTGGTTGGAGTCCAGGTAGATCTGCTGATCTGTGCTTCCGGTGGGTAAAATTTAGGGTTATTTTTGCTGCTGTTTCCATAGAAAGCTGCTTTCAGATGTGATTGACAGGTTTCTAAGTAGCTTGGTGACTATATCTCGTTTTTAATAATAATTTGGTGATTGGGAGACTACACTGTTTTGATTGAATCCATCCTTGCAGACTGAAGGGCAGCAGAACCTCGTATGTTGATTTCGAGAGTCGTGATTCAGCAGTGACACTTCAAAATAATCTCAGCTGGTGGTGTAGCTGTGATCAGCTTTCACCCCCTCATGGATATTTCCACTGGAATAGCCTCACCAACTGGAGATCCTGCCATGTGTCCTCAGCTGATGAGTAGCTTGTCTCTGATCATGAGAGTTGTCTTAAGCATATCTGAGTTGTTTAGGAGGAGAGGGAATTCCTTCTCCACCGTTATTATTGGAGCTCATGCTGATTCAATCTATTTATCCTCTATGGCCACTTCTTTTTGTGCTAGTTTTTTCCCCCCATATTGGTGTAGTTGAATTTATTTGCTTTAAGTAAATTGAAATTGGCTATACTTAAAATATTGTAAAATATCTATCAAGCAGCTTAAAGCCCAAGGTATTTTCTGAAGAATAATAATTCCACCACGTGGAGTGAGTAGCAGTTGCATTTGTTATCTGCAGTACAGTTGAAGGACTTAGGGGGCCCCAAGAGACCCTGGCAGCTTATGTGCTAAGTGCTGTAAGGAGATGTAATAAGAAATGCTGTCTACTTGAGAGAATTTATATTCTAAACAGACAGAAATAGCAAAATGTGAGATACTTGCACAGCAAAGACAAGAATACCTTCCCAATCCAGAGACGTGGTGTCTAATTTAGGATGTTTGGAGAATGTGGTGGTGATCAGAGCCTCAATGATCTGCTCTTCCATGGAGGTGCACCAGTGCTTTCTAACCTACCTCATTTTTATTTTTTGTGTGAGGCTTTCTGACTGCAATCCCAAGGAGATCATGTATAATGAGTTACCATAGTAAAGTACTATTAATAAAAAAGTTTAAAGTTGCTTTTATCTCCTAACCCTAGAAATCTGCTTGTTTTGTTCGTGACAGATATGCCAAGAATTCAACAGCACTTGGGCATGGGAAATGGAAAAGAAAGGATACCTAGAAATGAGTGTTGAATGCAAACTGGGAATTCTGAAGGTACACATTCATCAGCTAAGATTCTAAATTACTTTTTCCTCACTCCCTTAAGTATCTTGGAGATTAGCTTCCTCACTCACTTAAATGTCTTGCAAATTCAGCTTGACGGAACCATAAGTGCATATATTAAATAGAGAGCTGATCTTGGAACAGACATCATATTCATTATTGTGGGATAGGCCCAAACTGCATGTAACACTTTGTTTGTGTATTTTTCACACTTTGTATGACAGTAGTTTTGTGCTTACTGTTTTTTCAACAGCTACTTGTCTCTGCAGTATACACTTCTAAAAATGTATGTTATCTCGCTGAATTCCAAAGGCAAAGATAGGACTTAATCTTTTCAAGTCTTGAGAAAACTGTCAGGGTTGGTTCCAAGTTATGTATGACTTGAAGTGTAGAATGAGAGCTTGTACTATGTAATAAAATTTAGAATAAGCTTTCTAAGCTGGCCAGAAAAAACAAAACAAACCTTATCTCCCATTTAAAAACAACATGGTCTGGAAAAAAACGATAGCTACAGTTGACACACAGATCCAACAGGGAGAGGCCTAAAAAGAAGTTCCAAAATTCACTGAAAGGAAGTGAGCTGATTTTCTTCACTCTCTTTATATTTTCGATATTTTAACAGTCTTTCTACTTTCTCACTTTTTCAGTATCTCTGTGAATGTCAGTTTGATGACAATCTCAAGTTTAAGAATATCATTAATGAGGAGGATGCTGATGCCATGCGTCTGCAGCCCATTGGTCGGGACAAGGATGGCCTGATGTACTGGTATCAGCTGGATCAAGAGCATAATGTCAGGATGTACATAGAAGAACAGGATGACCAGGATGGATCCACATGGAAGTGCATTGTTAGGTATTCCTTGTTTTTCCTTTTTTTTTTGTAGGATTTTTAACTATTTGTGACTGGGACTCAGAAATGTATTTCAGTAACTCTTTGTTTCTCACAGAGTAGGACCCCTGACAGTGGGATTTTCTGCCTTCACATCTATGTTCTAGTGAAAAATCATATAGAGAAATAACTTGCTGATTTGTTGGTAATAGCCATCATATAATTTTTTTCCTGCTTAATTGAGCTACAATGAATATATAGAAAGGGTACCAAGAGAAGACACTCTTAAGAATGATGGCTCTGTATTGCTTACTGGCCAGCTAAATGTCTTAGAAAATAGAATACTCCTGCTTCTTTAACTTCAGTTTTATTCAGAAAGTAGCAAGTGGACAGATTTGGTTTTGGGGGAATTATATTGCAATTGCTCCTGTTGGAGGGAATCTTGAGTAGATCAAGGAGATGGTCAGAGAACTGGAGCCTCTCCTATGATAGGAAGACAGGCTGAGACAGTTGGGGTTGTCCAGCCTGGAGAAGAGAAGTGTCCAGGGAGACCTCAGAGCCCCTTCCAGAACACAAAGGGGCTCAAGAAAGGTGGAGAAGAACTTTTTACAGAGTCGTGTACTGTAAGACAAGGGGGAATGGCTTCAAACAGACAGAGGGCGGGTTTAGACTTGATATTAGGAAGAAATCCTTTGCTGTGAGGGTGGTGAGGCACTGACACAGGCTGCCCAGAGAACTTGTGGCTACCCAACCCCAGGAAGTGTTCAAGATCAGGTTAGATGGGGCTTTGAGCAACCTGGTTTAGTGGAAGGTGTCCCTGCCTATGGCAGGGGGGTTGGAACTAAATGGTCTTTGAAAGTCCATTCCAACTCAAACTATTTGCAGGTTATTTACTGCCATAACTTTAGTTTAAACTTAATGTTTAAACCAGTGGTTTAAACATTACTAGCATTAATTCTGGTTACATCTAGACAGCTGCTGTGGGTGAATAAAGTAAATGTATGTAAACAAACAGATCAAGAGATGAGTGGTGTTTATGTCTTTTGTGCATTATAGACTCCAAAGATCATTGCCGAAAGTGGAAGAAATCAGGGTTCTACTCCACACTCACAACAGAAAGCCACAGTAATGCACTGAGAAATCTGAAATGGTTTTAAAACATGTGAGATTCCACATCTCAGGGTTGTTGCAAGCCTCCTTTCTTTCTGTAAATCTGGAGACAACAAATTGCTGAACATTGGCTTTGAAAAAGAAATGTGAGAGCCTTATTATTCTAGTCCATTATGAAAACAATGACTCTGTTCAATCATGGCTCAAATTCTTTATACATAAAGGGTTTTTTTAACAGTTAGATAAGCAGTTTAAACAAGGAGTTACAGTGAACTGAGATTCACATTTATACAGATGTGCACCAACATTTTCTTGCTGTCATAATTCCAGTAGCTGGAGCTTTCTAGACAACTTGGTGGTGCTTGCTACGTGTACTTAGGATCCACACTTGCAAAAAGTATCTAAATTATTTTGCTAGTTGCTTTTGAAAATTTCACTTAAATGATGTGGTTGCTTCTTTGGTGCATGAGCAGAAAGCTATAACTTCTCTGTTGAGAGAAAAAAGAAATAGCAAAGTAAAATCAGTGAGGATTGGCAGGAGGATAATGAATACAAGAATAATAGTAGCAGCTTGGATGCAGACCCAACAGGAATTGAGTAGATAAGGTCCTTCCAAAAACATAATTTTATTTTGGTATGGATAAATATGAAGGCTTCTGACTGCAAAGTTCCAGCCATTCTAGTTGGACAAGCAGTTCACCGTGCTTGTGTTTTCATTATATAACTCTAAGATTTTCAGGGTAGTGTTCATTTAAGGAGATAATGTTTGTTTATTTTTCATGAATCCTTTTGGGGTAAGTAAGTGGCTTATCAAACTGTATGTTTTTCACTTCTAGAAACCGCAATGAGCTTGCCGAGACCCTTGAGCTCTTGAAAGCACAAATTGATCCTGCCCTGTTGAAAAATAACAATTCTCAGCAGGAGAACTCATCACGTGAAAGTCCAAGCATAGAAGATGAAGATGCCAAAAAGGGTGAAGAAGCAGCTGCACAAGGTTTTCTGCCTTCTTATCTCAAATTTTAAATGTTGTGATGTGGCAATGTTAGACTTTTCAGCTTCATGAAAAGTTACTGTGTTAGATTAGGACTTTTTAAAAAAGAGAAAAAATGTTTCTGTTCAAAGTAAATCAAGTAAATATTGAATCCTTTGACATTATATTTTTTGAGTTTTTCAGTGCATATTTAAGCTCAAGAATTTATTTATAAGAGGAGAGCTATGTACAAATTGTTTCCTAGGTAATTTTTTTTTATTTTTGCTGTACCCTTTGTATAATATTGTAAATACTCATCATTGTATGTTTTTGTGGGGCATTGAACTGTTGCCAAACTTTTCTTGTTCTAGCAACATTAAAATTTGAAAAAGAAAAAAATCTGCTTGTGCAATGCCATGATTGAAATCAATATAGTATTGGGTGTGGTGTTCATTCTTGCTTTTGAGTTTGAATCAGACAAATATAGGTTATTTCCTCAAATGTTTCACAGTCAACATGATTTTTCAAGAAGACATGAGATTAAGTTAAAACAATTAAAAATACTGAAATACTGTAGAAGTGAAGCTGTCCTTACCTACCTCCACTGTATTGTTGTTATTAGAATCATAGAATCATTTAGGTTGGAAAAGATCTCTAAGATCAAAGCAAAGAACTTTTTTCTTTCCTTATTATCATGTCATTGCACATAATCTACTAACTTGCTGACTTGTTGGTTTGTGCATTGGTTTTACTAAGTATCAGTTAGCTTGAAGTATTTTATAAGATCTTTTTTCAGGTCATGAAAAAGAGCTAAAAGCTTATTATCCCAAGTAATTTTACCCCAGTTTTAATACCTCGTATTATTATTTTGTTAAAATAGAGGAAAATATTTTCACAATCAGAAACAAGATTTAAGTATTACAGTGTGTTTGTAGGTGTTTTTTTCAAATGTGTATGAGTTAATTGGATATATGGAATTAGTTGGGGCCTGTCTTGGTTCTGAATACCAAAGAGAAAGATCCGGCATTTTATTCGCATTCTTTGTGCAACAAACAGTGTAGGACAGAAAAAATAAATGAAATGTTTAGATAAAGTTGGAGTTGTTGTGGAAGCATTAAAAGAAGGTTGTAGAAATGGCAGTAAATTGTGACAATCACCAGCAGAATTGTCTCTCAGTCTTAGGCATTGCTAATATCTAATTCTGCATGTAAGTGCCAGCACAACCTGCATGGTTACTGACACTGCAGAATTAATTCTATGTATTGATTTTGCCTTTGTCTCAGTCAAGCCAAATCATCTAATTGACATCTCTTCTTCAGATACGATTTTACTTCACCTTGAATTCAGGAGCAGTCATTTTAAAAACATTTCAATGAATGTCCACCTTGTAGATAATTCCCTAAATCCTGTGGCACACTCATCTGGCTCAGTGCTTGCATTAGGCTGTGTATTGGTGCAAAATCACCCCTAAGCACTAGTTGCAGAACCACAGAATAGTTTGGAATGGAAGGGACCTTTAAAGGCCATTTAGTCAAACTCTCTGCAATGAGCAGAGCCCCGTCCAGGCTGACCTTGAATGTTTCCAGGGATGGGGCAACCACCACCTCTCTGGGGAACCTCTGCCAGTGTTTCACCTACCTAATTGTAGAAAACTTCTTCCTGATATCTAATCTAAACCTGCCCTCTCTTAGTGTAAAACCATTCCCCCTTGTCCTGTCACTTCATGCACTTGTCAACATTCCAGCTCTCTTGTAGCCCCTTTAGGTACTGGAAGGGGCTCTGATATCTCCACAGAGCCTTCTTTTCTGTAGTCTGAACAAGCCCAACTCTCTCAGCCTGTCTCCATAGCGGAGGTGCTCCAGCCCTCTGAGCATCTTTGTGGCCTCCTCTGGGCTCACTCCAGCAGGTCTCTGTCTCATATATGTAGTGAATAATGAAATTATTTACATTTGCAGTGAATTGAAGTGCTGTCAGTGTATTCACAGAGTGCTACTTAAAGTCTTTCAGTTGAGAAGCTGTGGTTTTTCTTCCTTGTAGTCCAAGGATTGCACTCAAAGCCCTTCTAAGGTGCAGTGAAAACATATCAGAATGTGTTGCTGTTTGCAAATATACTTGTTTGCTTTGGCCACTTTCCATGCAACATTAAATTAGTTCATACAAAAATATGGTAAACTGACCCAATGCTTACATGTTTTCTGCTGGCCTGATTGATTGACTCAAATAGCATTAAGAAAACTTGTGCTTTGACTGAGTAATTTTGTATATATATGAAATGCTTTATGAGAAGTTCACGGAGTTTAGCTATAGAACATCTGCTGGTTTTCAGTATGGAGAAGTTTTGGGATTCCGGTGATCCTTAATGAAGCTTGGGAGGAAGCAGTAGGTGACAGGAAGAAATGGTTGGACAAAGTTTAGACAGAAGTATAAGGAAGCTGGAAGAATTCAGACACAGAAAAAAATATCTCATTTTCACTGTTAAAGAGAAAGATCTTTACAGAGGTGGCTTTTTTTTTTTTTACAAGGGCTCTGAGGGGGGATCATTTTTATGAAGGGGAAAAAACCAGTCTTGAGCCTTCAAAATGTTACCATTTCTGGTGCCTTATAGATGCATCTTTCACTGAGATTTATATGGATACATGCATTGTATTTGAAAATATTATAAAATCTGTGAATTCTTCCTCACTGCTCTTTTCTAGAATGCTTTTTTTCTTTGATGTAATTGTGAACTGTCATGTACCGTCCCCTATATATTTCTAACTACTTTGGAAAGCTCTCATCATGGAAAAAAACTACACTAGCTTGGATTGAGAGGGGCAAAGTAGAAGGAAAAAAAATAATCTTTTTGTTTGCAGTTATGGCACACTTGCAAAAGCATCTTTCAGATGGTAGGAGCTGCTACTCTGGTATATATAGTGATACTGTATTTGCTTTTTCTAATTAATTCTATTGCTGGCTGACACAAATCGGATAAAAAAAACCTTAGGTATTTGTAATGACAAATAACGAGCTTAAGCATATAATTACAGAATAGCTGTATGGTTTATTCTGAATGCTGGAACTGTACTTCAGGCCCTAATAATCTAAAACTGAGTTAGCAAAGTGGAATAACCCGATTGTTTAATCCCTGCAGGTTTTTCTGGGATATGCTTCTATTCACTGCTTGTTTTAAAAAGAGTAGATGAAGTGGGTGTAGAATATTGTCTGTATGTAGGAGATGAGGTCATTGCCCAAGAACCTGGATGAATTTTGCCATAAGCCATAATGCTGAATGTCTTTTCTCCGAACTGTTGAAGTACAATAGTTAAGAATATCTTGAAATAAAAACACATACAAACAGGAGACTGACTTCTCTGAGGAATTTCACTTGAAGGCCATGGAATCCTACACTGTGTTCTGTTTTCTGAAATAGTCCAGAAACTCAAGTGAAACTTCAGGCCTCTGCTTAGGCTTTATTTATCCTCTGAAAATATGGTGGTACTACTGAAGAGGGGACTGGGATGTCTGCTGAAGGAAGCATAAATCTAGAGTTCTGCTGCTGGCTTCTGAAATTTAGGTTTATCTTGGTATATGATTAAACTGAACAGTGGTTCTACAGCTAAAAATTGTCAACCCACTCATTTAATGACAGTGTTAGACAAGTGAGATTTCAAGTAATTGAACAAGAGAAGATTCCTTTGTGTGAGACTTAGGGCTGTTGGTTTTTTTAGATATGCTTTTGTTTTGGTGATGTTCTTTGTAATCATGTAGGTCCCCTGATTGTTTCATAGCTATTTTTCTCTGTCAACAGAAAATCAGTTAAAAATCAAAGAAGAAAAAGAGCAGGTGGAGGAACAATCAGTGGAATCAGAAAGCCTTCCTCTTCCTGTGGTCAAAGAAGATGAAAATATGCTGAAAATTGAGAAAGTGGAAGAAAAAGAAATTATAAAATTGCCAGTAATAGTAAAATTAGAGAAACCTTCAGAACACAATGAAGAAAAGCAAACTGTCAAAGAAGAAAGTGACTCCTTTAAAGAAAATGTCAAGCCTGTTAAAGTAGAGGTAAAGGAAAACAAAACAGAACCCAAAGACCTAAAAGAAGTAAAAAGCTGTTCGGACAAAATAGCAGTTCATGAACCAGAGAGGCTAGAATTTTGTGTTAATGTCAAAACTCCCCAAGAAATTGTGGAGAAATCTGTGGAAGAAAGTGAAAAACTTAAAAATGACCAGCAGGCAAAAATACCACTTAAAAAGCGAGAGATCAAGCTGACGGATGACTATGACAGTCCAATAAAGGGGCCCCTGTGTAAATGTGTTACTCCAACAAAGGATGTCTTGAAGGAAGAAGGGAAACCAGAAGAAGAAGCTTTTAAGAGAGTCCCTACAATTACTGCTTTATGTCCTGATGGGAAAGTGCTAGTAAATGGAGAGGTTAGCTGCGAAAAAATAACCCCGGGCGTCATACAAAACAATAAGTCAGAATACTCTGCTGGTGCAAAGGAAGACAGCAGCTCACTGAAAGAGAAAAATGGAAAAAGTGGGGAAAACCTATCAGACTCCCCAAACTCTATAAAAACGTGTGAGATTGAGAAAAATTCAGTAACTGTGCTGAAAGAGATTGGGGCTGTGGTCTCTGAGGTTTCTAATCAGAAAGTGCCTTCAAAGGAGGAATCTAGTCCTGTGGAAAAAGAGTCCCTTGACAGCACAACTACTGAAACAGTAGCAGAAGAGTCTTCGAACACTGAAGACTGTGCCAAAACAACTGAAGAGAAACCAGCAACCAATATCAAAGAGGGCAGCCCACTGCCTCCCAAAGAATGTTCAGAGAAGTTGGAGACGTCCCCAAGTGCATCTGCTCCTGAAGAACTGCCCACACTTGCAGTGGCTGATGAAGAGACTTTAGAACGTAAAGGTGAGTCTGAGGAGAAAACTGATTCTCCAAAAGCTGCTGAGGTACCTCCTGCATCTACTTCTCCTGTTACTGTGGAGAAACCTGTTTTGGAAAAGGAGGACTCTGATAGTAAAACAACTCTACCTGAGGAGAGCAAAGTAGAAGAAAAATCCAGCCCTGAAAAACAAGTGGAAGAGCCAGATGCTGCCAAAACAGAGCCAGATAGATTAGATGATGCTCATGCATCTAATCTGGAGGACTCCTCAGAGAGCAAAAAGGAATCTCCACTACCTAAAAGCAAATTTAAATATAAGCTAGTTTCTGAAGAAGAAAGTTGTGCAACAGAGAACAAGGAAATAACTTCTGAAAGACAGAAAGAAGGAATTAAATTAACAATCAGGATCTCTAGTCGGAAGAAAAAGACAGAAACACCGCCAGAAGAGGTCAGCATTGGCCGCACATTAAGGCGCTCTCCAAGAATATCCAAGCCTACTCCAAAAGTTGCGGAGACTCGGGATCAGAAGACTGAGAAGAAGCGAACTGAAGAGGAAGAGGAGAAACCTACAGCAGCACAAAAACCAGAACGAAAAGAAGATGCAAAAAAACAAGAGAAGGAGACAAATTCTAAGGTTAACAAGGTAATATAGTTTTATTACCTGGGAATAGAGAATACCAGCAACCTTATCTATAAGGATATACACTTACATAGGAATATTGAAGAATATGTTCCTTTTGTCAGTTTTTGCAAAAAACTAGCTTTGCAATTCAGTTAGTGGACTCAACCAATTTTGCAACACCTTGTAAGAGAGTGATAATATCTCTTGACTTACCAGTTCGTAAAATCTGTCACTTGAACTAACCTAAGTAGACCAAATCAATTGGAGAGAATTCTAAAAACTGACGTGATCAGACGTGAGTCTGTCTGGCTGAGTGGCTGAATGGAGACTTGTAGCTCCTGTGGATTTGCAAGATGGATACTTGTTGGTGTCAGGTTGGTCAGGATGATCATAAGCTAAAAAGGAACCAACAAATGGTAAAGAATAAAAATATTATCACTTCTGTTTCTAGGTGAAGCCAAAGTTATTGTTGTGGTGAGTTCCTGATATAATTTAGCTCTTCTCATGTGGAATACCCATTTTAATTTGGGTAGAGCTATTTTTTTTCATGATTAACTTTTGTTTATGCAGCATAGATCTTTACATCAGGGAAATGTATCACAGAAAGTTGAACATACATTTGTATAGTATGGTTCTGAGTCTGTGTATTTATAAACACCTTTTATTAATTTATTTTCTGTTTTTTCTGGATGTGGAGTACAAAAGAGAAACAAGGAATAATGAGTTTGTATTTTTAAAGTGCACTGTTTTTATATCAACTTGTAAAATCCTGTCAGTTTTTCCACTGCAGCACATTTTTGACTGATTTTGTAGTTTTACCAAAGCATTCACTCATTTAGCAAGTTTCTTTCACATACTGCTATGTTGAATAACCTTCATAAACGGAACAAACAGTTGATTTTTCAGTGAATGGTAACATCTATACTGAAAAAAATCTGTCATAATAAATTTTCCATTTAAATATTTTAATTTAAAAAAGAAAATAAACAAAAGTAACAATGATTGTTAAGTCCTGTAAGTGGTTAGAATTTTGAAGTACTGTTGCTACAGGTGTTTTAACTTGATCTCTATTTTGAAAGATCAGGAGATCAGAAGATGCTTGCTTTTCTACAGAGGTTTTAAAATAATTATGATAGAGGAAGAAGTTTGAAGCTGTTAAGCTGTTATTTGATCAAGATAAAAAAATATCAAATTCTTTAATAGCCTATTTTATGTCCTTGGGTTACTTTTCTTTTTAAAGAAGGGTCTCTAAAAAACAGATTTGAAATGATGATGATGTATAATGAAGCCAAAATCTAATCCAATATTATAATGGATTTTAAATACCTTTGCTACTGAAGCTTATGGAACAGTAAAATCCCTTGAAGAGGTGGAAATTAATGTTAAGAACCTGAAACAAAATTTTACCTATATGACAAGTACTGCTGTGGTACAAGTTAATTCTGCAAGAGAAATAGAATATTTTGTGCATTTTAGTTTATTCAGCTCGTTCGAATCTATGAGTAGTTAAGTCAAAATTGAAAAAATGCTCTGAGTTGAAAAAGCTGGAAAAGTTATTTTCTTTTTTCAATGTCTTTGGGGAGGGAAGAATTGTGAGAGAATGATGGCTGTAAGAAACAAGTCAGTCAACAGGAATAAAAGTTTCCTCTGTTTGGCATGTTGCTTTAAATCTAAAATACCTTAGTTGCACAAAGTATTTTTAAGTAATTCAAAATAGGCTTCTGAATTTTATTTGGAACCTGTTTTTCATTCAAAATATAGTAGTAAATATGATAGAAAAGGGGTAGAGGTTCCTTTGATTATCAAAAAAGAAATATCAACTAAATCACTTTTCACTTAAGAAAAATAATTGAAAACTATAAATGTGAAAGAAGACCTAGATATAAGTTATGCGCTTAAAAGGTGCAGTGATTTTATTTCAGAAAGACATGTTTTCTGAAATAAATAATATAAAAGGCTTAAACTATATGAGGGGACAGCGGGACAGAAGAAAGATCCTCTTTGAGTAGAGGCAAGCTATCGTCAAAAAGTCAGAAAGTTTAAATGTGGAATTTACCATGTCCACTACCGAGTTTACCTTGCCAAAATAGGTAAAAATGGGCTGAGTGAAAAAAATTGTCTTCCTTCTTTTAAATCTCACTTGACAATTTCTTTCTGTACGTAGATGCAATTTTTCTCTCCCTTTATCCTGTTGCATTTTAAGGATCTTGGAAAGAGGATCTGTTCATTGAAATGCTCTGCTGTAAATTTACTGCAGCTGTTCTGACTGAAATGAATCACTTTACTCTAGAGACAAATATTTTTTAAGATCTGGGAAGAAACTCTTCTGAGCTTCTTTCCTGTTTTTTCTTTGAAATGGTGTCTCTTATAGAAAAGCAAAGTTCGGTGGACGGGTACACGAACACGTGGCAGGTGGAAATACTCAAGTAATGAAGAAAGTGAGGACTCAGAGAGCGAAAAAAACTCTGATGAAGAGGAAGAAGAGGAAGAAGAGGAGGAGGAAGAAGTTGCACCTGCTGATGACGATGAGCCGTGCAAGAAGTGTGGCCTTCCCAATCACCCTGAGCTGGTAAGTTTTTGGGGAAAGCTTCTGTGGGCTGTTGTGTCAAACTTGGTGGATTGGCTTTGGTGGTGTCTGAGGGCACATCAGCCCTTGGGATGGCTGTACGTAGGAGAGTACTTTCTCGGTTTTAGCTGGTAAACTCACAAAAGTAGGTGAGGTACCTTTGATAAGGAGGGAAGGAAGTTATTTTTTCTGTTTTCCACCACAAAAATACCATCTTTTATGAGGTATTAACACAATTTAGCCCATTGAGAATTAATCTGGGTGAGGCTTTAGGTTGTGCCTGCAATTGCAATAAATACAGAGGAGACAGCATTAAAAAGAACCCCAACAATGTCATGTCTGCTTTCCAGTGTCACATGACATGGCCACAGCTATGGTCATCCTCATTGGATGTAGCTGCACATCACCCTGAGGACTGAGTACAGCAAAATCCCAGACAGAAAGAGCACAGTGAGCTTCTACTATTTCTCATGGTTATGGTTCCTGTTCATCTGTGGTAGATATTATGGATTCCTGTTTATCTGGGAAACCACCATGTGCAGTCCTGATATGAATCCACAAAGTAAGCCCACTCTAGGGTGTGTGACAGATATCCTGGCATAGCTGAGGCAAAGTTTGACCTTTAGAATGTTAGAGATAAATATTTCAGTAAATACACACACAGCTTATGCCAGCTTTGTTCCTCAGTTTTATGGAAAGGGATATCTCAAATTTTACCCAACTAAGTATGAACTCTAATAGTTGCCTAGTTCTGGATGCCCCTAAGAGCCTGTAAGGCTTTGTCCCTACTATCCGGGTCATAAAATCATCCTGACTGAGGAAAAAGGCCAGGTCTCCTGCATGAGGATATCAGTGCACAAGGAAAACAGTTCATACCCCATCTTGTTCAGATGGAGTTTTCCACTTAGTCTAGGATCTGGAAAGTATTACCAGATTCTACACTAAGGGCCCACAGTCTATGTAGTCCAGTAGTATTAAGTACTGAGAAGGCATAGTAAGAGGAAATCTGTTGTTAAAATGAAAAATTGTGATACATAAACTTCCCTATAAAAATCACTCTTGGCCCTGGAAATGCACTACAGGGTTTTTTTGTTTTGTTTTGGCACAGTCCAAAGTATAAAGCACTTCTGTGTTGGCTGGGGAAATAGTTCTGGAGCTTGTTACTTGTTGTGAATGCCAAAAGATACTTATGATGTATTTCCACAGATTTTGTTGTGTGACTCTTGTGACAGTGGATACCACACAGCCTGCCTTCGCCCTCCATTGATGATAATCCCTGATGGAGAGTGGTTCTGCCCACCTTGCCAGCATGTAAGGTTCCTATGTGACTTCACTCTTCTCCTTTACAGCTTTGCTTGTGGTTGTGGAGATTTGCTTGGACTCATAACAAGTTCTTTCTGCGATCTTTTTTTTTCCTGTTAACAGATAGACTGGGATGAGTGGTAGGACTGCTGATCTTCCCTCCCGTCCATTAGTAAAACTGAGTTTTGTGACCTGGTTTTCTCTTTTCTGCTAGTTTGTGTTGCTGACTTGTAGATGCGAATCTTCAGCCATACTGATTATCTCCCATCTCTGGTTAAATCATCTCAAGACTAGTATAGATAGTATTACAGATAGAATGTCTTAATTTTTCCCAAAAGAAACATTTTCATCCTGGAGGCAGAAGCAGTAGACAGTGAGGGATGGATCAGTGGCCAGAGCAAGCAGCTGTTTCTGAAGTACTATTCCTTTTTCAGAGATGTATGCTCAGAAGCTGGTTACAGAAAGCTGCTATTTCAAATGAGTCTTGGTATAGTTTGCTTCTGCTGGGAAAGCCAGGGTTGTTCTTGTCAGGTAATAGATAAGTATGAACATTTTTCAAGGTTGGAAGGTGCTTCTGCAAAAAAAAAAAATATCTGGGCATCTGTCCAGTTTGGTTTAATGTACATCTAAAGTAGCAAGATTTGCAGGGATGGCATATGGGAGGATAAGCAGAGTGTGTGTGACACTGTTCTTGTTAAATTAATGAGAAACCACTCATGCACATTTTCAGAATAATCTGCCTGATCCCAGCCCCCTTCCTTGCTTTTAGAGAAATTCTTTGCCAAAAGGGCTGTTGCCCTACAATAAGCTAGTGACATTGGGCATGACATGACTGTATTTGTCATTGATTTTTATTTATGTCTTCTGAGGAGTATTTTTAAGTACTGATGATCTTGAATATGTAAGAATGCTTTCTCTACAGTTGTAGTTAGAGCATCTCCTTGCTCTGTTGCTGTTAGGTACTCTTTAATATGAAAAATGACAGATTTGTAAAAGTGTGAAGATTATCCTTGGAAATAGTATAATGAGGGCATTAACATGTAATAAGGCACAGTTTATCCATTACAAGTAATTCTTACATATGCCTTCTTGAGTATTAAGTAGTGTTCGAAGATATGAAACATTTGGTAAGAAAATGATCCTAAAGTGTAGCTCTGCTTTATGCTGCGATGTCCACAACCTCATTTGTTCTCCAAAGATTAAAATAAAGGACAAACAGAATTCACTCTGTGTATGCACTCAGCTTTGTGTGTGCATACGATCTATGTCTGTGCAGTCCTCAAATTTCTTTGAGACCAAGTTGTAAATACCAACAAAAACATGCTAATTTAGAAATATGTTTATTCTAAACATCATTAATATGATGTTTATGCACGCTGCTTCCTGCATTAAATACCAGTTAGTAACTGGGAGGATGCATCTCTGTTCCCGTTCATAGAATCATGGAACGGTTTGGTTTGGAAGCGACCTTAAAGATCATCTACTTCCAACCCCACTGCCATGGGTAGGTACACCTTCCATTAAACCCAGTTGCTCCAAGCCGCATCCAACCTGGCCTTGATGGTGAAGCACATCTCTATTGTAAAACCTTGTTCACTGAAGAGGAGCCTCCAGCGTAGCAAGGCACTCACACTTCTTCCAGACAAATACATAGTGAATGAAGTGTCTGAACATTATTTCAATGTCAAAATAGTTCGTTATGAAAGAAACTAACACTGTGTTTGCTTCCTTTAGAAATTACTCTGTGAGAAATTAGAAGAACAATTACAAGATCTGGATGTTGTCTTAAAAAAGAAGGAACGTGCAGAACGCAGGTACTATTGTTTGGTACTGACTTTTCTCCAGAGGTCATCCACATTAATGTGGGGTTTGAGTCTTGTGCTTTAGATTCTGTTAAACTTTGCTAAATTTACAAGATTATGCAATTGGTGTAGTGCAGTGAGTCAGTGAAGTTGCAGCTTTGAATGAAATTTTGTGTCCACCCCTGCCAATACCAAAGGCTAAATGCGAACTGATTTAATGCATTTAGGAACAACAGCCTTAATATTTGGAACATCCTATCTGCAGTTTTCTCCTGAAAAGGAGGAACATAAAACACAGTCTGCATAATTTATACCTTTTAGGACATATATTGAGTATTTTGCAGGATTTAATAACATCTGTATGCATTATTAAAGAAAATTTTGCATGAATTTTATCTTAAAAGGCAAATTTCAGCAAAAGGTGACACTCTTTTATATAAAGTAATTGAGCAGGCTTATATTTGTGGCAGGTACTGTAATATTACGTGGGATGTAGTGAGTCAGTGCTGGGAAGAGCAAAGTACAGTCTGTGTCTACTTTCAGCTTCCTTCAAATCTGTTTGTTATTGCTGTTGCAGCAGCAACAAGGATAGTGACAGATCAGGTACCAACTGTTTCTAATGTCGCTACTTCTGCTCAGACTGTATCTGGATCACACTGTGGTAAAATTATCCATGGCTTGCCAATTCTGCTGAATTTGTAGCTTTAGGAATGAAACTATTAGCTATTTTTATGAGTGAGCTCAGCTTACACACAGCCTCCATCTGTGCAGTAGTACAGGACATACAGGAACTGTGTCTGCTGCTTTGCTTTGTGGTGGGAATGCTCATTACTGGTGTACAATATTTTTGGTCCTACTTTGGTAAACATTCTGCTGGCAAAAATTACATGGAATGCAAGCTTTTTCCAGTTTGTCCTGCTTTCTTGAAATCACCAGTGTTGCATAAAAACACAATGATCTAACAGTAACGGGATACAGTTGATATCATAGCAGTTTTCAGTGTCTGAAACAGATGTCTTACAACCATTTTGCAATTTGATCCTCATACTAAATGAGGTGTTATGTTGTATATCATAAAATTGAGGTTTTATTTTTTAAAGTTTTTTATAAAGTTTCTTAAAAAGAGAAATGAGCTTGGGTTATAATAGACACTTCGATACAATAGCTGAATATTGAAGCCTTCCAACTTAATGATGGTGTATTTTAGCAAATAATAAGGTAAAAAGGCTGAAGAATCATAATGTTAGAGGAAATTATAGTCTTTATAACAGCTCAGTGTATAAATTAAAACAAATTGGTTGTTTGGGGCACAAAAATACTTGAATGCACTGTTTCTGAAAACTCACAGTATGTGGTGTCTTTTTGGCAAAGAGAAGAAATCCAACTCTGTCATTATGGATCTGTCTACTTAATAGATTCTTTGAACCAGTTGGTTGTTCCTGCTCAGATCTAAGATCTGGGACTTATCCCTTTTGGATCACATCCTGTCTTTACGTAAATTTTCCAGGTGTGATTTGAATTCCTATTTTATCTTTCAGCATCTTCAAGATTGGTGGTAGTTATGGATCTAACAGCATAATCTTCATAATGTTAATATTTTTCAGTTGGTTTTTACTTGCTTTTTACACCCCAAGTTCAATCATTTCTGTGGTGCCCACAATCTTCAAATACTGTTGATTGTCAGAGCTCTTTGGAAATCTCTTACATTATACATGCAGGAAAATGTAATCATATGAGAATTAGCACATAATCCCAACTAAAACAACTGTTTTCACTTGGAACATCCTCTTGAGATATTTCTGCCTAGTGATAGTAAGAGCTTCAAATGGTGCTAACTACAGCATTATTTTAGATATATGCAGTCTTTCTGTAAGCTTATTTTCACTTTTTTTCTCTCCTAAAGAAAAGAGCGATTGGTGTATGTGGGTATCAGTATCGAGAACATCATTCCACCTCAGGTAAGTTACTGCCTCTATGTTGTATTATAGTTTTATTTTCCAAACTGCTCAGGGAAAAAGTTTCTCAGTGGTGTGTCAAAGTGCTAGTAGCATCTTGGAAGGAAAAATCAATCTATATGCAGGTCAGAAATAATTCTAGAGTCTTTTAGACTGAATATAGCAGAGAAACCATGGGAGCTTCGTGGTGTTTATTAGAGCCAACTGATGCCACACAGAGTCCTCTGTCAGTGAGCAATCTCAGAATTGCCTCCCTACCCATTGCAACTGGGTTTTGAGTTGAGTGCTCCAATATTTAGTACTTTATAAAGGTGGGATTCAGTTATTTAATTCTGGTGTTTGCTGCATAGTTATCTAGCTCTGAGATAATTGTCATAGCTTTCCTTTGGAAGGGATGGCAACAAACACTTTTGGCTTATAATTCAGAGGGAATATGTCGTATCTCTTAGCAGCATAGCACTTGCCTTCAACAAATGGATGTTAAGGTCGCATGTGATTAAAAACTATAAACATTTAGTGTTTCATTAACATATGCTTTTATATGGTTTCCCTTGACAGAAGAGGAAAAATGCTTTTACTCACATGGAGAACAACCTCTTCTCACTTCTTAAATACATTTTAAAGCAACTCTCTTGAAGTCTTAGCCAAATGCCTTCATCCAGAATGATATAATCTGTTCTATGCAGTTTAGAATGAAACTTTAGTTTGTTTTAAACATAGACTTTCCACTCTGCCTGACTGTAACAAGGCCAACTTTCTCTCCCTGTCTCTGGATAACAGAAAAATGATAACAGATTTTACAAACTTGCAAAAGAGTCTATGCTTGGGAGAAAATATTTGAAAAATAAAGACTAGGGGTGGATTACTTTTCTTTTAAATTAATAACTTGGAAACAGTGTAATAAAACTAACTTGCATGGAACCCTATTGAAAGTGCACCATGTAGAGGTGTCCCTGTGCTCAGTACATAGAGATGCTGGCCGCAGTTTGCTCAGCTGACACATTTACTAGTCCTGGGAGTGTCACCCGAGGCACGATCTCAGCATTGCAGTGTGAGCACAGTGATATACAGTAGGCTGAACCTTTAAACTCTGTGTTTGGGAAGTTATGTAACCAGTAAGGGTGAGATGTTGCAAGTGTTCACTTGAACTGCTGTAACAAGTTATTATATTAGAAGCCAAAATGTGCTGTGTTGGGCATATGAGCTTTCTAGATGGTATGAATATCTGAATCACGTGACTTCAGTCATGAGTGCAAAGGGAGGGGGGAGATATATCATTGACACTTCTGTCTTACCTGAACAGGAGCCAGAAGTACCTGAAGGTCAGGAAGAAAAGAAGAAAGATTCCAAAAAGCCCAAATCAAAACTACTTGAAAGGAGATCTACCAGAACTCGAAAGTGCATAAGCTACAGGTCAGCAGCTTGTTTAAATGGCTTGTACAGCAGAAGTCGTACAGATGCTTTCTTTCTGAATCACCCCACCACTTCTCACACACACTTTTACATTTAAAAGAAAAGTCCAGCTAAAGTGTCTTTGTTTTTTCCTCTGAATATTAGTTATGCTTGGTGGTTGTGACAGCATGAGATGGTATAGTGAAGGGATGATGCATAAAAAAAATAAAAATGTGTATGGTACTTTGTTCAGGAATACTGGAGAAGGTCTTGGCGTTACTGCAGTTTCTGGAGTGAATTAAAGCAGGTGAATCAAACCTCTTCTTTCTCTTGCAAGGGAGACTTATGCTTGTGTCTAAAGGCCTTCAATTCCTTGTACTCTTCCCCCTTCCCACCTTGCACATTCTTTACATGAAAGGAGCATGAAACTTAAAATGTAATTATGAGACAGTACATCTAAAAATGGTCTGTAACTCTTTAGGGAAATTGTGATAAAAATGCAATTAGTCAATGAAAATGCAAGATATTTAAACTCTGTGCATTCTGAAAGTAGAACAGGTTACCTAAGGTTTCCAAAATTCAGCATGATCTTATTAATGTCTTTTGTTCTCAGTGTATTACCAATCTTATTTTTATATATCTAAATAATACTTAGAAACACTCCGTATCTTCTTCAGTCCACTAGGCAAGTAGGATACCCTTGGGATTAGAAAAGAATGTGGTTACCTGAGAGCTTGTGTTTTTTTGTCCCAGATGCATTAGGAAGATTTAAAAAATACTTTCCAGTACTTACTCTATGTAGACCTTTATCATCAAAAATGAGAACATTACAATATTGGAACAATAAGCCTTCCAACAATAACCATCATTGAACTTACAGTCTGGTTCTGCTGCTGAGGAGAGGCATTCCAGCCTGGCCAGAAAACTTGACCTGACCTTGCTTAGCCGTTGATTTTTGATACCTTTTTACACAAACAGCAGAAGTCACAGTAAAGAAAATGCCATTGCTGCTTTGAGAAATTAAGTATTCCTGTAAGGAACATTATGCTACAGGCAAAATTATATAGATTTGCTGTTATGTTAATGACAGGTCAGGCAGCATCTGACCAAGAGAAAAATCCCCTTACCACTAGGGTATGTGGCACAACTGCAGCAGGACCCATGTTGTGCAAAGACAATATTTTTTATTGGAAGTAATGTTGTTCTGGAAAAATCAATCTTCTGATACCAAATGATAAGAGTTTTCCTTACAGACTACGTCATACACATAATTTTGAGTGGGTGAAAATATTGCACGTATCAGTGTGTCAGATTTATATGTCTGCAGTGAAGTCCTGCTGGTGTCACTGAGAGTTGTGTGTGCTTTCCCTCAGCAGGGGAAAATAAATGCTAAATGCCTTATTCCGCTTACAAACAGATCTGTACCGTGGAGCATCCTGGTTGTCTAAAGATCTGTAATCCCTTTGTATCACCCAAGCCGTTTCTTGAGTCTTCCTGCAAGCAAGTTAGCAAAAACCTGCACCACGAATAAAGCAGTAGCAGAAGAAATTATGTTCCATTACACTTAATGGACAAGTCAGCTGTCACCTCGTGGCTGAGCTCAGGTTATTTGTTAGCAGTGATTTGACAGTGTTAAAGTGATTTCTCACATTTTGAAGAGGTGGGATTTTGGGGGGTTATTTGTAGCTTTGTGGAGAGAAAATATGGTTTGAGTAGTGTGGAACTAATTTTATTGATGGAATAATTGCAGAGTTATTTCCTTGCTGGGTAAAGCTGCTTTGAATGTGACATGCAGTTGTGCTGAGGGAATATAAAGATACCAGAAGTCCATCACCTTATTTTTAAAGGAGGAAGTGTTTTATGTTCACTATTGAATTACAGAGTATAAGATTAGATTTATTCTTTCCTTGTTCTGCTGGAGGTTCCTACGGAGGATCAAGATAAATATAACTGTAATCTTTCTTTCATGACTGAGAAATGGAATCTTTAATGAATGTATTGTCCAATTGTTAGTCATTTGTACAAAAACAAGCAAAAAAATTTACTTTTTAAAAAATGAGACAAAAAACTTGCATCTAAATGAAATGTCTTTCCTATACAGTTAATAAATTTTGTACTTTTGCATGATGGAGCTCAAGGCATCCATTTGGTGGAACAGGTAACACTCCCTTTATATGGAATTTGAATTCATAACTGAAGACACAAACTGAGGTTGTCTGTTTGAAAGAATTGGATCCTTTTTCCTCCATTTGCTGTTCCCTTTAAATGAGTACTCAGGGTGCAGAGATTTATGCAGTTTTATAAAAGTTGCTGAAGGACAAACTCAAATGTTTTGCTTTTGTTTGTCCTTTTTAGTTATGTAACATTGTATTACAGGTTGTTTGTACAGAATCACAAGGAACTGTGTACAATATGTTTTGTTTTATCTGTTCAGCTTAGGATGTTGCAGATCCACAAAGTATGATTATCATGAGCTTTAAGAGGAGAAAGCAGCTATGTGAAATGAGTTTTGAAGGAAAATGTAGACAGAATGAATAGTTTTACCTTGACTTTAATAGATGGTTCTCAGAAAGTCTGTTTTGAAGATTGGTAGAACATATGTCATCTGATAAAAGGTGTGGAAAAAATTATTAATGCTTTGCCTGAAAAATGCCACTGAAACTATGTTAAAGAACTTTCAGATTATATATTGTTTAATTCAGGGATATGTCACATAAAATGAAATGGGATTTCTGTTCACCTAAATCAATATAATACAGCCAGGCAATGATAAATAATCTGTTAGGAAATAGAAACAAGAAACACATCTTTTAAAAAATATCTATTTTATTATTAATCTGGCCCATTATCTTAGTTATTTTATTATATATCCAGACCACTGTCTGTGCAGTGTGATTTCTTAAAGCAGGGTTATTTCTTTAGATTTTGAGGTATGTTTTCATAATATATTTAATTAGAGTTCACTTCAAAGTGGTAAATGAAAGCTGTTATTTTTAGGTTTGATGAATTTGATGAGGCAATTGATGAGGCAATTGAAGATGATATCAAGGAAGCTGATGGAGGAGGTATGTTTCTGATGTTAGTTGTTTTGCATTGCAGTGGTGATAAGAAAATTGAGACCGAATTTTTTTTTATATGAGAAGCAACAAATATAATCCTTCCCCTTAAACTTTGTAGTTTATGGAGTTTTTTTGCTGCTGTATTTTTGGAAGTGAACTAAATAATTTCCATTAGGAATGGCCATCCCAGGCTGCCAAAAGATGTCAGAAAGTATTTAGCCTTGATAGTTAAATTCAGCTTGTATATGTTTTGTTATATGCAATGAATAAGCCTGACAAGAAAACTCTTAAAATTATTTTACTAAGTTTTGGATGGCAGCAGTGCTAGTGACGTTTGTCCCCTGTAAAAATAGGGCTCATAAATTGGTCTGCAGTTGGACCCCGTAAAGATGGGGTTTACAAAGTTGTCTTAACAATATTCATCCACCTCTGTAAGCACTTCTCAGTTGAACATGAATAAAGTGAAATTCTGTTCTTTGTTGCCTGTTGTGGCAACATAGGGGACCAAAAGAGAGATCTTCAGCACTATCTGAGAGGTGGAGATGGATTTGTGTTTCAGCATCACCTGCACTTGCCTGAAGAAAACAGCCATGGAACATTGTCCCTCAGTTGTTTGGCCTGTGGCATCTCCCTACAGACACCAGTTTTCAGAAGCTCATGAATATACACAGACAATGTAAAAATCAGGTGTCTTTGGGTGTGTGACACAAGGCCCATACAATAAACGTAACCAAGTCTCAACCCTCTGCCTGGACCTCAGTATTGCCAAGCGGACACAGCTGGGCTTTGTGTGTCAGGAACAAGAGTCTGGACAGAGTCTTGCTTGACAAAAAAAATACTCTGCTTTTACAGAAAATAAGCTGAAGCATGTAAGAAAGATCTGTAGAAAGTTAAACAAGAAAATAAACTTGCTCTTTTTTACCCTTTTGTGTCACTGAATTCAGGCATTGGCAGGGGCAAAGACATGTCAAATATCACAGGTCACCGTGGAAAAGACATTTCCACAATCCTAGAGGAAGAAAGGAAGGAAAGCAAGCGACCACAAAGGGCTGCTGCAGCACGACGCAAGAAACGACGGCGACTAAATGACTTGGATAGTGACAGTAATCTGGATGAAGAAGAGAGTGAGGATGAATTCAAGATCAGTGATGGGTAGGTCTGCAATTTAACTTCCCCAAGTCACTGACCACTGCAGGCTTCTGTGACTCTGCAGTGCCCCTGAAATGATCATCAGGAGGATGTTCCCAGTGCTGGGATGGCACTGCACAGTGCCAGCAGAAGTCACAGAATGATAGAACGATTTGGGTTGGAAGGGACCTTAAAGATCACCTAGTTCCAAACCCCCTGCCTTGGGGTCCTTCTGGCCTAGGGGAACATCACTGTACTGGAAAAACTGCACTCTGGATCCATGTGCTGAAATCATCCAATCTGCATTTTAAGCAAAACATGATCTGGAAATGTTACTGGGATGTTTGAGGCCTCACTAAAGGGTTCTGTTAGTGAAGGAGCCAGGTGGGCTCAGTTCTCTGGCTGATGTGACTGTCGAGCAGAAATTCTTAACCAATTTTTAGAAATTGGAAGAGGAAAATGTTCTTATTTAGAGCATACAGAACTTGACAGGTTCTGAAATGAGTTTTTGATTGCTGCTCTCTAGGAGATACAGTTTGAACACGGCCAAAGAAGTGGTTTATACTATAGAAAACAAATAGGTGTCACGTGAAGCTCTAAATGCTAAATGAATATTGCTCTGGCTAACTGAGACTCATTTTGCACAAAATTTCTCCTTGTTCAGTCTGTGCAATTCCTGATGTTGAAAAATTTGATAATTTTAGATGAACTTCATGCCTCAATGAAGAAACATAATAAAGCATGAGGCTGTAGGGTCTTTACCAGAAACATTTAAAGCCTTACACCAGTCACTGAGTCTATTTACTAAGTATATGGAAAATCTATACAAGACAGATGCAAGTTTTGAACTTTGTTTTTCACCTGTGGCCATGCTGAGGACATTTCAGTGGCACCCTGAATAATTGAGCTACATGTGCTGGAAATTTTCAATCAATGAGTGTAGCATGTGGAAATCTGGCAGAGTTAATGGTGCATTGATCTGTTGAAGTGTAGTCAGGCATTTTCAACTCCGTCCTCTGCTGAGGGCCTTCTGGATGTTATACTGGAACTTAACACAAATGCAAGCGGCTGGTACCGTCAGTGGTTAATGGTTTTTAAAAAAGCCTTGGCTCACTTCTGAAATGATGGGAGCGTTACGAGCTGTTAAGGTTGTGAGGTGCATAAGAGCAATAGTTTTGTGTTAAGACACAGTATTCTGATTCTCAGAAATTGCATAGTTAGTTGGTTTGTGAAGGGAAGGTCACCTCTCCTAGAACATGGTGGGTGGTTTTCCCCTCCACAGTTATTGCTGTGCAGACATTACATTGCAGTGAACTACATGAATGCTCTAGAGTCTGTCTTATGTTAATGTCACTTGTGGTGCTGCTTTGACAGAGTTTTTATATCCACCTGCTGTTCTAATCTGCTGTGTAATGTCATGCACTGTAGAGCTATATCCCAAACATACAGCTGAAACTTCATGTCAGTAATGGCAGCCTGCTCTCTCGAGGTCTTCGCTCCTCGTGATAAGATTTGTGCCTTTTGTTTTTGTTTGTAAGAGAATACTTACCACTGACTTGTAAAACACAGGTACTATTTCAGTCCTTTGTTTTCAATACCGATCTCTGTTGTCTGTGGTTCTTCTTTGAACAGATCTCAAGATGAGTTTGTTATATCAGAGGAAAATCTGGATGAAAGTGAAGATGACCCACCATCAAACGAGGACAGTGATTCAGAGTTCTGTGCCCGCATATCCAGGCGACACCTCTCCAGGCCCATGAGGCAAAGCAGGAGGTTACGAAGGAAAACAGCCAAGAAAAAATACTCTGAAGACGATGAAGAGGAAGATTCTGAGGAAAATTCAAGCAGAGAGTCTGGTGAGTATAAGCAGTCTTAGATATATTAAATACTCTGTACTGAAGAGAGGAAGAATGGAAATCTCAGTTTCCTGTTGCAACTGACACTAACTTGTTCGCTGGCTTTGGTCAAGTCGACTGTGTCAGATCTTTGCTGTAAAGCCCTTTGCTGATAGTTCTGCTGTCAATAATCTGCAGGGAACTGGTATTGAGCACTAGGTTCTTGGCATTTTCAGGTAATTATGTGTTTAAATGAGTGCTTATTGCTATGATTCTAAAGGCCACCTTTGTGGATAGTTGCAGCTACCCTCAAACGTTCCTGTTTGGCACATGATTGCAGGGAAGAGAAGGAATGGAGGCTTTATAGCTACTAGAAGACCTTCTGAACACTTTGAAAAAGCTTCTGAAAGGAACATTTTCCCTCACTTTGTATGGAAGAAAACTTTCAGTTTTATGGCATTCTGTGTTTTCTGGTTGACTTGAAGGCAAACAATAACACCTTGACTCTCTCTCTCCTACAATTATCCTTAAAATCTTTAGTAACTGAAAACTCTTGCATCACAGAAGAACCTAATAACTCACTTTATTCTACTTGTCCTTCAACCAGTTCATTTTCTGTTGCCATGGTTTGAAGTGTGAGAATAGTACTTTAAACCTTTTCATGATCAGCATCTTTCTCCAAGGACTGTTTCTGCTTCATTTGAGTCACAGACTAGAAAGTGCCATATACAGAAGCACTTGTTTTTACTTATTTTTATTGTGAATTTAAGGTACTAACTATACTGGAGTGTTAACTTACTGTAGTGTGTGTTATCTTTCCAGTGTTTTATATGTCTTTCTACAATATAGAAGATGACCATGTTGGAGTAAGTTGCTTTGGAGTACTGGTTTCCAAAAGGAGGGTTTGTGCACAGGCAGATGAAGACAGCTATATGCACATGCAGTGGTTGCTGTCTCCCTGTCCTGAATACATCATTGCGCTAATCATAAGCTCTTAGATGAAAATACTGGCAGAAGTATAAAGAGGTTGTTCATATATTCTGTAATATACAAGAGCAACTTGTTTGGTTCCCGGTGGACACACACCTGTGATAAAATCAATTGATTCCAGTATCCTTCCATCTATATCTAAAAGTATAGCATTAACTATGTGTTTCTCTCTTTTACCCTCATTACTGTCCCTCAGGATCCTGCTTTAAGCCACTTTTGAGCTAAGGAAATCAGGTGCCCCGTGAGCAAGCTGTGTTTTCAGTCTCCAGAGATGGAATTTCTTTCTGAAAGTGGTTTTTCTTGCTGACTTGCTCTGATTCTTTCTCTAATATTTTAGGAAGTAAAGAGGATGCCACTTTGATCTGTGACTCATGTCAATCACTAAGTTAGGAACAGAGTATGAGAATTGTATAGAAATGTATCTTGGGATAATTGTTCTGGCATAGCTCAGTGGAAAAGCAGCTAAAGTTGATTTGAGGCTATTTTCATCTGATGTAAATAAATTTAGTTTTTGAAGACACTAACTGCAGTAGACTGGTGGAGGAAAAACTGTGATTGATGGTAAGTTTCTACTGTATGGTGTCTGTTTTAAGCAAACCTGTGATTGAGAGAAACTGATTTTTGTTGTTAATTTAAATTCTATAACTCAGATCTTGGAGTTTCATCTTGTCTGTGGTTTTTCATCTACCTGTTCTTAAAAGTCTTCCAGTAGAGTACTATTTATTTTAATTTTAAAAGCAGAATGGACTTCCCAGTGTTAGTGGTAACATGCACCATCAACTCTGATTCAGTTAGGTTGTTTTCACTGTCAGGAATTGTAGAGACATTTTTGTTGCCAGTAGAGATGAGGCAACAAAAACACTGGAAGGAAACCTTCTGGAGGAGTTTGAGGGAGACAGGAAAAGGGTTTTTGAGAAGCTTTTAAAATCAAGCAATTCTACACTGGTAATAAATGGGAGAGCTGGCTTGGATCAGAATAATGAGGCACAATGGCTGAGACTGTCTGTCCTGGAAGGGCACATAATTTTATTGGTGTTGGTCTAAAACTTATATAAATTTTTTTATGTAAAGCAGTTTGCTTTGTTGGAATAATGCACGTCACTGTTTTCTTCTGTACAGAGAGTGGTGAGTACACAGATTACAGTGATGACGATTACCTGGAAACTAGGAGGAGAAGATCAAGACGGAATCAGAAGAGACAAGTTAATTATAAGGAAGATTCAGAAAGTGATGGCTCACAGAAAAGTGTCCGATATGGGAAGGAGTTAAGAAGAGTTCACAAGCGCAGGCTCTCCACTTCAGATAGTGAAGGTAAAATAAACAGTGCGGTGTTCACAGGAGCTCATATATGTCAGCATTACTATGAAGGGAAAACTGTATATAATTCCAAGATTTCAGAGAATCGTCTTTCAGTTCCTTGATGTTTCTCAGAAACTGTTTCTTTCTGAAACAGCCCACTGGTACTTCACGATGCACTGTTAACTGAGTCACTTCTCGAAAGTGTTTCATTGTCCCTAATCCTGACTTCCAGGTCTGTCATAAAGCTCCATCCCACGAGCCTTTAAAGATTCTCTTTTATAAAAGAAAGGGTAGTGCCTCTGATGCCCTGACTGTGTTTGTGCTGGTGGTTTAGACTCATTCCATCTCCTGTTTAAGGACCTGTGCTAAGTGTGGCAGAAGCCCCTCTTAGTAATGTCAATCACATAATGAGTGACTGGTTTTTGATTTATAATTAATTAGCTTTTACAAAAGCAACCACTGACTTTGGGTGCCTTGGGTTCTGGGCACGCACCTTATGAGACCTTAGGTCCAGCTTTCCGAATGCTGAGCAGTGTGGATTGCAATGGATGCCAGACTTCCTCAGAAAACAAGCCACGCTTGACAGGCCAAGCACCTCAGTTTTGGAAGGGCTGCCCTAAAATTACAGAGTGTTAGAGCATGCTCTTAGATGAGGGGAAACAAGTATGTGATGCAAGTGCGTATAGTACCTCAAAAACATGATCATACACTTCAATTCAGCCTGTTCTCAGGAATTCACTATATGGTGGCTTTTTGCTGCCTGCACTTGTGATTTTAAACAGTGCCTGATTGACAGTGTCTTCTCTTCATGAAATCCCATTTCCTCAGGTATTTTTGGTGCTGGCTTTCTGCGTATTAAAATCAGCACCATTAAGTACCATTTCAGCACTCTCCCACAGTGCCTGCATTATACCATAAAATATGTAACAACAGTACTAGAATTGTATTACATTGAAAATAGAGGAGCGCTGACAGTCTCTATCAACTTGAACCTACATTAAACAATACCCTTTGAAATGGATTTCTAATGGAAATCACAAGGAGACAACAAATTAAGTTTGTCATTTGATTTTTCAGCCTCTTCCTTTTCTCATCAAAACCCATCAAAGATCAGTGCAAAGGCTGTCAGTGTGTAGGCAATATTCCAGTTTGCCAGAGGAAAAAAAGCCTCCCATTAAAGGGCAGCAAGATTCAGAGGACAGTCAGGCAGCATTTGTATGCTTTGAAAGAATTTGTATATAATTTGGGGTCGGCAGGGGTATAGTATGGTTCTGTGTGTGTGTGTGTGTGAATTTCATGATAGAGCAGCCATTATTTGGGTTCTCAGTTTCTGGCAGGCTGTAAATAAAGCATGTGCTATGAGATGAGTGATGCAGTTCTGTGTTATTTCCAGCATGGAGTTAGCAGTTTTAGAAGGGAACACAGCTACCTCCAAAGCCTCCTGTACTCCTCAGATTGGAAACAGAATATCAGCAAATTGTTGGTATTTTCTGCTTTAGGAGTTTATTTAAGAAGTAAAAAGGATGCAAGTGTTTTGACTTGGTTGGGGATCCTGGAGGAGATGGAAGTGTGTGTGGTGAGAGATCGCTCGATAATGAGTGTGAAAGATGAAGAATAAAGTGTAAAGGTTGCACTAAGATTTGCTAATGGCTCTAAGTCTGCTGCTTATTCCAGAGAGCTACACATCTAAGAACTCTGAAGATGATGAATCCACAAAGGAGTCGAAGCGATTGATTCGAAAACGTCGGCGGAGCACAGACGACTATTCCGAGGAAGAAGGAGAGGATGAGGAGGAGGAAGGGAAACCTGTCCGCAAACGGCTGAATCGAATCGAGACAGATGAGGAAGATAACTGCGAAAATGCCAACGAGGACACAGAAACCCCTGCTCCTGCAAACAAGCTGCCAGCAGCACAAGCTGCTCAAGACAACCCCAAGAAGCACTGCTACCGGATAGAAAGCGACGACGAAGATGACTTTGATAATGTAGGGAAAGTAGAGAGCCCTTTGGACTACAGCCTGGTGGACTTGCCTTCCACCAACGGACAAAGCCCAGGGAAAACTATTGAGAACTTGATTGGCAAGCCAAGCGAGAAGACCCAGGCCCCCAAGGACAGCACAGCCAGCGCCAGCCTGGCGCCCAACGGGACAGGAAGTGGGCAGGAGGCAGTAGGGCCAGAGGAAGATGAAGATGAACTTTTGAGAGTGACTGACCTTGTTGATTACGTCTGTAACAGTGAACAGTTATAAGACTTCCATTTTTGTGCTAATTTATTCCACGGTAGCTCATACCAGCGGGCCAGTTATTAAAAGCTGTTTTATTTTTCCTAGAAAATTCTCCACTACAGTATCACTTTCTAGAAGCAAGAATTTCACCAGTCCTGCAGTCTTTCTGTGAAGTGACCAGTTTTGAACTTTGAAGATTAATTGCTGTAAATTCCCTCTCATACCCCCCCCTTCTCCTTCCAAGTCCATGGTCCTGGGTAATTTCACTCACAAAAACCTTATAACAACAAGAGATTTGTATATTTTTGACTTTATATTTCCTGAGTGCATACAAATTTGTGGAAATGGGTGGCCTAAGAAAGCATTCCAAATCAGTCAGGGCCCAAACCGGAACTGGGGTGGGTTTGGCTCAAGGGGTGGGAGGATGGGAGGGGGGTGGTGCAGAAGCACTTGTGCTTTAGCTTTTTCATATGAGATATATATTATATTTAAATGTTCACAACTTAGATTACAACTTAACAGACAGTTAAAAGCAAAATTAATGTCTGTACTGTCGCATTTTGTGAGTTGTAGGTTAACATACCATAGCTCATTTTAGTAATCACCTTCATGGAAGCAGTTCGATTTTAATACTGGAGGCAAACAGAATTATTAGAGGCCAAGAAGGTACCATAAACAAGAACTCTGCTATCCATTATGACTTGCAGACTTTCCTAATAAACATCCTTTAAAGTGTTTGTACAGTGAAGTGTACTGTAATGAAGTTTTTGACAGTCGAAACACACTAGCCATGAATTTCTAAAGCGATCTCATGCTCAGTTCATCAGATAGTCTTCGATGCACAGTGTCTAGTGGGAGGACATATCGATGTCAAGTTAGTCAGTAAGTTGGATGTCAAGTAAGTCTGTAAGTGCTGCAAACCTTTTACAGACAAAAGAACCCTGCGGTAGCTGCCCGGCCACACGAGTTTCACCATCCGTCGGAGTGTTCTGAACAAAATGTGTTTGTGCAAATGGCATTGACCACAGAGTGACAGTGCATCAGAGGATGGAGGGATTTTCAAATAAACCGTGACTGGTCCATTCATGCCCTTAATATCTACTTCAAATTGAAGTAATCAAATGGAACAGTTTTCCTTTTGGAGGTTTCCTGTCTGGGGTTTTATGTGTGTTTTTGTTTTGATTTTACTTATCTGCCTGGATGTATTAGCAGGTTTTTGAATGTAGTTGTTGGCCTTTGGCCATTAGAATTTTCTTACATTTTAATAACTGTCATGTGACCAACTGATTTCAAGAAGGCAGTGTTTCTGAGAGAAAACGCTTGACTCCAAGACATCTCACCAACTTTTGAGCGGGCATGAAGTGATGCGTGCTTTTATTCAAGGAAAAAAAAGACAATGGAAGAAAAAAAACCAAGACAAACCAATATGGGGCATATCAAGAGCATTCAGTTTTCTCTTTACTCTGATTAAGATGCAGGCTGTAGCATTTATACATGCTGCAGCACACAGATAACTCAAACAGATCTGCCAAACATTGAAATCCAAAAAGGTCACATCTATTAATCCTTTTGCTCTGAGATTTGGATTTTTGACTGGTGTTTAGGTCCATTGCCGGCAATGGATACACCAAAACTGCTGCTGCCACCGAGGAGTGAGTTCTCCTTTCCTGCCCCACCTGATTCCCTTCCATTATATTGTATTTACTAGTCAGTCATTAAGCACTTCTTTTCTTGTAATAAAACCAGCATTAGGCCTTTACTGAATACCTCTCTAGAAAACTTAGATCCAAAAATTACCTGCTTTTTGGCCTTTAAAGTCTTGGTTTTGTTTCCCCACCTCTTTCTCCACGAGGTCTATCAGAACCACTCCATGACTCGTTTGGGTTCTAGCAGTGCACATATTGTGCTAAAAAACTAGGATCAGGAAGATGCAAAAAGATGGAACTTGCTCTTTATCTGCTGTGCTAAGCAAGCTTGTGATTTAAGAAAAACAAGAGAAATCACTCTCTAAATGAGAACTTAATTTCATCAAAGATTAAATATTTTCCTACCTTACTGATGTTAACAATTAACAGTTAAATGATTAAAACAGGGTAGTGAAAAGCCACAGAAACTTACAATGAGTTCTTAAAAGCATATGTAGCGTTTTAAGCTACTGTAGTGCTTTGCTTTGCTTAGGTGACCCATAAATGTAGTGCGTCTACATTTCTAATATACTTGTGTTTTAGAACAAGTAAGAACATACAGCTTCCACTTGTCCATGATAGTAGCTGCTGAACATTTTTAATACTTGCAGTGCAAACTGATTCACGTGCAGCAACAGCGTGCAACCAATGGTTTCTGATTTGTTTTGGCAGTGCCATATTTTTCTTTGCTACCTGATGGAGCCTTTAAGTATCTGATCAGTGCTGTAGCAAACATTCTTGCTTGTAGAGTCAACCTTAAATGTTCAGTATCTAGTGACCAAGTAATTGTGAATGTAGGAAAATACAAAAGAGTTACAGTACTGGATACACCAATCGGGAGAAAAATTTGAGTACTGAGTTACGGAATGATGTAAAAGCAGGAAAGACTAGGAGCATTGAAGCTTGCATCAGGAGTGTCGCATTTTAAAAGTGACCAGTTGTTACCAAATTTTACTTTCTCTAGGTCACTTCTCAAAAACAACTTTTCTGTCTTATAGAAGTCACCCTTGGTACCTGAGCTGGCTTCATCCCACAGGATCTAGAGTTCCTCCTTAGACCCTGTGGGAATGGTGTGCAAGATAAAACTGCAAAAAATGCCCTGGAAAGTGTTACCGTTTTCAAACATATTTTTCTCATTTCTAAGGCCTCCTGCTTGATGGAAAATGTACAGTCTCCTATTTGGGAAGATGACATTTTCCGACATGAGGCCAGCTGACAGCCACAGAGGGTTCATTCTGTTACAGTACATATATGTACCAGAGTGGAAATGTCTTCCTGGTGTCCTTATATTCCTGTGCCCTTCTGTGCTCCTTGTGAGATCAGAAATTAACTGCCTTTGAGGAGGGATCTTCAGGTGTAGCTTTGGGCTTAGAGAAAGCTCAAACCATACGAGAAACAGGGAAAACAGGCCAGGGATTTTTTTAACATGATGGATTTAGAAGTACTAGAACAAGCAGCTATTGGCTGAACATAAAAAGGATTTATTCAACAAACTCTTGTTTATTCCACACAGATTGTCACTAGAAGCTTTGTCTTTTTTTAACTGCAAACTCTTCTGAGTATAACTGACTGGGAGAAGAATGAATGCCTAAGTAGCATTGCTGAGGGAAGAACATATAAATCGAGTGAAAGATTGGACTCTTTTTGTGTCACCAGTATAGATGCTGGATATTTGCTCTCTTGCATGGGACTTGTGTGACTGTCAGCAACACAAAGCGCTCAAGTAGCTCCACTGTGCAATTAACGAATGTGGTGCATTAATATAAGCAGGAGGGTGGTAGTGACAAGAACTGAGTTTCACCATGGTTGCTGTCTTCTAGTTGTTGAGTCTGATAAACCTGAGCATCGTTTTGATTTAAAAATGGAAGATGACATCACCAAAACAACTCATAGCACTGAAATCTTGTAGGAAGGTCAGTACTGAACAGTCAACTTTTTGATAGTTTAATTTCCTACATGTTGAATTACATTATAAAATTACTGCATCTTCCTGATTATTTTTTGAATGAAAAGATTGCTCTGTTCTAGCAGCACTTGAGAGAAACAAAAGATACTTTTTTCTAAATTGCTCATTTATGAAGTATGTCACCTTCAAGATTTCTTTGTATTAAGTGTCTCAGTTACTCTTCCTATCATAGGAGCTAATGACTTAGTTGGATTTGTTTTGTTTTCTGTTCACCTCTGTTTTCTAATTGCTGTGAGACCTTACTCAAAGAAACTCTAGGGGAAAAATGTATATTCACAAAAGAAAAATTGTATGGTAGTGGTACACTTGTTCTGATTTCTCTTCATATCTGTCATTTGAACTACATTGGTATGCAGATGCTGCAACTGTTTAATAATTCTAATCATTCATTGTCAGGGTGTCCATTTTATACCTCTCTTTTCAGGTGCTTATAACTTGGTTTTCAGTGTTCTTCAGCAGGAAATCTTGGCCTAAACTTTCCAATAATCATTTCCAATCACATATTTTCAAAAATTTCTTTTACAAAAAGTAAATGAGGAATTTTTATAGCACCTGTTTTTATAAATTCACTTTGTACACAGTGATTTAAATAAATCGTGACAGTAATGCTCGCCCCAAGAGCTGGTCTGACAAAAGAGATTTGTATCATCTCATTCAAAATGGCAATATATAGGCCTTGAAAATTGGTTTTGGTACATGTGCAGTGGCTACTGTTCAGAGGCTTGTAATATGTTTCTGATGTGCAGCATGCACCCTTAGCTATGTATTTACATTTGATGTATGCTTCTGATTTGGTGGGTATATAAAATCCTTAAATATATATAAATATATATAAAAGATCAAGTACTTCAACCAAGACAGTAACTTTGGGAAAAACATTGTGTTGAGTATGGTGGGGGAAACTCTAGAAGTGGAAGAGCAGAATTTTGCAATTCCTTAAGTGTTTAGAACATATATACATATATAGAAGCATTTAGGATATTGTCTGAAGTAAGGATTTACAGGATCAAGACCACATTTCCTGTTAGTTTCTTCCTCCCCTTCCCTAACAGCTGGGTTGGGAACTATATCTCACTTGAAACACTGTAAGGCAGAAAGTAGAAAAAATCCAACAGACATGATCCTTTTCCTTCTGGTATATACTGATGTTAGAAAAATTCTGTGACTAATTTTTGATGTTTTACAGTTGAGTTCCCAATCTGAGATCTAACAGAGAACTCTGGCTTCAGAAATATTTACCAGTTGGAAATTATTTCTGAATCTGGACACCCCACAGTTGGGGTGTTGAGGATTACCAGTCATTTCAGAAAGTCACAGCACTTATTGAGCTCTTCTTTTAGATTAGGTGTAACTAACTGAGATAGTTCCTAACAACAAAAACTTGTGCTTGGGAATTGATTGTCCCAACACTTCAGAGTAATTTAACTTACAAGATGTGCAAAAGATGTATATTGCTTAGTATGACACTTAAAAGAACAAAAAAAAGATTGTGTAGAGGTTCTGGGGGAAAGAACAGAACACTCCAAAGTAGGTAAGTTTTTATAATTGAATCTGTGGTGTAAAGCCTCCAGATTCAACTGCAACTAAAAACAAGTCCTACAACTTCGGTTTTTGACTATCATTTTGTAAATGCTGGCACCCCACGCCTGAGCTGAGCAGCAGGAGAGGGGACAGTACTGCAGTTAGAGGGCGCATGTGTGCCTGTAAGTATCTACTATTGCTACATATAACCCCAAAGGTTGCTACCAAGGGCTGAACAACGGAGAGGCTCTGTTGTTCAGTTGGTTTACTTTGTGCACTTTGCAGCACTTTGTGTATAGTCGGTCTCACTGGTTCCCCAGGTGCAGACGGAGTCACTTGCTCCTGCTGTTTGGATGCTTGTTCAAATAGCAGAAGGAGATGGGGAATGGATGGAGGGAAGTGGAGCAGAAAAATGTGTATGCAAACCCATGCCATTTGCAAGACAGGCCTAAAAACTACTTGTGACTTGCCCTTTAAAGACTGTATTTCCAATGGAAGGTCTCCATTTAGGAGAAACATCCCAATTACCCTCCTTTTCTCATCCTGACCTTCAAAGTAAGTGGAAAATATACTTGAGGTCTCCTTCCTTGAAGAAATAGATAATGTTCCATCAGTGCAATGTGGATGTGGAAAAAATCAGGATCAGTCTATGGAATATTATGACAATGTTTGCCTCTGGGGATGTTGGTCTGCATGGTTTGCTTTCTTATTTGTTCCCCTTACTGTGTCCCACACAACTGAACTTAGATTAGTCTGTCAGAACTTGACTTAAATGATTCTACGGGGATAAAGTCCTTCTACGAAAACATACAATAGGCCTAGTTATCAGTGCACTGTTTGTTAGTTAGAACAGTTAAAAGTCCTCAATAGATATTAATCTGCTACTCAGGGTAGTGGTAGAAAAGGAAATCAAATCATAAAACTGTAAGCCTTGTTTAGTTTGCTATTTTGTACCCGTTATATGGACTCTAAAATCTTGTACAGTATCTTATTCCTATCCTATATTCATTCAAATGATACTCCTCCCCCAAACTTGAATTAAATCGATGTGTTGTCAATGCCAATGCGGCTGCTCGTTCCTGCCCATTTTCCACAGTCCTCCCACTGCAGCCAGGAGAGGGATGTGACCGATTCAAACGCATAACGTCACCATTCCCGCTATGCACAGCGGTTCTCACATGTGCACAGATCCTATTAGACAAACATCAGGTATTTTCAATGTCCTGGGTAACACAGAACAGGTCCCTTGCCAGCAGAATGGTTACCCTCCAATATTCTGTGAGAACTGGATCAAATCTGCCAGACAGGTCTCTTTAAGATACACTTTCATGAAATACAGTTTTGTCTTACTCCTGGGTGCTGTTTGTATGTTTGCAAAGAAATCTTGAGTTCCTTAAAAATGGTCTCCTTCATGGCTGGCCTCATTTTTTATTTTCTTTCTCTAAAGAATTAACACAGTGAAGTTCCACAAGCTGAGCTCTTTATGTAGAGTTTAACCCTTGCGTTTCTTGAGTCCTGAACTTTGGTTTTCTTCAGTCTCTCTTCAATCATGACTTGCTACAATATCAAAGGGAAAGGACCAAGGGGACACACACTGTGTGTGTGGGAAGGGGGGGAGATATATAGAAAAAACTGGAAGTGTTATTCTTGTTGCACATAAATCGGGTGGTGCTTTCACTGTCTTTTCCCTCCCACCAGTAATACCACGTGCATGTAAAACATGCTGCGTTTAAACTTTTTTAAATGGAAGTCATGGTGGCCTCAGTGCTCAAAGGGTTAACTGCAGTTTAATAACAGCTAATGTTTTTAGATTTGCAGTACACAACTGTTTAAATACTGTATTCCTTGTAAATGAAGTAAAAAAAAATGTTAAGGCTGGTGCCAATATTTTTGTTAATGAATTGTTCAGCGTTGTCTCTCACTACAGTCTGGTCAGAACTCTTTGTCTATAAGCTGGGCCTGAAGCCATTTTATAGCTTGTAGGCCTAATTGTGTAACTTTTCTTTCATAATGGTTTTGTTATAATATCTACTGTCATTTCTTTCATATAAATATGACATGTAAATTGTCATAATAAAAAAAATTGAAATAACTTGATGTACCAAGTATAATGTGTATTGAAGATACAAGTGAATTTTAATGGGCATCACACATGCACATTTCTTTTTCAGTTTTAAAACAAGCACAGAGTAATGGCTGCTGTGTATTGTTCCAGCCTGTGATGGTTCCTTGCGTGTCATTCCCACTGTCTGCCTTGGGAACGGGCAGCTCATTGTTTATGTTGCTTTTTTTATGACAGCTCAACTGACAGCCTTTCTTTCTTTCTTTGACCAGCTCTGGCTGATGGTGTAAAAGATCTGATGGACTGTTTTTGAAGTCACAGTGATTTTCTGCATGTATTCCATTTTCTACATAATTTTTTAATGTCATTTCATAATGATGTTGCAGTCACCTGACAAAAACCAGTATGCCTGCAGCCAGCACCATACCCAGCTAGGCTGTTCCAGCAGACATCCATGAGGTTTCCACGTAGTGCTAATGAGAGAGGAGACAGGTTCATTGATATAGGCCGAGATGTGTAAAACCTGGAAAAAATGGGGGGAAAAAAAAGGAAGCCTGCAGAGACACACTGAAGAAGCAGGTGTTCTGACATGTGGCAATGGCAGCGGACACTGATGATATTCCAGGACTTTAACAGGAGAAATTCAGGGAGAGAGAAATCAAAGAAGAGGGTGACTTTTCTCTGTGTGAATCACTGAAGCCTTTTTTTTTTTTTTGAATGTTTGTGGTTGTAGTCAAGCTACTGCATGCTCCTGTAGTGATGAGAAATTGCGTTGAAAATCTTCCTCTTGTTCCAAATCCACTGCCAAAAATTTATATTTGCATTTTTTGATGGATTCTGGGTATTTTTAGTCTGAACTGGCCATCTTATGGCAGGCAGTGCTGTGGAGAGAAACAAGCTCCCTTGGATGGCAAGTTCTGCATTCTGTCCTAAGGTGACTCTTAACCCTGAGAAGGTACCTGCTGCTCTCCATTGCCTCTGAACATGGCCCTGTTGACTAAATCACTGTTGGACACCCAGTGTTCAGATATCAGTGTGGGGTTGGGTCCTGACTCACTTAAAGCTCTTACAGCTGAGGAAAAGCATTTTCAAATAGTACCGTTCTGTTCCATTTGTAAACTTCCAGGAAATGTCTGCCTTCCTGCTCTAAACTTCTCTTAGGTGCAGCACTCAATACTGGGGTATGAAGTGTCTGGATTGTGTAAACGAGGAAGATGTGGATTTCTCCTCCTCCTTAATGCCTTGGCCTCAAAACCAACTTCCCTGCTTGGACTTAAACCATCCTTTTTTCCATTTTCTTTTGGAAGAGTGGTATGTGACAGAAAAAAGACTTGCATTTGCATGCAGGAGGAGAAATGAACACTCTACTGCTCCACTGCAGTGGCTTAAGTCAACCTCAACCACTCAGAAGTATTATAAATTAACAACCTAAAGGAATTGTGTGATTTGGAGTTAACTACAGAGGTGATGAGGGCTCTCCGTGGCTGATATGACAGTCACGTTAGGTAACAGGCAATGGACATGAGCAGGAATATTGATTTATAACCACAAAGTGTAGTGAATGGCGTTTCCATGCTTTTGCATCTCTTCCCACCAGCTGCCACAGCTTGATTTATGTTTACGGATGAATTGTAATTTTTTGTTTCCAAATGAGCCCTTGTCTTGGCACAGCAAACTTGAAGATGGTTGAGACATTTCCTCTTCCTCATCTCCTGTTGCCTCTTTGTTTTTTTTCAAGCTATTCCAGTGGTGTTTAAATATCACTTCATTGTGGAATTTGCTTACATTTCAGTCAAGGTGGTTATTTATATGAGTAATAATTATTTGCATAATTAGAATCCAAAATGGGTAGGCATGGTTGAGAAGCTTTCCAGAGCATTGTGAAAAGCTCAGGAGAACCTAGGAGAACCACATTATATTCTTGTTCCCCCGATTTCTTTACACACTTTCCTTTCCCAGAATGCACTGCTTTGGCTCTCTGCTATTCAAGACTGTAACTAGGAAAGTCCAGAGAAGGGAAGATGGTGACCTAATCCTGTTCATATTTGGTTTGTGTTTGTAAGAACCTGGGTTTGCACCCGGGTAGGTACATATCATAGTACTATTGGGCTCCTGATCCCAAGTCCATCAATGCTTAAGGAAATCAATTGAATACTCTTTAGGCAATTCAGGTACTTGTGACATTCTTTTTATTCTCTGTGTGCACCTATCAGGCACTGGGTGCTGATCATCCACCTAAAATTCCCTTTCCAGCATCTGAAAATGGTACTTGAAAAGCTGCTGTGTTTGTTTTTCCCTTTTTCACCTCTCCAACAGAGACTTACATGCTAAAATAGGTATGCCAGAGTTCAGTAAGTGTTTGTACAATGCTGTCAGACACATGGTGTGATTCTTTGGGTTGTCCTGTGCATGGCCAGGAGCTTAACTTGACCTTGTGGGTCTCTTCGAACTTAGGATATTCTATGATTTTAGGACTGGAGCCAGTACTGTCAACTATAGAATTGTAGAATCATGGAATGGCTTGGGTTGAAAGGGACCTTCCAGATCATCTCATTCCAACCCCCATGCCATGGGCAGGGACACCTTTCACTAGATCAGGTTGCTCAAATCCCCTTCCTCCAGCCTGGCCTTGAACAGTTCCAGGGATGGGGCATCCACAACTTCTCTGGGCAACCTATTCCAGTGCCTCACCAATCTCACAGTGAAGAATTTCTTCCTAATATCTAATCTCACCCTGCCCTCTGACAGTTTAAAGCCATTACCCCTTGTCCTGTCACTCCATGCCTTCTCAAAAGTCCCTCTCCATCTGTCTTGTAGCCCTTTAGATACTGGAAGGGGCTCTAAGATGTCCTTGGAGCCTTCTTTCCTCCAGGCTGGACAAACCCAACTCTCTCAGCCCGTCTCCACGGCAGAGGTGCTCTGGCCCTTAACGATCACCTCAGCGCCTCCCCTTTGCTTCTCTTTTCCAGAACATGAAAACTTCACTCCAAAACTGCCAGAGACACTCCTGGAACACAGCCCGCATCGCTCCGGACGTACATACGTCCGACCGTAAGGAACACCCTGGTTGTGAGGTGACAACCCGACACCTCCCCCGCGGATCCACGATGACTGTGAGGGGGAATTGCATCATAGAGCAGCGCGGTTCCTGTTCCGGCGGCGGCGATGGTGGAGCAGGGAGGCGGTGGCGGCGCCATGAGTTTCCTCAAGCGGTTCCCGCCGCCGGCCGATGGCGTTCGGCACCAGCAGCCGGACACGGAGGCGCTGCTGGCGGGGCGCAGCCTGGGCGCCGGCACCCTCTACATCGCCGAGAGGTACGGGGGAACACACGGCGCTGGGGACCCCTCGGAGGGCCGTGCTGTGAGGGGCTGCCCCTGAGGGCGTCCTCAGGGGGCTGCGGGGTATCCTGAGGGGGCCGGCGGGTGGGAGCCTTCCCTGAGAGGCTCTCAACCCTGAGGGGCCTGTGGGGTCACCTCTGAGGGGACCTGCCCGAAGGGGGATGTGGGTGATTTGGATAAGGATGTGGAGGAGGCCCTCGAGGGGGGGGGCTGTGAGGGGCATCGGTGTGAGTGTCCCGCTGTTCCTGCTCGAAACGGTGTTTTAAACAAGGCAAGAGGGAACAGCGCGGCAAGGGAGCCCGACTGGTGGTGCATTCAGGGCCAGGCTGGATGGGGCTAGGAGCAAGCTGGTCTAGTGGAAGGTGTCCCTGCCCATGGCAGGGGCTTGGGACTAGATGATCATGAAGGTCCTTTTCAACCCAAACCATTCTATTATGAAAAACACAGGGAAGTGGATGGGGCTGTTGGGTTTCTGCTGTTATTAGCTATTGTGGTTCTTTCATGTTGCATTAATCACGTGGAGACTATGTTCTTACTAGGCAGAAATCAGTCTGGTTATTCTGGAAGATGTTATCTGAGCTCTTTACAGTCTCCTTTAAATCCTCTCTGCATTGTATAGCTCAAGAAGACAGCTTAATGATTAAACTAACATAATTTTCTTTGACCATGGAAAATACTCGTAATGTATTCTGCACTAGAAGAGCATTGTTAGAACAAAAATGTCATTTAGATTGTGCATGGAGGAGTGAATTGTCTTTTAAAACCTTTGGACTAGGAAACATTTATAAAACGGTCAATATTTTACCCCACCTGAGCTTGTTAGTGGTGTTGTGTTGGAGAAGAATCTCTTTGGAATTTTGTTTACTGTTTTGTTTAGTTTGATCACAGATACTGGAGCTTTTGTTCGTGGAGCATCAGGTCTCAAGAGGTGTAATGCTGAGTTTCCTTGTAACTTGCTTTCAATAGATTTTTGTGTGAGGCACAATACAAGGCTTTCACCTTCCTCTCAACATGTTTGGAGCATGTTGCAGAGGTTTTACCATAGTCACTTGCTGATAATGAATAGAAAATGCCAGTGTTTGCAGGAATGCCGTGGGAGAACTGGGCACCCAGGAGGACAGCGTGGTTCTGGATCCGTGTGCTAATTCTCTGTCAGCAGCTTTAAACATTGAGGACTGCCCAATTGCGGCTAGGAAAGAAATTCTTTGCTCCCACTGCACTAGTTCTTGCTCTCAGCCAAATTTTCCAAGGCACGGAGTCTTCTGTGACCTTTCCATTGGTTCTGTCCCTCCACAAAAGCTTATGAATGCTGGGTTTTGCATGTGGTGGAGGTCTCGCTTTCTGCCCATCGATATTTCTGTTCACTGTGTGACCTCATTGATCGCAGACACCCAAAACTAGCTTGAGTGTGATTTCTCATTGGCTTAGAAAGATGTTGATCATTCTGATATGAAGGAGGCAGCGCCCAGTGGTGACAGCCTGTGCTGTCTCTTGCTGTGGTTAGTTAGGGATGAGAGTGAAAATGGGGGGAAGCAGATGTTATACAGATAAGTTGCAAGGGATGGAATACCCATAACCTGGCTTTGTTAGCTCTGCTGATCACAGAACTGTTTGTTTTTATACATCCAGGCTATACTCACATCAGATCTATAATTCTCTAGAATTGACTTTCCTTTCAGTGTTCTCCTTGTCTTGAAAAACCACATTGCATAGTTTGAGTTATAAATCACACTCTGGAACCACTGTAGTTATCTTTGGAATGATAGGTATCTACAGGGAGAAGCAAATGAAGAGGTAAGGAGAGAAATTCAGCATTCAGTACAAATGTGATAAAGCTGCGATGTGTTTGGGGTGCTCAGCTTCACATTCTTTGAGAAGAGGTTTCTTTTACCTCAGCCAACAGTTAATGCCATTGCAAAGTCCTGTTTGGGCAGGTCCAGGTCCATGCATGCCTGGAGAGTGCCTTGTCCAGAATTACTCTTTTGGGGTTGTTTTGCTTTTCTGCAGGCTTGAGTCAGGTACTGTGGATACCACTGTTAGTTTGTAACTTGTCTCTTCCCCCCCTCCACCTTCCTTGTTAGTCGCCTGTCTTGGCTGGAAAACTCTGGAGTTGGCTTCTCCTTGGATTATCCCACCATAAGCTTACATGCCGTCTCCAGGGACCTGAGCGCCTTCCCAAGGGAGCACTTGTATGTCATGGTGAACGCCAAATTTGAAGGTATGCCCAGAGTGTTCCTTGATGCTCCCACACTGTCCTGAGTGACATGATTTCTTCTTCAAAAAGAGTAAATGTTGGTTTTAAAAATTATATGCTTCATTTGAGTAATAGCTTGTCTTTTCTTTTTCATTTTTACGAAGTATAGTTATCTTAAAAGTACAGCTTTGCACTCTTCTGGAGATGCTTCTGTACAGTTCTGCTCTCAGCATGTGACTGTGTACAGCTGGAGATGCTTAGAATCAGTTCGCTGCTCTGTTACACTGTTTTAAACAATTTAGTTCCTCTGCAGTCTCCCTGTGATTCCAGCTTGGGTATAATTTTTTCTTTATTGAATTTATGTTAATGTTGCTGCCCTCTCCAGGCTTTATGGATTCCTGCTGTTTCACAGCAGCCTGGAAATTTTCATTAATTTTCTCCCACAGCTTACTTGAAAACAAAAAAAGACAATAGGTCATGTGACCAGGCTTTAATGGATCTTTGTAGATTGCCCACAAAACCCACCTTTTGGGCTGTTCTTGCTTTGATATCGAGAAAACAAACTTTCTGTTTCATTGGGGGTTTTTTGATGTATTAATCTTTTTTCTTATGGTAGACCTGTTAATATTTTAAGTGTGTCATAAACTGCCATCTCAATTGAAGAGTAATGGGTGTTAAGTGTTGGGCAGGTCTTCTTTCCCCTTCATGCCTACTGGTCATAATAGTTAAAGGTTAAAATCTGGCATTTAATTTTTTTTTTTAGTGTATCCAGAAAGTAATGACAAGACTCTGAGGAGGCAGAGCCGTTTCTAAGCTATTAATGCTCTTCATTATTTCCTTCTCTCAAGTTACTAATAATCTCTGACAGTCTATCACTACAAATAACAAGAGAACATGCATCCTCCTCTTGGTTCTTCTTCCTCATTTTCCTTTAATGGGTTATTTTGAAGTAAACTGAGCCTCGTCTGAAGAAAGATACTGTTTCTAGCTTTTAATTAGTTCTGATCATGGTGTTTAAAAATACAGATATCATGTGTTAATTCTTATCTAGAAATCATTAATAGACTGATTTTTGTGGTATTTCTTCTGTGTGTGTAAATTTTCTTTTATATATATGTACTCTGCCTACAGTAAATCTTCTAAAGCAAGTAGATTTTAGTTTTCAAGTCTAGCCCTGGTCTGCAGTTTTAACTGCTGAACAGTGTTAAACCCAAACCTTTCTGCTTTCTTGGCTGCAGGAGTCTTCATTCTCAGTTGAGCAGAGAACATTTTGTTCTTCTCTGAAAGTTTTTGTTGTGCTCTCTATGAGTGTGTGCCTTGTCCTCACCCCTTTTTTAGAAAAAGGCACTCAGAGGTTGACTCCATTGAAAACAAAGAGCTGGACTCAACAGTAACAAGCTGTGCCTGCGGGTGTCAGTCGGAAAAGGATTGGGTAGCTTCCTTTGCACACTACATTTTTGGGGGCAGCTGGCTGGCAGCTTCTTGGCATCTTCATATTTTTGGTGGTGCCAGTTTTGTATGTGATAAAAGCCACTCTCAGTGGAACAGCCTCTTCTTCTGTAGAAAATAGTTATGCGCTTTTGAGGCTGTCAGTGCAGTGTCCCCAGCCACAAAGTGACGAACTGCAGCCATCTCTGTGGTTTTTATATTCACAGAAAGTAAAACACCATGTTGTTGCTTATTTATTCATGCAGAGAAGCCAGGAAGCGCCGTCTTGCCCGCAGTTGTCACTGGCTCTGGGTGCACTTTCTACCTCTGACATCTCGCTGGCCAGCTAGGAATACTGGAAATGGAGTAGAGATCCTCTGTAAATGTCAGAGTCCCCTGTGAAGGGCCACACTGGAAGGTGGCTGATTTCATGACAGTAATGTTAAGGATCTGTAAAATTCATGTGATTTAAAAAAAGTCATGTAGTGTTATGCAAGTAAATGGCAACAACTGTGAATTAGGGGCAGGGGATGAGCACAGTTGTTTTTAATAAGGATCAGGCAATTTTCCTCAGGTGCATGAATACATTGTGTGACCATTACAGAAATCTCAAGTCATAAAATTATAAATAGAGAAGTTTTTGTGTGCGTTGCAAGTGCTGTCAAGGTGCTGTGAGAGGACCTCATATGTCCATGTGAGTCCTGGAATCTCATGGGGTTTTCTGGGAGAACAGGGTGGGGTTTTTTGTGCCTCTGTCAGGTTGTGTCCAGGTTTCTGATTTGATTACACGTGTGTTCCTGAAAGAATAAACAAATGTGACTTCTTTCTTTTTCTATTTTTTTTTCAACTAAATAAATGCATTTCTCTTAAATATTTCAATGTCCTAAAGAGGAAACAAAAGAGGCTCCCATGGCTGAAGGGGAGGAGGAGGACGACGACAGTGATGACGATATTGAACCGATTGCAGAATTCCGATTTGTACCTAGTGACAAATCAGCCTGTAAGTGAGGGGGAATTTGTGTCTTAGTTTAAAGTCCTGGCTATATGTGGAAGGCAGTGGGGTACAGAGATATAAATGCCATGATTTTTCAGTGCCCTTCTTTTAATTCCTTGATTCCTGTGTGCTGAAAAGAACAAAGCAAATTTTTTTATCTGGCTTGAAGCTGGAATATTTCAAGCAGCTGCTTCTCAAGGAAAATTCCAGTGCTTTAAAATAGAGACTGTTGAGTATAAATACATGACATGAACAGTCTCGCTTATATACATTTGGAGAGAACACGTATGGGAAATGTCTTTTAAATTACTAATTCAGTGATATTTGAGTCAGCGACAATTTCATTAGGAAAATGTTAATACCCAGACACTACCACTGGAAAGCAGTCATATCTCGTCTGGTGTGGTGCTTACAGTTGGATTCAAGTTTTAAGAATCTGATGAATGAGATCCTGCAAGGATTCCTGTAGGGGGTAACCACAGGTGGAATTGTCCATAGTCCATTTCACCTTTATCATCAGTGAAGTTATGGAGAAGTGCTGTTAAGAGGATAAAGCACCAAGCTGGGATCTAGGAAACACGATTTGTTTCCTGCATGGCTGCTGACTTGTGAGATGATGTTTTCGAACATGAATTCAGTGGTGGTTCTGCTAAAGGAATATTCTTAATCTCTTTGATCACTCAGTCCAGGATTTCTTGCCTGTTGTTTTGGGGTATTGGTGTAGAAACAAGGGAGGTTTGTGTTCACTTGTGTTCCTGCAGTGGAAGCCATGTTTTCAGCCATGTGTGAATGCCAAGCTCTGCACCCAGACCCGGATGATGACGATTCAGACAACGATTACGAAGGGGACGAGTACGATGTTGAGGCTCGCGGTTGGTAACAGTTGCTTCTTTTGAAATACCTGTCAGCATTTGGACGCCTGGTATCTGTTTATTACTCGTCTTGCCAAAACATTCTTTTTGTCACAGACACAGTATAGAAACACATAAATCTGCAGGTAATGTGTAGTTTAGCTGTCACAAATCACAGGAATTCAGCAAAAGCATTGTTCTGGTTCTCAAAAGGCCACAGATGCAAACAGCAGGCTTTCCTGTGCCCAGTGGCTGTGCTAGCCCAGGTTCAGTGCCCATGCTGCAGTGTGGTCAGTTCACATCACTGTGTACATTCTGTACCTCATGGAAGTAGCTTTTTTATCTCAGTCAGTTAATCTGAGCATAACTTGCCTAGCTGATGTCCTACTCCTCCACCCCTGCATGTTGCAGGCTCCTAAACTTAGGTCTGATAAACACAAACTTGTTTTTGCAGAGCTAGAACAAGGTGACATCCCAAGCTTTTACACGTACGAAGAAGGATTGTCACATTTAACTGCAGAAGGTCAGGCCACGCTGGAGAGGTTAGAAGGCATGTTAGCCCAGTCTGTCAGCACTCAGTACAACATGGCTGGAGTGAGAACAGAGGACTCGATAAGGGAGTTTGAAGGTAAGAAATTCTTTTGTTTTACTAAAGAATATCTTCATCAATGACATAGCCAGTGGGATCGACTGCACCCTCAGCAAGCTTGCAGATGACACCAAGCTGAGGGGTGCAGTTGATACTCCTGAAGGATGGGATGCCATCCAGAAGGACCTGGACAGACTTGAGGAGTGGGCCCATGGGAACTTAATGAGGTTCAACAAGGCCAAGTCCAAAGTGCTGCACGTGAATTGGGGCAACTCCTGGTATTGATGCAAGCTGGGGGATGAAGGGATTAAGAGCAACCCTGTCAAAAAGGACTTGGGGGTGCTGGAGGTTCAAAAGTTGGACATGAGCTAGCAATGTGGGATCCCAGCCCAGAAAACCATATTCTGGGCTGCATCAAAAGCAGTGTGGCCAGCAGGTTGAGGGAGGTGATTCTGCCCCTCTGTTCCCTCTGGTGAGGCCCCACCCAGAGTACTGCATCCAGCTCTGGGGTCCGGAGCATAAGAAGGACATGGACCTACTGGAGCGAGTCCAGAGGAGGTCATGAAGATGATCAGGGGGCTGGAGCACCTCTCCTATGGGGACAGATTGAGACAGTTGGGGTTGTTCAGCCTGGAGAAGAGAAGGCTCTGGGCACATGTTATTGAGGCCTTTCAGTACTTTAAGATAGGGACAGACTTTTTGGTAAGGCCAGTTGCCATAGGACAAGGGGAATCACTTCAAACCAAAAGAGGAGAGATTCAGATGCTAAAAGATTTTTTACCATGAGGGGGGTGAGGCACTGACACAGGTTACCCAGAGAAGCTGTGAAAGCCCCATCCCTGAAAGTGTTCAATACCAGGTTGAATGGGGCTTTGAGAAACCCCGTCTAGTGGAAGGTGTCCCTGCCCATGGCTGCAAGGTCCCTTCCAACCTAAACCATTCTGTGATTCTGTGATGTGAAAGCAGTGGTTCTCCAATCTGGCTAATCCATAAACACAAGGACAGAGCAAGTATGACGGTGTGAGTGACACTTCACTGCAAAAGGTATCACCCACATGCCTATGGCCCTACAAGGCAGGGTGTTGCCAGCTGTGTGAGGGCTGCTCTGTTAGAGAGTGAGCACTGCTGTGTTAAGAATGCTTGATTCTTACCGGTATGATTTCCTGGAATAGTGGTAGAGTGAAGTGGATTTAGGATTAAAAAAAAATTAAACTTGTCAGTCTACACTGGGATTAGGAAGCAATTTCTACTCTAGCTGAGTTGTAGTTTTTGTTTGGTTTTTTAATACCCTAAACTGTAAGTTAATAATTGTCTTAACAGAGTTCAGGGTGAATTCAGAAACAATGAAACATACTGAAAGAGATGTAAAAAGAAGATCTGTTTTCTTGAAGGATTCTGTCTTTTAATTCTACTGATTGTTCAAATATGTATTTAAGGAGTAAAATCTCTTTCTGTTGGGTGAAAAAAAATGGATCTCTCAGGCTTTGCCTTTTCTGCATCCTGTTTTCAATGGAGCAATATATTACTTGGGAGAAGAATAGGGAAGCAGTTTAGTAGCATTGCTTTTTTTAATCTATATAAATTGCAGTGCTTTTAATATGCCCTGATGTTTTTGAAAGATGGAGAATGATGCAGCAGTTGTGGATTTCTAGCAATCAGCTTGTGTAGAACAGTCAACAAAATAATAACTAACTTGTTCTCATCCACAGGGATGATTTTTTTAATCTTACCTGTTTTGTTTGTTGTTTACAGGTTCTCTTTGTTCTGCAACTTCGAATAAATTTATGTAATGTAAAGACAACCTTAGGTGATACACTCCTGTTTTAGCAGTGCCCTTTGTTTGAAAATTTAGTCAGGTTTCTGAACCCCAAAATTTTGAAAATGAATATAAATTGAACAGCAAGTATGTCACATGTCTCAGTCATCTTCATCAGATTTGTTTATTTTCCTAATCTTATTTGCTATGGTACTGCTGCTTGGTTTTCTGCAATTATAAATCTCCCCAGGGCTGCTCAGTTTCAGAATTACATTAATGTTTGACATTGTGGCATAGAGCAATTGTTCTTTTTTTTCAACTTGATGACTGTTGAAACTGGTTTCAGAACAGGATCTAACCTCTTTTTGCTAGAGCATAATTAGAGGTATACAAAGGAATTGTTACACCATTTGTTACACTGAAACTTCATTTAAAACATGAAATAGTTTTAATCCAGTGTTTAAGTCATTCAATAAGACAGGGTGAGGTGAGGTTGTAGGAAGCAGTGACATCTTTAAGTGACCAACCAGTAGACCTGGAACAAACCCAGAAACTTGCGAGCACATCAGTGTTTTCTTAAGCTGCTTTCAGGAGTTCAGAGGATTTTTCTGTCTTTGCCACCTCTTGTCAGCAGAGGGCATCTGCACTCTTTTCTGTGAAAACATCATCCACTTGGTTACAGAGCATTGGCTGTTTCTTTCAGATGGGATGGAGGTGGACGTAGCACCAGTAGTCGCCGGGCAGTTTGAAGACGCAGAAGTCGATCACTGAGGAGGACCTACGCTGCTGTAAGTTCCTCTGACTTCCAACAGCAGTGCTTTTCAGTCCTGCAGAGCCTTCCCTCTCAGTGATGTGTGTAATGTATGTGATCCCAGATCTCCTTTGGGAAATGTTTCATGATCATATCAGTATGATGATGATGATTTAGAGGATGGAAAAGGTAACTGTAGTTAGCACAAGTGTGGAAAGATGTTCAATGATCTGTCCAAAATGCCTACTGGCATCACCCTGCAGAGGCAACCTGTGTGGATATGCCTGTCTGGAAGACAGGTCAGCCCTTTAGTTGATTTAAGAATTGTCCAATCTCAAAGGCTCTTAGATACTGGTATACGAATGCTGGAGCCATCCCTGGGAAGTTACTGTCCTTAGTATGTTTTGCCCTTAGTGTGCAGGATTTCACAGGCCATTTAGGGAGGCAGGACAGTTCATAGTGCTGAAAGTCCATCTCTTCCTTCACTGTTAGCGGAGCAGGAACAGTTCCTGGTAAAGTACTGTGCAGTTCCTGGTAAAGTTACCGTGCAGTCTGGATGGGATTGCTGTCAGGACCGCACAGCTTACAGGCAACACCCTGCTCAGGTGGTTGTGCCAGTGTGCCCTCTTGCCTACCATCACCTGTGCTGCTTTCTCCTGTTATTAGCTACAAGATGTGCCAGTGTTTCCTTGCTGGTGCTGTGTGCGAGAGGAAGAGCAGCTTTTTCTGGGGCTGTCTGTGGAAATGCACAGGCACAGCAGGGGTTGTGATCACTACTGCACAGACTGCACGTGGTGCTCCAGTGGTGCTGCAAGGTCCCAGTTCTTCTGCCTCTCTCGTAAGCGAGACTGACAGCCCTTACCTTAAAGTGAGTGTCACACTATCCCACTTGAAACGCCAGAGAAAACAGTTGTGGAGCAGACAGCTAGAAACTTGGAGGAGGAAGGAGGAAAGGGCCACAAATAGGAAGATGACACACTGAAAAAAGTCAGTGGAAAGTAGTTAATTGGGGCTTACAGTGTCACTGAGAAAGAGGCCACAGTCCCCGAGTAAGGCTGTTGCAGAGGGGTGATGCACAGCTGCTTTCCTCCTCTGTTGCTTTTCTTTGTTGTTGCAGTTCGGAAAGTCTCAGAGTAGTTCTGTGTTCTCTTACCTCAACCACTGCCAGTGGTGCTGAATTGGTATTTATCGTGTAAGAGCTCAAACTTTTCTGCAGTCACAGTTCTACCCTGGGAAGGACTTCACAGAACAGAGACGAGTTCTTCCAAAAAAGTCCAGATACTGGTTGTCCTGCCACTGGATGGTTACCCAGTTTGGTAAAGGACAGACTTCAAAATTAAAGAAAAGCCTTTAGCTGTAGATCAAGTACACTCTTAGAGAGTGAATGGAAAGTTTGGCTCCAATGACTCCATCTCCAAGATTACTCTGGCCTCTGGTTTATTAAAAAAAAAAAATCATGCTGTGGAAAAATTCAGATTTGAGTGCTTTATTTATTATCCGGGTTTAAACTTGAGCTGGATTAAGGAGACTTAATGGCTGATAGCAGATCTCTAAGGAGTCTGAAAGTGCTGGTGGAAGTGCTGTAGACTGATCTTCTAGCAAAGCGCAAAATACACCCAGTAAGAAGTAGTTTTGGTCATGGAATTCTTCCTGCTGCTTACTCCATGCCTTCCATGGTGCAGCACATGGCTGTGGGAGAATAATGCTGTGATAGGTGACTGGAGAGGGATTCTTTCTCTCTTTTGCTTGTGCTGATCAGAGCTGAGGAGCTGATCCCTGTCCAAGCAGATAAGTGACCTGCATGTGCAGTGTCAGGTGTTGGCAGTGACGTTGCTCCAGGTGGCAGTTCGGGAGCCATGAATGCAGTGGCCCTTTTTAAGTAACCACCAGCCTGAGTGTGTTGATGTAATTTAAGTAAGTTCAGAAATCTAGGATCTAAGGCAGCGATACATAGCTGAAGGTGCAAAGTGACAAGGACACTCTTGGAGCTCTGTGCTAATGACCGTGCTAACAAGTTTGAGCATGAGGGTGCCTTGGCTCTGCACTCCGAAAATAAGGATGGAGAGGGAGCCTGCTGTGATCTTATGGGTACTCTGTGGAACAGCTCAGCCCTTTTAACCTCCTGAACTGCGAAACGATCTACATGAACATCTTGTTGGTGACCCTATAAAGAGCAGCACAGTGCTCTTGCCTCTAAAGCTCTGCCCCTGTGGGACGCTCATGTTGTGTGTCACTGCTCGTTACTCAAATGGGATGTGACAGTCTCCTGCTGAAGCTCCTGGAAGACTTGCTGATGGTTGATGCGGGATATTTCCACTGTTCTTGCAAGAAGAGGTGTTTTGTCTGCTGCATCACGAGGCTGCAGTAATTGTTCCTAAGCAACCGATATGTCTGTGTGTGGCGGTGCAGCGGGGTCTGCCAGGGCACCCTAGTGCATGCTGTAAGCACATGCTGTCCTTAGCTGACCTCAGTTTGGAGCTGCTGCCAAAGGCAAAGATGCTCAGCCCTTCTGAAAATTAGTGGGTTTGCAGTAAAGTGCTGCCCTCTGACTGCAAACAACAGAGTTACTACTCTGTAAAGGTTAATATTCTTTTATTTTAATGCCAGTTATGTAAACTTGGGTGTCTTGTGTCTTTCAGATTCCTCTTGTGGCACTTCCAGAATAAGCTGTAAAACCGAAGGCATTGCAGTGACTATCGGGAGTTAACCTTTTTTTTTAATGACCTAAGCTTAGACATCTAGGTCAATAAATGCTTTTAGAGTTGTTTAAAACAGGGTTTGACATTTGTGACCACTATGGAGTTATTTAAAAAAAGCAAAACAAACAAAAACAATAAAACCTCTTGCATCTAACACTTGAATGGGGCTAATCGGGGTCATTTCATAGTATCACAGAATGATTTGGGTTGGAACATCCCAGTTAAAGATTATCTAGTTCCAACCCCCCTTGCCATGGGCAGGGATGCCATTCAGTAGATCAGGTTGCTCAGGACCCCATCCCAACGTGGCTACGGAACACTTCCAGGGATGGGTTCACTCTCTGAACAACCTCTCTGGCCTTTTAAAGAAGCCTTTGTAGGAGTTCTAGGACTTGAGAAATAAAACTGTAAGTAGAACAGAATTTTAGATTGTCCTGGAATTTTCCATATTTTTTTACCTGTTCATTGACTCCATGGTGTAGAATGGAAATAGAAGTGTGACAACTAAAAGGAAATAGGGTTGGCCAAGGATTAAAAGCAAAGCTAAATTAAAAGCCCCTCAAGTAACTGGCTTTATCATTTCAGTGCTATCCCTTTCATTTCTCTGAGAAGCAGAGTTTGGGCGTAGAGGAGATGGAATAAAGTCTGTAATGTCCGGAGAAAGAGAACTGTTTTGTGTCTTTATATTAAATGTTAACATTGTTAAATAAACTAAGATTTTTGTATCTCACAACCAGCTCTGTGTTGTAGTTCTCAGTCCTTTTCTTCGGCAAACAGCTTCAGCCCTTGAGTTTCAGCACTCTCTTCTGTAACAAAAAACCTCCAGTGAAGCCATTTTCATCATTTACCCAGATGTGAGGATAAAAGGGTGGAATATTTGCAGTGTGTGCCTGTGATAGAATTAGTCTGACACATCCCAAACTGAGGAACCTGGCCCTAGATTGCCAAGATCTTGGTCCTGCTGCAGCTTTTCCCGTTTCATGTCTCTGTGGGGTGGTGTTTTTGCCATGGGGCAATGTCAGCAAATTCAGGTTGTTCCCACTTCCCCCCCAGTATTGAAAGTCTGATAACAAACTGCTGTTTTCCTTTGATTTGAAGTTGACTTGTGATTCTTTTTGAGGGATATTGTGGTGTTGGTATATGAACAGTTTTCTTTACTGGCCCTACACTCTTGGAATTGTATTGAGTGGTCCTGCCCAGCTTAGCACATTAGGATGTGATCTGGTTTCAAGGTACCTGGTAATTATAAGCACCCTTTGTTGAATATTCATTAGGAATGCCAGTCAAATTAGGGATGTCTTAATAGTGTTGTGAACCATAGCTGAATAAATGAGGTATTTAGCATGTTACACAACAAGACACTCTACAAGAATGTCTGCACTAGCCCCTATATATGCATATGTATATATGTGTTTATGTAAACACGTGCAAGATTTTGTTAGGGATACAGAGCAACAAAGGAGGGTACTGAGTGATGTGTTGATTTTTGCACTGGGATTTGGAGGATCTTAGCATGGTGAGATTTTGGGACAGGTAAAACTGTACTAGCACCATAGTTTAGGCAAAAGGCTCATGCAACTCTAACTCAGCAGTCACTGTTAAAACATACTGGTGGGTTTTTCTGTGTGTGTGTAAATCTGAGTTGCAGTGTGGTCTTTCTGTTCTTTTCCACGCTAAACTGCACACTGTTACATACCCTGGCATTTGGGCACAGTTAACCACAGGGCAGCTGGACTGTACACAGCTCCTCTCAGCACTCTCACTACATCCAAGCACTAGGAAGCTCCAAAGGGAGAATTTATGTTGTACTAATGTAGAGCTCCAGGAACAGACATCTTGTCTTCTAGCCCAATCAATGGAGCAAAATTAATTTTGGTGAGGTGGAAACAAACCTGGATGAGCCCTGAAGGGTAGCACTGAGAAGTGTCTTGTGTGAATTGACGAGTTTTATTTTCAATAAAACTTTGCATTTAGGCTATGTGTGTTGTGTACTTCATAAGCATTCATTGCTTTGAATGTGAAATACTCATTTTTGTCTGTCCTACCAAAAATAGTTAAATTCTTCAGTTCCTAACTTGGGTTTATTTTTCATTGTTTCTGCTACTTTTTGTTTTGCGGGGTTTTTTGTTTGTTTGTTTTGTGTTAATTTAGTTAATTTAAGGCTTGTCTATTTCTTAGTGATTTTTATTTCAATTTTATATTCTACTTCTAGTGGCTATAAACAGAGCAACTACTTGTTAATCACCCAGGTTTGTACCAACTTCTTTTAAACTATATATTATGCCAAAAGAAACAATACAGACGTGGAGAAGTCATATCTATTATGACCTCTTCAGTTTATGGACTTTGCTTTTGCAGGCCTTCAGAAATGACATGGAAGTAGGGCCTCTAATCTAACAAATCTTGGCTGCCCTGTAGGTTTGTCTCTCTGCTTTCTCTTTTCCCTCTCTGTTTTTATGCTCTTTGAGGTTTATTTTTGAGACTTTTACCCTGTGGGCTTCATGGGCTCAGAGGAAACATCAAATCATGTAAATTTTGAAAGGTTCGTTTCCATAAGAAATGAGGCTGAAGAGTGGGGAAAAAAATCTATAAGGCATGGAACACTTTAAAAATAGGTAAAAGGTATAAAAAGCAGTAAAGCAAGAAAGGGAAGTTAGAACCCCCCCAAAGTATCTGTTTTAGAAGCAGAACATGGTATAAAAGTAAATTTTTTTTCTGAGGATCACCTCTTACCAGGCTCAGTGTGCCCATGTGTGGTCCTTGCTGTGAAGAGTTTTACCAGAGACAATTTCCTTTAGCAGGCCAACACACTAGTGTCCATGAGCTGCTGAATGATAACCCAGTTAGCTAGTTCTAGTTCTCTTCAGTGTATTAGCAGGCTAATTTTTTTTTTAATTATTATTTTAATGACTGAATACAGGGTCGTGGTTAGGAACTCTTGTATGTGAAGCATGTTCAAACCTTTGATTTCATTTTCCAATATAATCTTGAAGGTACCTTGGAAAATATAAGTGAGAAAAGATTTTATTGCAACAAGTTGGAAATTACATGAAAATATTTACTTCCTGAACTCTTGCAAAAAAGATAGCTGGCAATAGTACCTGTTAAATACTTGGTTCATAATTTTACTGTGAAAAAAACCCCATCTGATTCCCTTTTTCTTAGAACGTGGTTTGTAAGGTGACTTGGATGCTGAGTTTGGTGGCATGCTACTGAGATCTTTGTAGAACTTGTTAACCATCTCTCCTTTTAAACCTAGTAACTATAAAGTGAAAAACTGAATTTACTCCTAAATTTGAAAAAATTATTTTGGCATATTTAAAAATTAAGCTGCATCCAGGAGAAGAAACTTCATGCTAGAAGCAGAGCTTCCAAGGGTGGTACCTGTCAGTGGTGCTTGCCTTAGCTGAGGCTATAAAGGGCATGTTTGTGCCAGTTTGTGTCTGGAGCTTTCCTGTGGTTTTTAGCTCTGTTATTTATTCTCCTATATTGCAGATTCATTTGTTTTTTAAAAAAATTGGTAAGAGCTGCATAAAATCAAGGACAAATTGAATACCCCATGACTCATCCCTATATACTGTGTCTATATGAAGAGGTAGCAGTAATTTCTGATAAAAAGTAGGGGGGTTGCCTAAAATGCCCTTTTACTTGTGTGTCTACAGAATTTTATGGTACTTTACTACTGCTTTTTCCAACCAAGGTAAACGTTTGACAATCTACAGTGGGCCAGGATGCGGCAGAGCCTTCCCAACAGGAAGTGAGAGGTTACTTACCTGCACTCAGGTATTACTAAAACAATGCTGGTCCTACAGACTTTCAATGTTGGTGTAGGGTGCCTCTAGAATAGAGCTGTGGAGACTCTTCTAGGGAGTAGTGTAGCCTTTCTTCCTCTCAGAGGTACATATATGGCAAGTAGGAATATGATGATGTCAATATAAGAGATCTTCAGCTCCTTTTTTGCAGGTGCCTTCTATGGAAGAAATCCAATAAATTCAAACCTTGAAAGGACTGGGTATTTCTCTAAAATTAGTTTTGCATGCTGTTGTAATAAAGGTCAGCAAATGGCACTTATGGCTAAAGTGACAAAGTTTCAGTATTTTAACAGTCCTTCACATTCATATGGCTTAACTGAAAATGGTGGCAGATATTCCCAGAATCCCAATATGCATTTACAAAATTAGTATTTGAATACAAAGTGATAAGTTAATATTTCAAACATGAAATCTGAAAATGCAATTGAAAGGTGATGTGGAAGTCTATGTCAACAGTTCTTTGAAAGCTTCACGTCTACAGATGTTGAAAATGATTTTTAATGTAGTACTGCCAGATTTCAGGATTTGATGTCTCAGGATATCCGAGGAAAGAGTTCATCCCATATAAAAGCCACAAGTATTGTACCTGAAATGAGAAATTACAGAAAGGACCTTTATTTAAATGTATTTGAGCAGGACACAGTACTGGTATTGAAAATAAACATTATGTTCAAGTATTTGAGTGTCTAACATGCGATACAACACAGATTGCAGAAAAATTGAATTTTCTGTCAAAAGGGTTAAAGGCAGTCAGCACTTTTTCCAAACACAATTTTTTTTCACAAAGAAAGCTTCAATCAACCATGCAAATGGTCCTTATGAGTTCATAATCCTGTTTTTCTTAGTATATTTAATGTTTTAACTCTGCTCTGTATAAGCAAAGCCAAAGTCAGACCAGTTTGACTAGGTGGATCCAACACGTGCACCTTCCTGTTGCTGTATCAGGGCTCCTTTCTTTGTAGCTGGATGTATAAATGAACCAGCAGCTTAACCTCCATTTCTCAGCTGAGTTTGTTAGCAGTGTCTGTTTTGGTGCTGCCAAATCATGCTGCTGATCATTTTTAGGTGCTGCCAAGTGGCTATAGGATAATGGGTGTTTCTTTGAAGATCATTCTGATTTAGGGTTTATTCTGAAGCAGAAAAAAGGTGAAGTTAGAGATTGTATTTTCTTCATGAGCATCGTACAGTGTCTCAAGTTGGAAGGAGCCCATAAGGGCCATTGAGTCCAAAGGGCATCCAAATACAGTTTATTATGACCATTTTTTTTTCTCCTGGGAAAAAAAAATCAGCATATTCTCTTTCAGAAATGAAGAGGATCCTGGTTGACAGTGTTGCTCATACAGTGTAAATTGTATTTTATGAAGCTTCTTAGATCACAAAAAACCAAAAAAGCTTATTGGAAGGAATTCTCTCTAGTCCAGTCTCCCACTCGATGCAGGACTTTGCCTATGCTAGACGGGCCAGCGAGGCTTTCCCTAGCTGAGTCCCTAAAACCTTCATGCACTGTAGCACTTCTCCAAATAACTAGTTTCAATGTTGCTTCTGAAGGTTTTCTTGGAGACTGATCTGAACTTCCCGTGCCACAATTTGGGGTGTTGCTGTTACTTGTTGCCAAAAAGAACAGTTAATCTCTGGCACCCTTTTAACTACTCTTGACATAAAGGTTGACTCTTCTTAAAACATATTTTCATCTTACTTTTGCAGCCTAAACAAGTCCAGTTCCCTCAGCATCCCCTTCATGTATCAGGTACTCTAGGCCTTTCACCATTTTGGTAGTCCTCCACTAACTGGAGCCTGTTTTGTCCACATGGCTCTTGAACTGGGGGAATCCAGACAGCCACATTCCAGATGCCACCTCTCAAGCATTGAGCAGAGGGGAGTGATAATGTCCCACGATGATCCCAATTTGCTGAATGGTGTGCTTTGTCTTACTTACAGAGAGAACAAACTGTTGTGAGCAAACTGTTGTGAACAAATTGTTGTGAACAAACTTTAATTCAGGTCACTGAATTAAATATGTTAAATATACTAAATATATTAAAAATACCGAGGAATATGAAGTCCCAGTACTGACACCAGCATACTCTGCATGTTATTGGCCCTCAGCCAGGTGTCAAACCATTTATTGTTACATTTTGAAGTCAATGGTTTAGCCTGTTTTTATTCCATCTAACAGTCTTCATGTGTGACTTCTTTAAATTTGGACCAAGAATCCTGTGGGAGATGGTATCAAAAGCCTTACTAAAGTGAAGGTATCCTACATCCCTGCTCTCCCCTCATTCCTGCATGCATTTATCATGGAAGGCAACCAAGCTGGTCACGCACGGATTACCCTCACTACATCTGCACTGATTGTTCCTGTGATTACCTTTGTGTTGTTTACATAGTTGGAAATGGATTCCAAGACTAGGTACTCCACCATCTTCCCACTGGCTGAGGTGAGACCAACTAGCTTAGAGTTCCCCAGCTTCTCTCTCCGCCTCCTTAAAAGCTGGCATAGTATTAGCACATTTCCCATTGGCAGGAACCTCCTCCAACTGTTGTAATTTTTCATAAATGAAGGACAGTCCTAACATCGGCCAACTCTACCTGCATTTCTAGGTGAATCCCAGTAGAGTCAATGGATTCACGATCATTGAGCTTATCCATGTTGTTCCGACCCCATTGCTCCCTCACTATTTATTGCCTCCTTTCCAAAACCTTACTGATTTACAGAGGTTTGGAAGCAAACTTTTCTTGGGAAGACTCAGTGGTTAAAAAAAGACATACAATACCTCAGCCTTTTCCATGCCATCCATCACTAGGTTGTCTCCCCCATCCACCAATGGACCTGAATTTTCTCTGGAATTTTTTTCTGATTAATATATTTGTAACTTTGCATGTCCCTAGTCTTAGTTCCAGCTGAGCTCTGACCTTCCTGATTTTGTTTCTAAGTGCAAAACTCTTATACTCCTCCTTTGCTGCCCACCCGTTTCAATTTCTTACATGCTGTCCTTCATTCATAGGGAAGCTCTTTGTCTAGCAAACAGGGAAAGGCTTTCTGTCAAAATTCCTTGTCTAACTATGTGACATTCTCCTGCACGTGTAAATCTATTACTGAGTTCTCAGTGAGCTTTTTTGAAAAATCACCTTTCCATGGTATACTTTGGTCATTTATGGCAGCTTCCAAGGGAATTCTTACTGACTTAGCAATGCCCTACACAAGCAGAATTTTGTTTTGAAGTCCAAAGTCTAAACAGCTCTGTTGTTTACCTTCCCAGTCTCCTTCTGGACCCTGAACTCTTGTAAGGACTAGAAACCAAATGGCCACACTCACCATCCATCCTTTGTAAGCAGGCCAAGTACAGGATTACCACTCACCAGCCCTTTAGTATTTGAATTAGACTTAATTACTGACGGTTTTCTAGGAACTTCATGGATTGCATTCACTCACTGCATATGAGTTTTGCTGTCAGATGATTTCTGCAGAGCTGAAAACCCCTAGGAGATCAGCGTGAGGGAATAGGAGACTTCTAGTTGTTGAAACTCTCCTTTAGAGAGTTTTGTATGGCACACAGATTTGGAATTCTTGTTTCTTTGCTAAGTTCCATGCATCAGTGTTCTGAACATGCTGGAGGGCTCTGAATATCCTGTCCTCTGAGCAGAAAGGTGAAAGTCTCACCTCTTTCCTTCTCCCTTGCTTACCTCCTCCATTTACTTCTACTGCTAAGTAACTTTTGTGGCACTTATTTTCCCTCCTGGTCAGGAAAAAACTTTTTCAACTAAGGAATAGTCTTTCTAGTAAAACTGATCTAAAGAAGTGGGTCTTGATTCTGGTTTTACAGTGTTAGAAACCCAGCAGAATGCTAGACCAGGTTGGATGGGGCTTTGAGCAACCTGGGTCTAGTAGAAGGTGTCCCTGCCCATGGTGGGAGGGGAGTGTGGAACTAGATGGTCTTTAAGGTCCCTTTCAACCCAAACCATTCTACAACACAATTTTATGATATGCTGAGATGGCACCTGTCCAGGAAAGAGCATCTCATTTTACTGACCTCATGACTATGTTACCAACTCTTCCCTTCAAAGCTTCCATTTCCCTGGTACTGAAAGAGCATTATTAGCTCAGTCCCCATCATTAGTAGTAATGCCTGGACAACTAATGTGGATTCCTTTGGCAGTAAAACAGAAACTATCTTTGTTCCACTGGTACTTATTGTGTCTATGTTCACAGTGCAGAACTTAGGCCTGCCTGTGCTAAGTCATAAACACTTGCTGATATTCATACTTATTACAGGAATTAGCTGTTTAAAGCTGCAGGAGAATCACCTCACCAAAACATCAGTGAAGCCATTTTGAAAAATAAGTAATTAACTACAGTTTCAAGATTATATTCCTGAAAGACCATAAACCACTAGTTGGTTTGTTTATCCTAAAACAGAACTTCCATTTCATCTTCCTCTTGAGAAGGTGACAATCAATCTTCCTCTTGTTCCAAGTGTCCTTTCTAAGAAAATTGTTCTGAAGCTGATGGTTAAGAACTTGCTTACAGCTAGATCGGGGTACCAGTTACATACTGAACGCTCTCCAATCTCCTTAGCCTTGTTGGTTTTTGCTCTGGCCATAAATAAGAACATACTGCACTTTGCACTGGCAATTTCAAGTTTCATGGTATGCTAGTCCACGGTTCTGCATGAGGTAATTATTACAGAAAATCACAAAAAAAGCTAATAGACTCCTAAAAGAATCTGCACTCCCCTATTCACCAATTCAGTTTTCAAATGCAGCAATCTCCTCTGTCCTTCCACCTCAGACAGGTGTTCACAACTCTTGGTTTGTAAGGTCTCTACGTATCCGTGAAGCATCCTTGTTTTGTAATAAGCTGTTTATACCACCAACAGAGTCCTCCACCCTTCACCTGAGATCTGTAACTAAATGGTGGTTGCAGTAGCAACACTGCACAAGAACTGATGTGTCCTGAGTATCCACATCTTTACAACTGTTCAGTCTGGAGTTTCTTTTTAATTTAAGAGACAGAATTCAATACATTCTTTATATATTTTCTAGATGTTAACTAATGACAACCCCCGTTTATGAATTTTCATAGAAATGTAACATTACTCCCTAATCACATTCTAAATTCCTCAAGACACGGGTCCATTTGAGTTAACATCAGCTGATTTTCTTATGTCAAAATCATCTGAAGGCTTTCTGCAAAGCTGTTCTGCAGGACACATCTTGGCAAATAAGCAGACCATGGGGTTTCAGAATGCCTCCTGTTTCTGTAGATCACTTGGCAAAATATTAAATCCCAAGTACTTACAACCTGGAAAATCTCTAAACGGTTATCACGTCAAAATCAGTTAATAAAACAGAAAGCTAAAACTGAATGGTGAGAAATATTATGTGTTCTGTTAGGACCCGAGTGATGCTGATCAGCTTTGCCGAAGACATTTCATTAACTACTAACTGAACAGTTATCAAGCTTACTCTACTGTTCAGTCATCCTGTTTGGAGATCTAATTTAACAAAATTATATTAAAGTAAATTTTAGATAGACTAAAACTTCTATCTTCATTTTTGACTGACTGAGAGTCAAGGCAAGTAGAACATGCACAGATGTGAACTCAAGAAGAGGAAGTTTTTTGTTATAATGGGAGCCCTTTGTTATGTTTCCTGTGTATATTTTACATCCTGTTGTGCCTTCATCACTGTTGTACCTTCTAATAGGATTAACGGTCATGAAAGAATTTAGGATTAGCAGACTGCTTCTTTATATACCCTCTAAGCAGAAAGCTCAAGATTTGTAAGGACTAACTGTAAACAAACAGCATGAAGTATCACATGCAGCATTTTCATCTGCACACAACTAGAAGTTAAAATCAATAGCTTCCAAATTAAAACCATAATTTAACTTAGAAAAAAATCTAGTTGCTAACATTCCTAATTCTTAAACTAATAACAGATTGTTTCCAGCAATGACTGGAAGTGGAACACAGAATGGGAATTGCAAAGTTCAGACACTATGGAGAGAAAAAAGATTTGATATTATAAAATTAGTAATCGAGAAAGCATATTTACAGACCTGTCCTAATACCTGTGGGTGTTTTTTAATTTATCATCCCCATGTTCTTGAATACTGTCACAAAACAAGGCAGAAACCAGTGCTAACCAGTATGTTTCTCTTTTTGAAGTTAATCAGGCTAATATTACTTTCAGGTATCTTCTTCTCCTGTTTAGTATTCTGCTAGAATCTACAAGTGGGCCTCTGGTCAGTGTGATACCTCAAACAGGCTGGATTTTAATAGCAGGGCATAAAGTCCCAAACAATAGGCAGTTTCAAATGTATCAAGCTCCAGAGTAAACAGCTGTTGGTTTACAACTAACTAGTTAAGCCTAACCTAAACACCAAACTTCTTCCATCTAGAATTGTGCCGTTGTGGTTCTTTGGTAGGTACATTTTCTTGCTCAAAGTATCCCAAAAGTACTTGGACTTTGAACGTGACATCTGGACTAAACAATTGTACAGCATAATATGGCTGTTTCTTAAAATAAATTAATTAAAACAGTAGATATTATTTTGTTAGTAAAACTGGTGTTTAAAACTCAGTATTAGATACTTGATTCATGGGACAAGGGGTAATGGTTTAAATTAAAACTGGGCATATTTAGGCTAGATTTAAGGAAGTAGTTTTTTACAATGAGGGGGTGAAACTGGCACAGGTTGCCCAAAGAGGTGGTAGGTGCCCCATCCCTGGAAACATTCGAGGCTAGGTCAGATGGCTCTGAGCAACCTGCTCTAGTTGAAGATGCCCCTGCCATTGCACTGGGGTCAGACTAGATGCTCTTTAAAGGTCCCTCCCAACCCAAGCCATTCTGTGATTCACAAAACAGTGTCACAGGCACTCTACGTGGAGCACTGAACAAGAGTAAAATACACAGCCTGCATTTCCAAAATGAAACTATGATTCTGAATTATTTTTACACATACATTATAATTTACTATTTTCTGGATTTTATTTATAGCAGAAAATGAGCACACTATCAAATAAAGAATACCTATTTTCTGATTTTTGAACCATGTACTAAATAACACTTTCTCAAATACATAAAGTATTAAGAACTTACCTAAGGCTGGTGCTATCCAGTATACTAGTGAGTAACTCAAAAATTTGTCATAGAAACAATCTGCATGTAATGAAAATGCCAATGCTGGGTTAAATATTGCTCCTGTGAGATTTCCACCTGCAATAAGATGTAAATAATGTAAACAACATGAAATCAAACCATCTTTCTTATTATTAAATTTATATTAAAATGCACACACAATATAACAAGAAATGTGCCCCCAGCAATAAAATGAATTAGCAGAAACCATTTGAACAGATAACTTCAGAAGAGTTTATTTACCTGATCACATGGTTAACAGTTTAACTGTTTCTTAATAGGCTTTAAAACATCTGAAGGGCAGGCTATAACTTCCTTTATCTCTTTGTAGCAAATATTCTTTAAAGAGATAGGTTTGGCTAATACTGAATGTTTCTATTGATAAAACTAGAAGCTGTTTTACTAACAGTCTTTTAGAAGCAGGAATTACACAAATATTAGTAAAGAAGTACTGAGCCCTCATTATGTTTCCATGTCACATGAAACACATATGCAAAATAGAAAAAAATCTGTCAAGCACTGACAGATATACTGACAGCTGACTTCTATACTTTATTATAAGAACACTAATATCACCAATGTATAGAACATTATCATATGGTATAATAAGTGTGGGAAAAGCCTTCACAATCATTCTCTATGCTGTCTGAAGAAAATAAAAGCAAATGCCACCCCATGTCTTGTAAAAGGAAGCCAAGCATCTTTCCTTGCCTCTGATTTCAGATGTAAATGAACTTGCCTAAACATATTCTAAATAACTAAATCCAAACACATTACGCTGTGAGGATTAAACTGTAATTTCACTGCAGATGAACCTGGAGCTAAGTGTGTTTAATTCTGATGTATGTTGTTTCTCTCATTCCAATCCTGCAGAAATAGCATTACTCACAGCAAAATTATCTGTATTTCTGTACTATAAGTTACTAACCACCCCATATCTCTTTTATCTATTAATCTATTCCCATAAAATATAATTGTGGCAATTTAATTCCTTAAAGCTTATTCTTGATTTTTTCCCAAATAAGCTAGTGTGAGCTTTGAACTTACCCTTTGTACAAATACTTTGCTGCTGCAATCCTTGTTTGCTATGAGCATGCAATCATTTACCCAAAGTTTTAGTACAGTCTTTGTCATTGTCTTCCTCTGTTTTCTCTTTCTATATTCTCTTTATTATTTCTTTTACTGTTATTACAGTTCAGGAAAGTTTTTTTACCTACTCAGTTGACTGTGGTTTTACACTTGTTCTCAAGAGCAACTCAGGTTTGTTGTGCGGTCTGTTATTCTGCACAATGACACATTAGCAACGTCCACGGTTGCCAGGAAGCCCAGCTATAATAATTTACTTTGCTTTAATCTATTTATGAATTAACTGCTTCTGCTTTTATATCAACAAACACACAGTTGAAAGTAGAATTTCACTCTCAGGATGCGGTTGCTGAACATTGAACATTAGATAAGAGTTTTAACTGCTGTATTTCTTCAATATTCATTACTAATAACTATTGGAATATCAACCATAGGCCAGGGGCACTAGTATAATCTTATTTAAAATTATTTATTAAGCACCTCAGTCTGTGTACCAGAAAAGACAAATTATTTTATGGCTAAAGAAATATAACCCCTTTGATGTGGTACATATAAGAACTTTAAAAGGGGAAGGAATGTGTGCTCCACACAATGCGTGAGAAAATATTGGAGCTTTTGTGTACAATATGTACTACTATAAAAATTTGCTCTGTGTAAATGTAAAAAAAATCCAAATATTCTTAACTATGAAAAAGTGCAAGAAAAACTAAAGAAACAGCTTGTAATTTTGATAATACTATATAACCTGATGTTATTTGTTGGAGTGAGCTGCATGGCATACCTAAGTACCTTGTATTGGTACACACAACACTGACCTACCGAAATTTGCTTTTTCCAATAGCTCCATTTATTCAACCATAAAAATACTATTTAATGTTTTTGAGCCTTCTCTCTGCATCAATACATTTAGAAGGGTGTAAGCCACAGGGATGTGGCTATCCTCCAAAATTTTACCCAAACCAAATTGGAGTCCCTTCTTACAGTCCCTTTTCAGACAGCAATAATTCCCCATACAGGATACAGCTACCAAACTCAGAGCATAATTCAGGGACTGAAATACAATATACTCTGTATAAGATGTTTTTTCCTAACGTTTCTGGTTCATTCATAACTGTAACAGACACAGGTCCTGAAGGCACAATGGACTCTGTTTTTACAATCACAGCATTAAAAGAAATCATTATCATAAATTTTATTTTGTAAATTTAATGCACCAGAGTTGCTAGATAGAACCCTCTATCTGCCAAATTAAGTTTAAAAAAATCATTATTCATTCAATACTCTATTTGATAGTTTTGTAGAAAAAAGGAAGAGTGTTACCAGGTTGCCTAAATTAGCACTGCTTTGCCTAAATTTGTGCTGGTTGCCTGGCCCTTTGGTGCTGGGTATGCAAGAAAGATCCATTCCTCTTAGAGAGGCACTCAAAGTCCTTAAATATATATATATTTTTATATATACATATATTTAAATATATAAACAGTAAACAAAGAGGTGCAGAAGATTTCCTGAGAATTACGAGAATTACCCAGCCCAACTAAGTTATGCATCTGTCTGCCTTCACAGCCTGTAAATGAGAACTTGGCCTGCTGGAGACCACTATCTGTGACACCTGATTTGTAAGTCACTCTTACTGCATGTAAGAAACACTGAGGTGGAACAGACCTCTACGCCATGAGATCCACAGGATTTATGCACTAGACATTGTCCATGGCTGCCTACTAGGCCCTTTGCTATTTCCCCAGTTATTTGCCATGCTGTCAGGATGCTGTGGGAAGGGGGTTCCAATCAGCAGCCCTCAAAATGGAGGAGTTAACCTTCCACTAGAAAAAGAGATCTGTTACAGTGCAAGCCTATGACTTCATCACAGTAAGAAATTAATAGCAGCAGCCTGCACCCACACTTGTTGTGTAATAGCTTGGTGATAGGAATCAGGGTTTATGCCTTCCTCTGCTTCAGAAAGCTTCAATCCACATCTTAGGAGTGGATAGTAAACACCAGGCTCATGCATGCCTGCTGCAGGGGGAGGATAACACTTCTCACCTTTCCTTTTGAACCTGAGTGTACAGCAAAAACGCAAACCTTAGAAAGCTTGGAGCAGAGCGAACAAGAAAAAATTAGTTTTTCCACTAAGTATGGCATAAAACTAGGTTCAGGATCTATTCTCTGGAATACTCATGTGTTTTTATAGTAGACTGGATTCCAGATTAAAAGCAATGCAAAAAAAAAAGTCCAGGTAGCACAGGGTACAGACAGAAGGTGCAAGTGAAAGAGGCCTGGGTGCAGCAGATCTGAGGTTTTCTAGAAGAACATGCAGATCAATTGCACTGGATAGTTTAACAAGTCCAAGTTTATGACATGGAAGGGGAAGTGGTACACACCCTTCTCCTGCTTGAAAAAGAGAAAAGCCTGGCCAACAACACTGGGAATGAATTCTATGTTTGAACTAGGGAAGAGAAAGGCAATGTGACATATATTATGTTATATGAGTATTTTCTCAGCAGGAAAAGAATGTTAAGAATCAGGAATGCAGATTTCTGTGCTTGTAGAAGAGAGAGGATAATATTTGGCTATACTTTCACTGAGCAATTCAGAAATATATTTAACGTCCTCAAATGCACCTTGCTTCTGCCTTCAAAAGTTAATTTTGAAAAGTAGTTCAAATTGCTAAGTTAATTCTCAAAATTCCCCAGGGACTTCTTTTACCTTTTAGGCATTAGCTAATTTCAGCTAAAAATAATGAGTAAAGGTTTTTTCATTACTACATCTGAAAATTTGACTGTACATTGTTCCAGATGCTATTATGTTAAATAGCATAATAAGGTAAACCTTTTGGACACGACATCAATGACACCACGGATGTTTGCAGATAAGAGATCTCCCTCTCTCATAAAAGGATTTGATAATTCCCTAGATAACTTCTTGTGTGGTGGGGGCAGTAGCACAATCAAGGAGTTCCGTAACCCTCTCTCTCTCATCTCTTCAAACTGTGGAGTTCTCCTTGCCAGTAGAAGGATTCAAGTGACTCTCTAGGCACTTCACTAGGGACTAAAGGGAGCATCAACAGCCGGAAGAAAGAAGTTCAGACTGACTGCCTTCACCTCTTCCCTCCCACTGCTCCAGAGAGGATGCGCAGGTGAGAGTGTCCCAGCTCTGGGAAGCATGAGGTGAGGCAAGGATATGGACACACACGGTATTACAGACACAGGAGGCTCTAATACAACACCTACTTTTTTCCTTTCTTTACATTTGGTTTCCTCCCCTCTCCCTGTTCCCCCCCTCCCCCCCGTCCCCCGTGTCCCCGCCTCCCCCCCACCCCCCTCCCCTCTCCCTGTCCCCTGTCCCCCCCCTTCCCCCTCCCCCCTGTCCCCCGTTTCCCCCCCCCCTCCCCGGTCCCCCCCCCCCCCGTTCCCCCCCCCCCTCCCCCGCCCCCCCGCTCCCCCCCCAAAACCTGGAACGGCAAACCTCTGTGTGTTCCGAAGCTGCCCTCTCCACCTCAACGGGGTCCAGCACCCGACGGCAAGGTTCCCCCTCCCTCCCCCACCCCCCGCTGCTCCCGCCGCCCCTGCCGCCTGCCGCAGCCGTGCCCGGCGCCCGGGGACAGCCCCAAACACGGCGTGCTCGGGGGGTGTCCGGGGACAGCCCCAAACACGCAGCTGCGATGGGCAGGGCAGGTCTCCAGGATGAAGGACCACCGCCTCCCTAAGATCCTGCTTTATGGTGAACTTGCCACCGGCTGCCGCAAGAGAGGAGCCCCGAAGAAAAGATACAAGGACTCCCTGAAACAACATCTCAGCCTCGGGCATATTGATCACCATAACTGGTCTACTCTGGCCTCCAATCGGGAGGCCTGGAGACACACCATCTATAACGCTGCTGATGCTTTTGAGAAAGCACGCAGGATCACCCTTGAGGAGAAAAGACAACGCAGAAAGAATCGTGCCTTGCAGAATATACCATCTAAGGAGTCTTTCTGCTGTGCCTTTTGCAACCGGACATGCCTTTCTCGTATTGGCTTTTTTAGCCACCAACGCGCTTGCAAGAAACGTGGGTAGAGCCCTTCCCAAATCTTCGTTCGCGAAGCCTAGCCATGACTGACTGACTGACATTTGGTTTCAGGAGGTATTACTTTATCATTTCTGTATGCAGTCTACAAATAACCATTCCCGTTTCTGATTTAAGGAAGTAGTTAAATAAACTGCACTGATATGAATTATGCATTATCTAAATACAGAGCTTCCCTATTGCCGGTCTGTACCCTGCTGTTGCACCATCAGCACTTTTTCCTGATACAAACAGCGGTGCTCTCTCGCAATGCCACTTAGAAATCAGAGCACATAGTATGAAATCTCTCACGCTGTATAAATAGTCGGATTATGAAACAATCCTTCACTGAGATATCTTAATACTTAACCATATTTACTTGTGCATTTGACATATTTTTAAATTCATAACTCATTTCATTCTTAACCCTGCACGTGTCTGGAATGCAACCAGGTAAACTTTATATAAACTCCAAATGAACTCTGCATATGTAGGACAATAAAATTTCCTTGATGATATTTTTTTTGTAACCTACGAAAAAGAATTTTGCATCTTAACCTTTAAGAAAATAATAAAACCCCCTTCCATTACAACTTAATTGCAGGAACAGAGGAGAGAAAAAAAAAAGAAAATACTAACCTGCATACACGAGCATGGTGATGAGAAGAGCAATCAAATGGACTCTGTATTTGGGATTAACACTTTCCGCTCGCAGGACTGCCAGCTGGAAAACGACAGAAAAGAGCAGTTCTATGCAGAATGCCTGCATCTCTGTAGTCTGCATGGGGCTGCTGCAGCCCTGTGAGAGTGCTCCAAAATGTGGCTCTGCCATCTCCAGACTCCAAATAAAGTGCATGAACACCCTGGCAAGCACTGCAGCCACGAACTGAGCGGCGATCTTGAGTCCCCCCATCCTGAGGGATGTCCCGCCGCCCCACATGGGCTGCAGGGTCCCGCAGGGATTGCAGGTGCTGCCGGCCAGGGTGAGGCCGTGCAGGACGGTGAAGCCGTAGGTGAGGGTGAGGGCGGTGTGCGGCTTCGGCTCCACACTGCCGAGCAGGCTGAGCTCGTTCGTGCAGGCGCAGATCTGGAAGGTGCTGAACATCTCCACGAGGAAAGCGAAGAGGCGCGGGCGGGAGCGCAGCCGGCGGCGGGTCAGCCTCCTGCATAGCCCCACGGCCACCACCACGCCGGACATCAGCAGCAGGGAGCTCCCGAGCCCACCGACGGCCATGCCCGGAGCTTCACAGGCCCGAGGGCTCGCAGAAGGTCCAGCCCCACCACCTGCGGGGAGAAAGCAAGCACGAGAGGGAGGGAAAATGCCCACCCTTGCCCTCCGAGGCAGGAGCCAGCTTCTGTCCCCACCTGCGAGGCGCCTGACTCACCCTCGGCTTGGCGGAGCAAAGGGCAGGGGTGAGGGCACGGGGATCCCGCCTCCTGCCAGGGCAGGGGTTAGAAGAAGGAAGGTCTGTGCCTTCGGTAGAAAAGCGCGGGGCGGGGAGGGGGCTCAGCTTCCCCTCAGCCCCTCCGCCGCGGGACGGACGGAGCACCCCTCTCGCCCTCAGCCTGCTGGTGGGGAGGGCGGGCCGCCGCTCCTGCCCGCGGAGGGACGGGAGGCGAGGCACTCCCGCGGCGGGCTCTGTGGCGCGGCCCCTCCGGGGCTGCGAGCGCGACTCGAGCACCAGCCCCGCGCCGGCCGCGGGCTCCGGGCGCGCCGCCCCCTCCGGCGGGCGCTGCGGCACCACCGCGCATGCGGGCAGGAGGGCACGGCGGCGGGGCAGGGGCGCTGAGGGGAGGGCGGCGGGGCAGGGCCGCGGGTGGGAAACCTGCGGTGTCACCGCCAGCTCTGCGGGCCCCAGCCCGGGCTGTCCGCAAAAATCAGATTGCTTACCCCGCTCTGTGCGACAAGCCAGTAATTACACGCTCGAGAGAGAGACACATTGATTATTTCGGAGTTGCACAAGCCCGGGTGCTCGGTGGTGTTCCACAAACAAGCACGCCAGCTATCAAAACTTTTTTTAGTATTTATACATTTTAGCAAACAAAGGCATTACAGAATCGATTAAGTTAGAAAATACCTCTGAGATCATCGAGTCCAACCTATGACCAAACACCACCATGTGAACTAGACCATGCACTAAGTGCCACATCCAGTCTTCCCTTAAACACCTCCGGGGACAGTGACTCCACCACCCCCCTGGGCAGCCCGTTCCAATGTCTAATTACCCTTTCAGGGTAATTAGCAACAAGGCTGGCGAAGGGACTGGAGCACAAGTCCTGTGAGGAGCAGCTGAGCTGGGGCTGTTTAGCTTGGAGAAGAGGAGGCTCAAGGGCAGACCTCATCACTCTCTACCGGAAAGGAGGTTGTATCAGGTGGGTATCAGCCTCTTCTCCCAGGCAACCAGCAGTAGGACAAGAGGACACTGTCTTAAGCTGTGCCAGGGGAGGTTTAGGTGGGACATTAGGAAGTAGTTCTTCACAGAAAGAGAGACCAGGCATTGGAATGGGCTGTCCAGGGAGGTGGTGGAGTCACCGTCCCCGGTGGTGTTTAAGAAAAGACTGGACGTGGCACTTAGTGCCATGGTCTAGTTGACAAGGTGGTGTTAGGTCATAGGTTGGACTCGATGATCTCAGAGGTGTTTTCCAACCTAGTTGATTCTGTGATCCTAATGTCCCACCTCAACCTGCCCTAGCACAGCTTAAGACTATGTCCTTTTGTCCTGTCACTTGCTACCTGGGAGAAGAGATCAACCCCCACCTGGCTACAACCTCCTTTCAGGTAGTTGTAGGGAGTGATAAGTTCCCCCCCCAAGCCTCCTTTTCTCCAGGCTAAACACCTCCAGCTTCTTCAGCCACTCCTGCTAAGACTTGTTCATTGGCTACAGATTACATAGTTCTCTTATTAATTAGTACTCTATCTTCTATTGGTTAATGATTCTCTCACTTCTCTTGCTAATTAGTTCTCATGCTCAGCCTTTCTCTTCTTTTGTGTCAGTGGGTTTCTTGGGGTGGTGGTCTGTGACTTGGTAATCATGATCTTCCTCTGCAGGAATTACTTTTTACTTAGTTGGAGCTGATTCAGCACAGTTGCGGAGTTATCTTTATTAGTTTCTTCCTTATCTTGGGAGTTCTGTCAAATGTCCTTGTGGCCTGTAAATTCTGCGTTCTTTGTGTTCGCTAGCAGTGGTACATCCTTCTCACCAAGCTTTGTTAACCTCCCCCTACGTCTTAGGTCATTGAAATATGTGGAGCCCTAAATCCTTAACAATGTAATTCTACCCACAAGTAATTTGTTTTTCTAACCCCTGGACGTTGCTTAGAGCTTGCTTGTTAGCTGCTCTCAGTTTCATGCATTAAATCTCCCTTGTTGTTGATTAGGCTTAAAAGTATACAAAGATCAAACATCAAAGAACACGTTTTCTTAAGAAAATGTTTACATTTCCACATTTTGCAACAAGAGGGGTTTCTTTCCTGTGTTCTTGGGAACTCGGCATTGCAAAAAGTAGGTGCACAGGTTGCTTCAGTCTCTTCTTCCCACTCCCTCACTGGGAGAAGGCGTTTGACAGAAAGCCCAGAAGAGGCAGGTGGTGATTCTTGGGCTTCTCCAGTGGAAGTGATGCTAAAAATAGGCATCTTCCTCATCCTGCAGCATGTGGTAATGCTGGTTTTCATAGCAGGTCCGAAATGGCCTCGGGACAGTCCTGGAAAAATAGGCATAGCCTCCTATAATTCTTTGAGCCTGGTAGCTGAGAAGGGTGAGTCCAGCATGAGGTATTTGGGAAATGCTTCCTGTCCCATTAGGCTGGGGCCGAGTTTTCCTCCAGTCTCCCCCTGCAGTGCTATTTTGCAGTGTTTGGAACAGGTTGTACCTCTCCCCAGAAAGTTTTTCTTGTGGGGAGAGAGAAATGAATACCCAGGCTCTGAGCACATGAATGGTTGTGCCATGTGTCCCTAGGTGTACCATGTCACTTTTCACCCTAATAAAATAAGAATAAATGTATTTTGTGGTACTTATTTTCCTGCTTTTCATCCTCTTAGTCACTGACTGGTGATGTGTTTTTAGGAGTGCCCAAACCCTGATTTTATGAACTCTAAAACTGAATCGCAGGGGCACCTGCAAGGAGGGGAAAATGCTGACTATTTTTCCAGAATTCTAGTATCCAGTATTCTTGCCACAAGGTGGCATCAATGACAGCTTATCAGACCTCGCAGGAATGACTTTTGCCTGGTCAAGGTCCATGTATCAATCAATACAGTGTATTTCTTGTAAGGAGGCAATACACAAATATGCTTCCAAGCAACAAAAGCAAACCCTTACTTTTAGTTGAAGGTCAGGCTACCATAAAGATCAAAGTTGAAAAACACAGAATTGTTCTCTAGGAGGGAGTAATGTGACAAGCTCTTTTCCATAAAGGTAGGACAATTGAGGCAGCTGGGCTTAAGAAGTTTGTGGATAGAAGAATATTTGGAAGGCTCAGTTTCCCAGAGGATCATTTGGCTTTAAGAAATAGGGATATTTTTAACAGAAGAGTGGAAAATCCAGGAGTTGAACAGTGATAATGTGAAGAGAGGAAAGGAGAAAATGATGAGTGGTTAATATTTGGTTTTTGTTGTTTGTAGAAGATTAGATGTCAAGAAATGTGAGTGAGGCAAGGCAGCAGCCATGACTGTTAAGTCATTACAAAAGTCCCAGTGCACCTCCATGAAAACCATGCATTGAAGCAATTGCTTTTCTCAGCAGAGGTGTTCTGTAGCTGTAATACGGTAGAAAAAACCTCAGTTATATCCTTTATGTATTTAAGATTTTGGATGAAATTAAGCAATGTCCTGTTAGAAGTAAGGATCAGAATAAGAAAACTGGCTTTTAATATATATATATAGAGAGACTCCTCTGTTTTATTTGTTTGTTTATTTCTCTGAGCATAGGTTTATGCACTCGGTTTTGAATTTATTGGTGACCATGTACACAATTATGGATGTGGTCAGCACTAACTTGGAAAAGTTATCTTCCGTTTTTCTTTCCTACCAGTGGTATTGTGGTTTTTATTAAATTCTTGTATTAAGGTGACATGTAGAGATTGGAGTGTGTTGGTCTAGGAGCTCTTTTGCACATGCTAAAAGTGAATCTCAGAAGAGCTTATTTTCCAAGGAGATGAAGCAGAAAAATGCTGGTAATAGCTTTACGTTTTATTTGGGAATTTAGTATTCCTTTACTTACACAGCTAAGCATAGCCATATGTGTTATTCCTGTTCTTGAAGGTTGCCAGAGAACATAAAAATTATTGCCAGTCTCTTTTTGAGCCTTGGACAGTTACTTGTGCCTGCGACCAGTCATGAATTTGTCATTTAAAAACAGACTAATAAGGAAGATGTTTGATTCAAGAGCACACTCTTGACGTGGATTACTGAAGTGTGGATTGGAATGGACTGCTTTTTTTTTTTTTTAGTATAGTTGGTGCCAATGACAGGAATAAAGTCAAACAAGCTGTAGTTATCTGTATGACCAGCTGCAAATACATTACCTTCCTGGTGTACATTTAACTGTATTTTTTGACCACCAGAGGGTAGTGTCATTCCAAACAATTGCTTTTGGTGTGCTCCTATAGCAGCTTTTTTTGTGTTTTGCCACTGAGAGGTGAGAATATAGATCTTCTATGTGCAAGTTCAAGCTCTTAATTTTGTAATTTGTAAAAATAAGTGTCCAAGCCTGAAGTGTCTTTTAAAATTTATTTTAGACTATAAAGTTTCTTGATGCTGAACGAATTGGGATCATCAGTTTCTTCTTCCTTGTGGCATTGCTGTCTCTGTGCCTCATTTTAGGTTGTCCTTGTGTCCCTCTGTGTACAAGATTCTCTCATGCTCCTGCCTGCTCTATACCAGGACATAGATAGTTTCCCTTTCCTGTGAAACGGTCCATTTTCTTTTCTCCTCTCCTCATTTCAGAGTCCCTCCACATCCTTTTCTCCTATTTTCCCTTCCATGCATATAAGTCCTTGAATTTTCCTTCCTATTTGTGTGTATTCCTATTTTCCTTCTCTGCCCAAGCCCTTGTATTTCCTGCTTTTTCTGTATGCAGTTAACTGTTCTTAGCTCTGTGTATGGTTTCAACCCCCTTCCTTCCTAAAATTTCCTCATCTGCTTCCTTTTCCTATGGGAGGCTGAGTCATTCAGAGGGTATCAACATGCCAAGAATTCTTGGATGGGTTTTTCAGGGGTGAAATTGGGCATTATCATGCTGGAAAATGCTGGGAAACGCTTCCATCTACATTAATGTTAATGAATAATTGCAGAGGAGCCGAATCTGTAGTTTAAGTAATTATATACCAAGGAATAAATGTGTCCCTGTTTTCTCTGTTGTGGTTTAGTTGGTTTTCCCCCAAATTAGTAGATTTCCACTGACATTTAAATCTTTATTGGAAATTGATTAGATACAGAAAGTAGAAGTAGTCATAGGGCCTCCAAACAGAAAATCCTTGTTGAGCACAGGCCCAGGCAAGCTGAGGCACAGCTTAAGTAAAGCTTTTCTTAGCAAGCGGCTGCAGAGGCTTGGGACATTTCCCCTTTCTGGCTGCTTTTCACAGCAGTTGGAGGACAGTTCAAGGATTTGCAGTAGAGGGCTGTTGGAAGCTCTACTGTACCTGTACTGCTGTGCACACAGTAATCCCGGTGCATGGGCGATAGGAAAGAGCCAGGGATGATATCATCAGGGGAATTTCTCAGTACACGAGTCTGAGCTCTTAGACAATACAGTGTCTGATTTTAGGGCAAGAAATGCCACTGCCTGTGCAGGCCATTGCCATGAGGGCCTGGTGAGGGCATTAACTCAGATCAAAGTGCAGAAAGTGTACAGACTCTTTAGAGCTCTGCTGGTCCCAGCAAATTAAACAGCATCAGGGATGTTCCTGAGCACCAGAACTCAGTTGTTTCTACTCTCATTAATCCTTACATGGTTTTAGCCTGGGCCAGTGTCCCGAAATATTCCAGAGTGAGGGCTCGGGGATACATCCTGCTGTCCCCAATAGGCAGATTGGGTGTTTTCACTGACTTTTTGAGGCTTTCATAGAATGAATATTGGATGTCCTGTGCCAGCTGGCCTCAGGGGCAGAGTCTGGTCCCAGACTTGTTTAATTTACTAATGTGAGGGTAATCACAGTGACTAGGCCCAGACACTGGACTGAAAATTTGTTTTTGCAAACCCTGTTTGGTTTAGGCAGCAGCAACTGAAGGGAGGTTAACCCCATCTCTTCCCCCACTCCGTTAACAAATGTTACTGCCTTGTACAAAAGGGCCAGAAGGTTTATTTGCTCTTCAGTCATGACTGGCCACTTTGCACAGTAATTGAGTTAGACCACTAGTTTTTGTTTTCTGATCATCCTATTAGCTTTGATGGGAAGGACTTCTCTTTTTTTCCTAAAAATGTAACAAGTAATGTTATTTTATGAGGTGAATCATGAAAAAAACCTCTAAACCACCTGATGTTCATAATCTCTGAAGCAACAAGACATATACAAATTAATATAAATAAAATCACTATTCTGTAATAATAGATACAGCTTTCAATGTTATATAAAATCAGATATGTTGTTGTAGAAACCTACCTGTTATTACTGCAGTAGGGTGCATAGAATTAGGATTCTAAAGAACATTTTTAATACAACTGGAGCAAAAATAGATTAATTTTAAGTAATGATGATTTGAAGGCAGGTCCTGTTGGCAAAAGACCCTTGCATTAACTGATGCTTGATTTTCTTATGACCAGTACAGTATTTCTCTTTTTCCCTTGAGACCAAGATCCAGAATTCAAGTGAATCTGTCAGTTTTCATTTAAAACCAGAAGTATCTAACTTTCCTGGTTTTGAAGACAAGCTCACAGGCATAATCCTAGAATCCTAGAATGGTTTGGGTTGAAAGGGACCTTAGGGATCATCTTGTTCGAACCCCCTTGCCATGGGCAAGGACACCTTCCTCTAAATCAGGTTTCTTAGGTCCTGTTCAGTCTGGCCTTGAAAGCTTCAAGGGGTGGGGCAGCCACAGCTTTTTTGGGCAACCTATTCCAGTGCCTCGCCACCCTCACAGGGAAGAATTTCTTCCTAACATCTAATCTAAATGTACCCTCTGGCAGTTTAAAGCCATTTCTCCTTATCCTTCATACAAAGTTCCTCCCAGCTCTCTTGTAGCCCCTTCAGGTACTGGGAGCTGCTCAGTACCTCCCAGAGGTTTCCCTTTTCCAGGCTGAACAGCCCCAACTCTCTCAGCCTGCCTCCACAGCAGAGTTGCTCCAGCCCTCTGACTGTCTTTGTGGCCTCTGGACTCGCTCCAGTAGGTCCATGTTCTTCTTATGTTGAGGCCCCAGAACTGGATGCAGCACTCCAGGTGGGGCCTCACCAGAGTGGAGTAGCAGGAGAAAATCCCCTCCCTTGACCTGCTGGCCATGCTGCTTCTGACACAGCCCAGGACACAGTTGGCCTTCTGTGCTGCAAATGTGTATTGCCAGGTCCTGTTGGGCTTCTCGCCAACCAACACTCCCAAGTCCTTCTCCTCAGGACTGCTCTCAATCCCTTCATCCCCCAGCCTCTCTCTGTGCTTGGGACTGCCCCGCCTCATATGCAGGACCTTGAACTTGGCTTTGTTGAACTTCATGAGGTTGGCACCAACCCACTAAATCCACCCTAATCAAAAAGGCTAAAAGTTAAAACAAAAAAACCAAAGGCAGAGAAAAAGCTTCACATTTTTTAAAGGCTTTTGTTTTTGAAGGCCATTTCCGGTCTTTTTTTTCTGGGTTTTTTTTCCCTCTTCTGGATTACGTAATACAAAATAATCCTTAGCTTTGCCTTTCTTAAGTGTCGATGTCACAGCCCCATTCATGATAGTAAAGTGACACTTGCTAAAAAAAATTGCACAGTGCGCAGTCCTTCATCTTTTGTTCCCATCCTGTTGCTTTCCATCTGTTTGAAGCTTGTTCCAGAATCAAACTGCTTGCCTTAAAACATTGTCCTATATTGAACTGGGAGTCTGTGATGTGAATGCTTACTGTCTCAATGTATCTGTTACACCCAACATTCAAAATATTTTTCAAGTTGCTTGTGAACATACTTTACTTCATTATGTGAGGTAACATAGAACCGTATTTCTAAGAACTGTAAATGCTGAAAAACCTGTAGAAGGCCTTGAGCTGAAATGACTCATTTAAAGGTGTATTTAGGACAACTGACCCCAGAACAACCAACTGAATTCTCTGCTTCTGTTTATTATGCATAGTGCCATAGATCAACAAAAATTATCATTGCTTTATTATCTTTTTACTTGTGATTGTTTACAAGAAGAAAAAAATGTGTAAGAGCAAACACAATATTCTGCCGAGCTTGTAAAAAAGTTACATTACTGAATTCCAGTTGCTCCCACTGATAGTTAGGTTTCTCTCTATGAAGTGCCATGGAACAAAAGAAACAAATAGTTTGCCACCATGATTTAGAGTAGCTCCAATGAATATTTTTGTACAAATATAGTTTGAAGGCTAGAAAGAAGGTTGAGAGGGACTATAATGTCTCATGCTGCACTAAAATATGTTTAATATGTATTTGTGTTTTGCAGGTCTGGGTTAGAGACTTGGAATCCAGCAGTCTTTTAGCATGCTGTCTTTACACTCTGTGAAAACTTTTCAACCTTCTTCACACTAAGTTTTGTCTTTCTTCTTCATGTATCTGGGTTGCAAGTGGCATTCACTGTACTGTGTGAACAGAAGGGCTTGTACTAGTTCCCTTTTGCACTTGCTACCAAAGCAGTGTTTTGGCCCAGGTAAAACAGTTCTTGAATTAAAGTTTGATTGTAGGTAAACTGTGTATTCAAGTATAAATCATCTCACTGTATGATGATGGCATACACCTACTAAGTGCCCTTCTGAACCAGTAATCGCATTCACTTGACATGTATAAAAGCATTTATCAAAAAATACATGTTAGCAAGTGTTCCAGAAACTTCTCTGTGGGAAAGAAGTGAGTTCTTTTGTTGTCCCTCTTTCAATTGTTAGTGATAATGACTCATGTGTTGCTTGTAGCCCCAAAGCACAACAGCAGTAGTTCAGAAAGCAAATGGGAGCTCTGCTTTTCTTTATGAACAGGTGATGAAAGATTTTAAGAGAAGAAAGGAGACAGCCCATCTTAGAAGGATTTGAGTCAGACAGCTGTAGCAGCAAGCTTGACCAAATGTGAGTGGAGAACCAGATATAAGGGGAACAATCACAACTTTTAGTTGGCTCTGATGTTGTCCAGCTCTGGTGTCAAAGAAAAGATTGTGGAACATGACTCTGATTTAAGCCTGATTTTATGTTTGTACCTTGACTTTGAGCTGTACCATGCCTGTGTCCATTATGGTCTCCTTTGGAGAGAGCATTTTGTAAACTCATCTTTGCTGGAATACTTGTTGATAGGGTGTATTTGTTCACTGTCTCTTCCTGATGCCATGAAACTGAAGCAAAGGAAAACTTCAGCGTCAAACACTCAATTTGATTGAGTGGCTCCCTGTGGCAGAAGTTTATGTTAGTGAAGTTGTTGCTCCTAGCACTAGGAGACATCTCATGCCTGTTTATTATTGCATTCACATAACTACTTTGAAAGTTTAATAAGATTAAAGAAGCACAACTGTGTTTCTTTCATTTCACTCAAGCAGATACAGTACTTTTTCTATGTGGGATTATCACATCTTTTGTTTGCTTATATTTCATACTTTAATATATATACTTTTTTCAAGTGTAAGAAGAGGTGTTGAGTGGATAACCCCTTATATAAAGGAATCATAATTTATTTGTGAGAGATGAGGTAATCTGGTAGCAAAGCATGTACGCTAGTCAAGAGAGGTGCAGTCTAATCCTTATTGCATAATCATGTATTGTAGACTTGTTTTGATTCCTGCTCTGTCTGTCTGCAGCCTTCTACTTGTCAATGGGCAGTGTCAACACTTGGGTGTATGTAATACAATACAATTAATTAGAAATAATGATATTGGAATATTACACGAACATTAAAAAGCATGATTCACAGCACTGTTACAAGATGCAATAAAATATTACTCATTTTACTGAGTAGTAAAACAACAGATAGTTAAATGCTTTGTCTGGCAGGAAGGCTGTGGATTATGTGGAGCAGCATCTAGGCCTCTTGACTCCCAAGTTTTACCGTGATCACAAAATCAAATTATTGACACCCCTGCCTCTGCCAGATACTCCCTCAGCCACTTCAAGTTACTGGTAAACCTGAGAACTGTGATATCAGAAAGTGTAACAGAGCTCGTGTACGTAGAGACACAGTATGTGGTCAGGAGACTGGGTATGATTTTGTTGGTTTTTCTTTACCTTCAACTGCTCCTCCTTGGAGGCCTAAAAGGTGAGCAATCGGTTTGCTATTTGCTGTGGACATGCTGGGTCCATGCTGAATCAACGAGAGTTTTGAAAGTTTTCATGAGGGTGAGATGAGGGGACTGAATACCAAGAGACTTTTTTTTCCTTAGAAAGATGATAGGCATCATTCTTCAAGACAGATAATAGGAGGTAACTTGAAGGACAACATTGAGACACCAGGTGTTAGAAACAAGTTCTATGTCAAGCCTGCCAATTCTCAATTATTCTGTTTCTACCTTTGAATGAGTTTTAGCCTGCTGAGAAGTGGCACATTAAAGTATCTGACGCCTGAACTTCCACATCAACTTTAAATAAAGACTGGTCTGGGGTCAGATTCAGCCAGCACATAACTAAAGACAACTTCTAATTTTCTGTAATGCCCCTAGTTTCCCAGAATTGAAGCTTTTGTTATAAACACCCAGTTTCTTCCACCTTCTCTGATTTCTAGCCTGCAGGATTTCAAAAAACAATTCAGGATGTGACTGAAATGGGTTTTCAGAAATATTTGGGAAAAATAATTCTGAGAAGCATGCATGGATGCCTTTCTTCTCAGTGGGTAATACTTCTGAACTTAACAAATGAAGTCATTTCACTTTAGTTGGAATATCATTGAGGAATGTGCCATCACAATTTCCCAGTCTGCCTAGGGGCCAAATAACCCTGAAAAATGACAATTTAAAAATTGATAGAAAAAGTGACAGGAGCAGTAACAACTGTGCTGCTTAAATAACCACTTAGACCTAATAAAAAGAAATGTGTTTATAAGCTTGTCAAGAGAGCAGTAATACAGTACAAACATATGAAAACAATAAATAAACAATATTTTCAGGGCTAATTTTCAGGCAAGACAGATGACATAAAGTTGGAAGATAATATCAAAACAAAGAAGAACTGGAACATCATATAAGAAGCACTGCATAACCTTGAGGACTGGAGTAATAGAAATCACAATGTCATGTACTGGGGACTAAGAAAGAAAAAAATCTGATGGAAAAGAGGAGATTTGCAGAAAGAGTAGAGGTAAAACATCTGGATTCAGTTGTCAGCTGCCAGTGTACTGTGGACCAGCTGTAAGACGCGCCCAGATGAAGGCAAATGAGATCTTGAAATGTCTCTGGTTGCTTTTTCAAAATGCATTGGACAAGCTAATGCTCCACAGAGAGATGACCTGTTTAATGTAAAAGACAATATTGACACAAGAACAAATGGAAAGATATAAGTGTGAAATGCAAAGTAGGCCTACACTTCTGAGCCAAAAACCATGCACATTTATTTTAAGCTTTGATTCCCGTGCTTCTACTAGCAGAGAACACAAATTCATGATTCAAAGATTCCTTTACAGTCGTGTTATCAGTTATGTTCCTAGAATCACAGCGGAAAAAAGGGCAGGCTTATTTACTGTCAATAATACTTTTCCCTGCTAAAATACAACAATCTCCAAGAAAACTGGGAAGTAATCTTACCAATTTTATCAGGGTTCACTAGGCTGTGCCAGAACACAACTGACACTGTGTAGTTTGTCTAAACAATGAACATAAATGGGAAGTGGGGATTTTAATTAAGATGAGGATCAAACAGAGGATCTGTAATGCAATGTCTCTCCCAGTCTGCTCTCGGCAGAATCTTCAGCCCAACCTCTGAAAGGTAAAATTGAACTCAAAAAAGACAGGGGAAAACTGACTTGCATGTCAGAGCAAAACTGAAACTGAAGGTCAGCAAAGGGAGAAAGATGCATGTTTTCTTTCAGAAGTAAATATACCTTAAAAAGACAGAACCTGATCCTTTTTTTATGAGCTAGGGTTTAAAAGAAATCTTAGTTATGGAGATTTGCATCAGGGTTTGCAAAAGTTCTCGCTCCAGAACAATTCCACAATCTCAAACTGGTAAACCACCAATAACAAAGATAATAAATGCTTAAAATTCCAAGACACAGACTTATAATGAATCAATAGCTTGTTAATACTACATGGAAGTTGAATGATGCTGGTTCTGATGAAAAGAGCGTGGAGAAAAAAAAAATTTAAAAGGTTGCCTTTTTTATGCTAAGGGAATGCAATGCATTCAAAACATACTTAAAACATGTTCAAAACATAACAACGAGCTGCATGGACCCCCTTGGATGAGATATTCAGTAAGTATGTGTGAAAACCCAATTTCCTCTCTTAGTGCTTGTAATCTGAGATGAATCTACTGAACGGATGTCAGGAGTCAATAGATGATAATATTGAAAATTTCTTCTGAAATGTGACTGATATCCTACCAGAGTAACCATAGCTCATAACCATAGCTCATAACCATAGCAGACCATGAAAAAGCATATTTTTCAATAAAAATAATAATTTTCCTTTAATGAGTTGTAATGGGGCCTCTGTTTGAGACTACCTATTTAGTTTTAATTAACTCTATTGTTTTTGAGACAAGGGTCTGTCTTGGGCTGTCTCATCCCTGCTTCCCCTGAAATTTCACCCAGAGCTCTTCAGTCATTTCCCAGTATGAAAAGAGAAGAATAAGTTGTTCTTCAGTGTTAAAATAACTTAGAAGCTTAGATCCTTTCGTGGTTTTTTTTTTGGTTTGGTGGGGTATTTTGTGTTTGTTTTGTTTGTTTGTTTGTTTTGGGTTTGGTTGGGTTTTTGTTTGTTTGTTTTGTTGTTGTTGTTGTTGGTTTTTGTTTTGTTTTTTTTGTTTGGCAAGAGAACGGACTATGTGTCAGGACTGTGCCTGTGAAAATTGACCTAAATTTGGCCAAGTCAGAAAGCTTTAGAAAAGAATCTCACTTCTCATGTTCTGGGGATATGTGTTGAACTTCAACAGTAAAATAAAACAGTAGGTGGGAGAATGACAGAGACTGGATAAGAAGATGATGGGAGAGAGGGGACAAAAACTGGAAACTAGGACTGGCCTTATGAAGGTGTTGGATTGGCTGTGGGGGAGTAGAGAAAGATTTATCTAAACAGTCTGGTGTGCGTGGGGACAAATATATTGGACAAACAAAACAGAAATGACAGATGTATGGGAAGCGAGAAGCTGAGACTGAGCAAGAGATGTTCCCTGTAGGACTGGAGAGATTACTCCTCCACCTTCTAGGATATTATAAAAATAAGAAAGAAAAAATTAGGTTCTATTATGACGAAAATCATAACAAATGATAGAATAAAGTAGTACTTCTGTCTTCAGGTTTGGCCAGTTTACAGTGAATATGACTTTGGAACATACATGAAATTAGGAGGAAAAAAACTGAGCTGCTGTTGCTTTAAATGGTGGATTACTGACATTTCCATGACATATCTAAATTATTTTTGTACATTCATCATGGTAAGATCTGTATTTCAAAAGGAGACTCAGTTTACTTAAGACTCAGATTACATAAACTTGGTGCATGAAGACAAATGACATCAACCTCCTCCTGAGTGAGTGTCATTCTTTTTGTCAACCAAATGAGGAAGCAGGGATCTGTGGAAAAACATCACCAACTCAGATAATTAAAATCCATTATAAGGTATATATGCAAAGGGAAATAATTAAGGTGATGCAGCTGACATTCACTTTGGCATTTTGCAGCCTTCAAATGCTTAGACTTGCAAATTTCATTAGTGTTCTTTTTAGCCTTATTTTTGAGTGTTTAATTAATGTTGTGTATTGTTTGTATAGAGGTAGAGCTTGGAAGCCCCAGGCAAGGATTCTAAGGTTTTGCAGTTACAACACAGAATAGCTGTCAGAAGCCCAGATTCTTCAGTTACTACTGGCTTGGACTACATTTGAAAAACTGATATGTATGAACTTTGTCTGGGAACACAAATAACAGTGTGTAGTCCCTGACTTGCATATTTAGACTGTGTGCTTTTCAGAACCAGAGACGCGTTATCCTTGTACAATTTCTACTATCCTTTGTTGCCACCTTAGGACTCAAAATTCTGTGCTGATAAAGATGGTGAGTACTAATTTGTAGTATAAAACTTTTAAAATCCTTAAGCCTTGATGGTGTATGTCAGAGCTCCCCAGCTGGATGTTGCAGGCTGAGCACTGTTAACAGACAATAGGGATTGTCATTTGGTTTTTTGTAAATGCTTGTGGTTTTGAAGACATCCATGCTTCTTCCCATAGAGCTTGAAGTGATTTGGGCATGCAGTAGTGACTGTGAAAGTTTCTGGCTTCTATGCATTTCTTACAGTATTAGACAAGCTGCTTGGTTTTGCAACACATGAACCAGCTAGAATCATCTTCCCTGAAAACGCTTCAGTGACTGTCACTCATCACCTCAGGCATGCAGGCCATCAGGGACAGTCTGTCTGTCTTGTTCTTCATTCGGCAGTCTCCTCTGACTGAGCTGGGAGAACAGGACTTTCTCAGGTCAGGCAACATGTCTGTGGAGCTAACTCCCTGTGGATGCCAGCCATTGCTCTGCTTTGGCTTTCAGGTCTCCAGGTGCAGATCTTGGAAGTCAGTACATTCTTTGGCAGCTGTGTCTCACCCTTCTTCTTTAAACTTATTTGGTATGTCTAATAAAGGGAGGTTGCACGATACACTCAAGTTTCTGCAGTATCCTGGAAGCCTGGATAAAAGATTTAGTGAGAAACAAAAAAAGATAACAGTAGGCTAAATTTGTCGTGGTCTGCTTGCATGGAAGTCTGTAGACTTACAGCTGGAATGACTCTGGTCTAATGTGTGTGGCAAACTTGTGACTGACAGGAGTATTTGGCTCAGATTGCAGGCACACGGATGAACTGCAGGATCAAAACTTTCCATTCCAATTGAAATAACAAGAAAAGTCATCTCACAAGTTCAGACAAACTTTGGTTTCATCAGCTGCCTTCTTTTGATCTGCAGTAAGTACCAGTGATCACACTTTAAATGATTACTTCATTATATAAGGGAGAGGTGCTAGTGTAGATGTTCCTAATGACGTCCCCTCTCCCACAGAAGGTGACACCACAGCAAACAAAAGCAATGGGCATAGCTAGCAAAACTGTTCTCTTGCAATCAAAGTGTAAATAACACTTTGACATTATGACTTCACTGCTATATAATGCTTTCTTTGGGGTTGCATTGCAAGCAAAAAGGAAGATTACTTTAAAGAAAACCCAAATCTCTGTGGAGTAGAGATTGTGTGCTAGTTTATTGGCCATCCTCCAGAGCAACCAGCAAACTGCCGCTTAGCCAGTAAGTCTCTCAGGACCACTATCTGACCTTGATGAAAGTGGAGGCTTTACAACAAATCTAGAGAGTTTAGAGGCAAGCGGAGATTAGGTAAAAAGTAAAAGGAGCTAACCAAAATAGATATAGACATCAAGGGCATAAATTTATTTTGTAAAATATTATTGACAAGGAAAATGGGATCTCTTAGGACTTCAGTGCAAGAGTTGATGTGTCGCCACAAAGAAAACTGAGTCAACCAGGTAAAAGTGAGGATTATGGCAAGAGTGGTAGCATAAACAGGTGGGGTCAAAGTTCCCTACTTATATGGCTTTTGCATGATTATGTCCCATGAGCCCATGAAACTGGTTGTTTTGTGTCATGTTATCTATGTCAAACTAACAGGTCGTGAAGGAAAGACCCATGGAAAACATTCAGGTAAACAGCAAAAGGGGCAAAACGTATCCTGGTTTTGCCAAGCTCCGTCTGGGTTGACAACTAGCAGGTGTCGGGATGTTGTCACTGCCTGTGTGTAGGTTGCACATGTTTTTTGAGGCCTGTGTGATTTGGATACGCCAAATTGTCTAAGAAGAGGCTGTGCTTCACATGGTCTGCTGGTAAGTCCTGGGTAAGTACAAATTCTGCTCTATATACTGCCTGTAAGTCTACAAAAGAGAATTTTTCTAGTATTTTATGAAGTAGATCAAGACTTAATTACCTTGTTTGGGAAGTGGTTTGCAGAGTGCACTTAAAAGAGAAATCTCTCATTCGTCACACTGTGCAAAGCAGTAACTTCAGCTGCATTTCTGTTGTTTTTGTGATCTTCTTAGTCAGCACATTATCTTACAGGGTTTGGGAAAGAAAACAAGGAAAAGATATAGCCACTGGCAATCTCTGATCTGAATTTGTTTAATAATAGCATCCTGTTTACTTTTTTTTCATGTTTCCACACAAATCTTCTGCTCTGCAACTACTTATTAAGCCTGAGGACTGTCTGCTGAAGGAAACTTAGCTTCCGTAGTAGGAAGGAACCACGTGTAGTTCCTACCTAGGCTAACAAAAGCTTTAGTGGACTTACCAGTGGTGTGAATATAGTAGCATATACTCTGAAGATAATTTTTTTTAATAGCTCTAATTTCTATATGTACACATGGTGCAGAACAAAGTAGAGATTACATAAATTACCATGAAAGATACTGAGCAGAGGAGGATTGGGCCTACTTAGCTTATTAGATCTTTTTCTTGGGTATGCTTATGATGCCTGTTTGTTACAGAGATTAGTCATGTATCTGCAATGTTGGATGGTTTTTCTCCATTTGTATACAAGGATGTGCTGCTCCCAGTGGAAATAAATAAATAAACACAGTAACTCCTCCTTTTTTTCAGTACCAGTGTGTGGTTTCGATGTGTGTGTGTCACGATGGAGCTGTGAGTTCAGGCTTGGCAAACTATTATTGGATCACTTCAGTTGGAAATTATTACTCATAATTAGTGCTAATAAGGTGGTGCCTTGCCATTGGGTGTACTGATAAAAACATCAGGTGGAAGCCTTGATCTTGGTCTGTATAAGACGTGGTTCAGGTATGATTTTCATTTATGGGCATTTATTGGGATTTTAATAACTGTATGGCCTAGGCTGGTTGCATGTTTTGTCTGTTTAGCTTTTAAATCTGAAATGCATCTGCCAGAGATTGTGGCATCCCTGGTGACTATGCATGGTATACATGTGTTAAGAGCAGAAAGGCTGATTCCTGTCTTTTTTCTATTCATGAAGAGAGACAACACAATGAAAAATTAGGATGATTAATGAAATAAGCAGCATTTCCAGCATACCAACTGCTTCTTTGTGGCTGAGCATGAAGGCATTATCCTTAGCCTAAATTTTATTATGGAGGCTGCAATGCTATTCTTATGGATTTTGTAAAGTTCTTCTTGCCAAATGACAGTATGGGAGAAAACATCACTGTGCTTGAGGGAGTTCCAGCCTGATGAATAGCAAATGGTGATACCTGGCAGACTGTCTGCCTGCACTGTTCCAGATACACCACTATGCCCTGCCTCAGGACATTCAATGAAGCTGGAGATGCTGCAGCTCCTAGAGGGAAATTTCTTTGATCCACTTGAACAAGAAAATGTGAGCGCCATCCCACAGAGATAATCTTTCTGTGACTGTAACTTATTGAATTTGTTTATTTCAGTGGCGTTCTCTGGCAGGAATATCTAAGGATCAAAATAGTAATTTTTGAGTATTGTCCTATTGGTGTTTAGGTGTCTGGGTTCACAGCACGGCCCTTCAAAATCACCAGCGCAAGTGATTTCTTTCTGGCTGGCCAAGTTTCTTGCCCTCTGAATTTTTCTTGGCAGTTTCGGCTCCTGTATTGCTCTTAATCCTGCTACCCCTGATCCCTCAGAGTAGGCATTCCTTTGTCTGCATCCACTGAGGGTTGTGGTCTGGAGGCTGCGCTCCAGGCACACCTGCCTCACAGGGGACAGCACTGACCTGAATACACATCACAGCACTCACAGCCACTTACATCAGGAAACAAGTAAATAAATAACTGTAGCATCGCAGTTAAGTAGTCAAGAGAGCTTGTACCAAGACTAGATCTACCTATCCCCTGGGGTGTATGCTAAGCCTTAGGCTCCTTCTTTTCGGCACAGTAATTTCTAAATAGTGTGTTGCACTGTGACAAAATTCCTGTTGAAATTTTCTTGTCCCTATTTCCTTAGGCACTTTCATGATTATTCACAATTCTACTTTCATCTTCACTTCAGGCATTGCTGGGTACATTGATGAGTATTGCTATGGCAGTTTAAGTTTATTCTGCCTCTCTGGCATGGACTACTGCTTCACATCACAGCTATCAGAATGAACAGGTGCTGAGGCTTCTACCTAACAACAAAGCCAAACAAGTAGATAGTCGATAAAGATGCATCTGAGGGAAGACACTTGGTTTGGGAGAGCAGCAGGCGAAATGCAGGTACACGTTTCCTTCTGCTGACTTTGCTAGAGGGATCAAGTGCACCCTCAGCAAGTTTGCAGATGACACAAAGCTGTGTGGTGAAGTTGACACATCTGAAGGATGGGATGCCCTCCAGAGGGACCTGGACAAGCTTGAGGAGTAGGCCTGTGGGAGTTTCTTGAGGTTCAACGAGGCCAAGTGCAAAGTGCTGCACGTGGATCAGGGAAACAGCTGGTTTCAATACAGATGGGGGATGAATGGATTGAGAGCAGCCCTGTGAAGAAGACTTGGGAGTGCTGGTGGATGAGAGGCTGAGCATGAGCTGGCAATGTGCACTTGCAGCCCAGAAAGCCAGTCGTATCTTGGGCCACATCAAAAGCAGTGTGGGCAGTAGGTCAAGGGAGGTGATTCTGCCCCTCTACTCTGCTCTGGTGAGACCCCACCTGGAGTGCCATGTCCAGTGCTGGGGTCATAAGTACAAAAAAGACATGGACCTGTTGGAGTGAGTCCAGAGTAGTGCCAGAAAAACTATCAGAGGGGTGCAGCATCTCTGCTATGGAAATAGGCTGAGAGAGTTAGGGTTGTTCAGCCTCAAGAAGAGAAGGCTCTGGATAAGACCATACAGTCTCCTAAAGGGGCAACTGTCAGTACAGAAAAGGGCTGCAACAGAGCTGGAGAGGGATTTTTGACAGGGGCATGGAGTGACAGGACAAGAGGGAATGGCTTTAAACTGAAAGAGGATACTTTTAGATTAGATGTTAGGAAAAAATTCTTTCCTGTGAGAGTGGTAAGGCACCAGCTGTGGCTCCCCCATCCCTAGAACTTTTCAAGGCCAGGCTGGATGGGGCCCTGAGCAACATGGTCTAGTGGAAGGTACCCATGGCAGGGGGGTTGGAATTAGATGATCTTACAGGTATTTCTAACCCAAACCATTCTAAGGTTCTGTGAGAGCTCCAACCTGAGGTGACAGCTAACAGCTGCAGAATGGAAATGTCTTAAACTGATGCAGCTGTTGCTAAGTGACTGAGCCAAATTTAGCATTTTAATTTAGCAAATTACACACATTAATGTAGCAAACAGGTGTTAATTTATTACATTAACTATAAATATATTTATGTTCCTTTTTTCCACTTTGCATTTGAGACTGCCTGGCAATAGTGTGAGGAAATTGATTTGAAACTCTAATATTGTCTGGTTTCACCATTCTTTCCTAGCTGATCTTGTGGTATGGTTTGTATCTTGCCATCTGACTCCTTAATTGCAGTTTGCAAGGAAGAAAACCATATAATACTTGAATTGCAAGCTAATCTCTGTTATAAGCAAATGAAATAATTATTTAGAAAACTAATCAGGAAGCATTCAAATCTTCCTTGGTGATGTGCCTACTTTAGTTGTACAGCTTGCTTCCTTCTAGATCGCAAGCATCAGCGTTAAGATTAGCCCAGCATTGTGAAAGCGCTTACTTGGCATTTCATCATCAGAATGAGTACTGCTGGATTTGTGACACTGCTCCTCTGCCAACGTCAAACAGATTTAGGCATAGCAGCCCTCGCATACTCGTGCTGAAACCTGGTCAGTCCTGAAACAGCATGCTAAAACAAGAGCTTACAGTTTGATGCATGGCTGAGAATTCAGAGACTGATACAGATACCTTGCAACTGGATACCCATGAGAATAAAAGAGCTGAACTGAAAGAGATTAAGCAGCTCTTTGTAAATTCTTCCCTGTGAAGTCCAAGGAACTGAGAGCTTCATTGTTTTGTAACCACTTAAAAATTAAAGGGGGAAAACAATTACTTCAGCATGGTCTTCTTGAATATGGTTTTATTAAATGTGCTCTTCCCAGGAATCTAGGCATACAGGCAAAAATAAGAAATCCTCAATACACAGATTTCACAACAGAGCATTGTCCACCATGGAACTTAAATGTTCCCAAACTCAGTTCCCTGTCAGCAAGTAGCTTTCCCACCCTGTTTCAAACACAGTCCCCATACATCAGCAGCTGACTCACTTTCTGCACTGTTTTTTGAAAATTATTTACCTGGGGCCTCTAGGCCCTTTTTCTTATACAGCCATTTACACCTTCCTCTCTGGATGGGATAAAGGCCACCGTCAATAGGGAATAAGTTTCAGCGTCCTGTTTTTCTGCAGGGCTGCTGTCTGCTAACACAAAGCTTTTGGACAGACACTGCCAATCTGATGCAAATGGGAAAATTAAATGTTTCTTCTCTATAGTTCACCTGCCTGCTGAAGATTAGTTCTCTGTATGACTGCAGAGCTGGGTCTCTTCCGGGAGATTTATATTTGCTGCAATTGGAAGTGTTCAGAGGCAACTTAAAGGATTGATCTAGTCTGAGAGCAGAACTGGGAGGTAGGAGCTCCTGAATTCAAAAGGCATTATTGCAGTAGTTTTGCTGCACAGCCTGAGGCTATAGGTTGAGCTCTTACCTCATTTTCCCCATCTGTGATACAGCTCATAGGATGGTTTGGTGATTAATTTATGCTGATGAAGTTAATTACTTGGTCAGAATTTAATAATTTGATAAGAATCTCTATATATCCCAGGAAATGTGGCAAAAAGAAAAGCAAAATAACCAGCCCTAAAACTGTTAATTAACAAACCGAGACAAGATGGTGAAATTCAGGATAGAAACCTCATCAGAGATATTATGGCCAGTTCAGCCAGTGCAACTTGACATTCCTCTGATTTCAGAGGCAGCTTGACAGAAATGTAAAGTTAGAGGATGGTATGTTCCTGAAACCTCAGTTTTACCCTGGCAGTTTTGGAAGATCAATGTGGTGTGCTAAGGCAGCCAGTGAAAAAGTTCAGGGGATTGTATGTTGTAATTTAGTGGTTCTTGCAGGTATATACAAGGAAGCAATTGGAAAGGATTATGCAATGAAATTAATTTATTAAGATTTCCTGTGTCCTGCAGAACAGTCTGTGACTCATAAGCGATTTGGACAGCACTGAGATGTACATCATATCAAAGGAATTCTGCAGGGCCAGCTCTCTTGGCAGGCTTGTTGTGATCTATATCTCCAGTGTAACTTTGGTTATAGTGTGACCAACCAGTATAATTAAATTATCAGTGTCACTGTCCTCAGCAAAATTGCCCCTTAGCTTGTATAGCTCCCTCTGTTGGAATAACTATTCAAGCTCTCTTTGCCCCGCAAAATGGGTGCTCCATCTCTCCCGCTTTTTGATGAGTTAATAATTTGAATTATCTTGCTGTTTTTACGGTATTTTGTCTGCTCCAGGTTAGTTCAGATAATGTTGCTGAAGACCTTTACTTTGCACTTTAACAGAATTTAACTGCACTGATGTCTGAAGCTGCTATGAAATCTCTCAAAGTCAATGTAGTTTTTCCAAAACATTTGAAGTCAGCTACTCTATAATCTTTTTGTTATGATCCACTTAGTCCCTCTTGGACACAATGCAAATAGGTAGAAATGAAGGGTAGTGGTTTCATATTTTCATGGCTTGCTTGTGAAACATCTGAAATGCCCGGAGACCCCATGTCTGTCAGTGCTCTGCAGTTTTTGGTTGCTATTCATGTAACCCAGTGAGGCAGAAGAGCAGAGATAAGAGAAAGAACAGAGGAAGATTTCTCTCTGCAGTTTTCTCTCCAGGGTTTTGTTCAGTCCAGTTTTAAATGGCTCTGGCTACTGAAGTGATTCAAGCTATGACATTTTGGCAGGGTGTGAAACAAAATCTGGCGGAGGTGCTATGACTGAAGGGCTGTTTTTGTTCTCTCTGAAATGTGTAGCAAATCTCTCACTGGCTTCAGTCAGAACAGGATCAGGTCCTCCGAGTCATTCAGTTTGAATAAGCTCCATAAAACCAGCAAAAGAATCTAATTTTGTTGTACCATTACACTGTTACAATCTCTTTCAGGCTCTCCCTCCTCTGTTTACAGTGTCCTCCCATGCAACTAAGACTTTCTGTGTAGAAAAAATGAGCTGCTTTTGTTAGGTTTTGAGTAATAAATAGCCCTGGATTAGTAGTCCCTGTCTGATGTCTCATTCAGACTGTCTCTTGCATTACCTAGCTTTGTTTTTAAGCCCTGATACTGGAAGTGGAAACTCTCCAGATGCATACTTTAGAAAAATCAATAAAGAGAGGAAAAGCTAATTGATTTTAAAATTATTTTTATTATTATTTTCTTTGTAAGATGGCCCATTAAACTTGGGGAGTCCCTAATGAAAGGTAAGTTTGCTGCAGCCTTGTTTTTCCAGAGTCATCTCCCCTTGATGTTATAGCTTTCTTTTTTATTTCTCCCAACATATAGGTAAAAGGAAGTTTTAAAAAATAACATAGTTCTGAATAATTTGGATTAATTTCACTTTCAGAAGAGTTATTCTGGTTTTTTTACTGGTTTAGCAGGAGCTGTTGAGCTCAAGTTACGAGTAAATCCATTTCCAATGTGTTACTCCACAGGCTCATAGAGGAGGATTTATCTCATCACAGAGCTATAGTAAAACACAATAAAATAAATGGAAAAGTGATTCTGAGTGTCTGTTATAAAACCTTTTCAACTCTGTAAGCTGAATCCTAGAAGGAAAACCTGTCGCAGACGTGTCTGTTGGGAAACCTGTTCTAGGCAGCTAATTTATATTTTGAGCAATGTTATTTTTTTCTGAGTTCTTTGTATTGAGGAGAGAAGCTTAGAGTCATGGTTCGGGGCTAGTCCAGAAACCTGTTCACACCTGAGGCCAGGACAGTCACTCAAACAGTTCTAAGAAGTCTCTGCCACACAATGTTCCAGGCCAGGACCACTTACTTGTACTGGTGGCTGAACAAGAGCCAGTAACCATAGACAGTTCTGTGATTTCTGCAGGTATTTTGCCAGTCAGGAGACAGGCTCTCCTGTGCTTGAGATGTTTGTCTGCTGTTACTATGCTACTTTCCACACTTCCTTCACTGTCAGCAATTCTTTCATGCTCCAAAGGCTCAAGTGAATAAGCAGTATTTATGACCTCTCCCTTCCCCCACACCTCTCAGCAGTGCCCCTCTTACACCTCTCAGCAGTGCCCCTCTTGCTCTCCCTGGGTGCCTTGTTCTTTGTCTGCAGCTGCCTGTATTCTGTAAAGTAGAGCTGCTGTCATGATTCTTCACTATGAGAGTGGTGAGGCATTGGAACAGTTGCCCAGAGAAGCCGTGGATGCCCCATCCTTGGAATCGTTCAAGGCTAGGTTGGATGGGGCTTTCAGCAATCTGTTCTAGTGGAATGTGTCCCTGCCCATGGCAGGGGGGTTGGAACTAGATCATCTTTAAGGTCCCATCCTTTCTAGGATTCTATGATTTCCAGTCGAGACAGAACACTGATCATTAAAGGAGTGTCTAGACCATATTTGTGTCCTCACCTGAGGTTGGCTGGTGGGATCAGGGAAGGAAGGGACTTTCAAAAGTGAAGTGAATGATTAAATAAGGCGGGGGGTGGAAGGAAGGGGAAAGGAGAGGAAATAGGACTAGATGTTTCAAGAAACAGCTGGAGAAGAATAGGGGCAGGGATGGATAGGGGCTTTTTGGACTGCAGGCAGAGGGAAGTTCTGATGCTGGGAAGTATAGCTACGACTGCAGTTGGAGAAGGAAAGAGGAAATTTTGAGTCTAGTTCCTGCTTTTTATATCTGAAAACAGACTTTTCTGTTATGGCACTCGTTTCCACAGATTCTTGCACAATGTAGGATTAACATACATAATGGTCAGCCCCTGGACTTTGCATAGCTCCAGTGACTGACCCAATGTGTTTGAAACTTATACCCCCAACCACAAAAACAGCTTATGACATTTCAATTTGTTTTTTACCTAAGATCACCAGTGGTTGGTCATATTTTTTTGAAAAACAAACTATTTGCATCATTGAGAAAATATACAAAATCTAAGCCAAACCCAGGATCCCGTAGAGCTCCAAAGAAACTCACTCCATGTTTTTAAGCTTGAATTAGCAGCATGCCTCAAAACTCAGATATATGTGTTTAAATTCAGCTATTAGCTAATGAATCAAAGACTGACCTCACTGTTAAGCCATTGCCCATCTGTATTTTATGAGTTCCAGAGATACACAAGGCTTCCAGAATCAAATAGTCATTTGTGGCTTCCCTAGTATTCCCCCGACTTGCTGACTGCTCACCAAAGCACTGAACGCTCTTAGCTGTCTCTGTGCAATTTCCTGGCTAAAGGAGATCTGGAATGTAAAAGTGTATTCATCATCAGAGGTTTTGCAAGATTCCAGGACTTCAGTGAAGCGGTAAGAGATGATTTAAAATTGGAATGGCATGAATGTTCCTCTAAGTTTTCAGTCAACTATAGGGTAACTTAACGAACAAGAATGTAACCCTTAAGGAGAACCTGAATTATTTGGGATTTTAGTATCACAAAAATGTACCAGGTTGTAATAACTGTTATAACTGTACCAGACAGATCCTGGCCCTCTACTGTGAGCCTCTCAGTACAGAAAGGGAGGACTAAGTGGCAAGTGGGAACATGTACAATATGACTCTCTAACCATTTGTCTGGAGTGAAACAACTGCATAAAGCCAAATACCGAGAAATGGTAGCGCATAAGCTGGATTTTTCGACTTCAGTGCTAAGATCAAACAAGAGTAACCCAGAGCTAGCTTTGCTAAAATGGTGACCCTGGTTCCTCTTCCTGTATCTGAACTCATATTAGGTAGAGAAATCTTAGCAAACCTTTCTCCAAGGATGTTAGGAGGTGCATGTCCATGTTAAATATGCATCAGATGTAATGTGCTACTTGTATACATTTTGGCACTGATTTTAACTTCCGTTGTGATGGGTATTACACACTATCTAACATCAGGATATGTAAGATGGGAACCAGATGCTATTCTTCACTAGTCAGGTGTTCTGATCCTTTTGTTATTTTTTACTTTGCTTTTCTGGCACTAAAACACCCTAAAACTTACCGAGGAAATGAAAAATCACTGCTGACGTGCTTTTGTGTGTTTGTTCAGGAAAAACATCGGTGCATCACAGATTTGGGTCCAGAAACACATTCCTCACTGCTTTAGTCTGCTGTATTATCTGGACAAAATGAAAAGGAGATAGTTGTGATTTGAAAGTGTTCTACATATATTTTGCAGAGCTGTACAAGCTTACATGATATGTAGGGCAGTGATGAATCATAGTCTGTCTTCTTCATCACTTTACACCACTATAACAACATTACTTTGCTGGATTGACTTCTGATTTACTGGGTGAGAAACCCCCAGGCAGTGGTATGCTGACCCACCATCACCTTCAATTTTGCTTGCTGGTGCTTGCTGTTTTCTGCATCTTTGCAGTGAGATCTTTGGCTGAGGAACTTTGTAACTGTGTATTGTATAACTGTAGGACCCCTTTTCTCTTTTTGTCTTTTTCTTTTCCTAACTACTAAGACCTAGAGATTTGTAATTAGTTATCAAGTCATTAATGAATTCTGGTTTCTTCCTCATAGGCTGCAGCCAATTTGTCTCTATTTGCTAGAGCAGATTAAAGGAGTGGACAGGTTATTGCAGGTGACTAAGTTGGTACATCCTAACAAGTTACTGTCTCACAGCTAAGTTTTAGCATCTGTGATTACACCTGTTCTTGTGTTCCCCCTGCATTGTGTCAGCCAAGATATCTGGGGATTTGATCTGGCTGAAAAACATCCAGAAAAAATCTTGGGTGAACCAGTTCCTTGATCCCTTCCCTTACATAGCTGCACAAATAGCTGTGCTGGCACAGTGCAGGGAATAGCTCAGGAACAGAGATGCACAGCAGAGTAAGAACTATTGATACTGGTACTGCTGACAAAGAAGAAATCATCAGGCTATGCCCTACAGCAGTGGTACTGCTCATTCTGCTGTGTGTCTGAAGAGGAGCAAAATACAGTTCTTACGTGATCACTATATAACTGATTGTTCAACAGAGTTGGTCTTTGAGGCTGGGGCCTGGTGCCAGGCTTCTTCCCACAGAACATAGGAAACCCTTTGGAGGTGTAAGAAATCCCCCTTTTTGCCCACACTGGAAAAGAGTCATCTGACTTTAACCTGATTACAAGCCAGGATGGATCCTTTCCCTGAAAACCCCCTGAACACTTTGCTCTGAGTGCTTAGAAATGCAAATAAAATGATTTACATTTCACTCATTCCTTTCTCAAGTACCAAATTCTGGTTTGCAGTTGTAGCTTTATATCCCATTCTGGTGCTGTTCATGGACATCCTCCTCCTTTTGTTGTGGAACGCCCTCTGAAATACCCAGCAATAGTTTCAGACAAAGGAATCTCAAAATCTGGGTAAATTCAGAAAACTGTAAGTATTGTAATCCCAGAATATCCCTTCAGGATACTTCTTTAGGATTCCACACTACTGCAGAGTAGGATAATAGCAAAATGTAAGAACACGGTTCTGAAAGTTTTGGTGAGATCCCTTGGCAATAAATATACAAAGGTTTAATTGAAAGAATTTTTGAACTGTGTATTGTCTTTCCTCATTTTCAAGTGGCTTTAAAGCACCTATAATGGAAGTCCTGGTTATTTCATGCTTCTTTAAATACCTTTATACAGCTAAAGATAGGGCTCTTAGTGTCACAGAATCCAGAATGGGTAAGGTTGGAAGGGACCACAGTGGGTCACCTGGTCCAACCTCCCTATTCAAGTAGAGTCGACCTCAAGCATGTTGCACAGAATTGCATCAGGATGGTTCTTGAATACCTCCAGTCAGGAAGACTCCACAACTTCTCTGGGCAATCTGTTACAGTGCGTGGTCACCTGCACAGTAAATAACTTCTTCCTCATATTCAGGTGGAACTTTCCGTGGACCATTTTCTGTTTTTTCTTGTCTTATTACTTGGCACACTGAAAAGAGTCTGGCTCCATACTCATGACACTCTCCCTTCAGACACTTATAGACATCGATGAGGTCCCCTCTCGGTCATCTCTTCTCAAGGCTGAAGCTCCTGCAGCCTTTCCTCCTAAGAGAAATGCTCATCCCTTAATCATCTTTGTAGTTCCCCACTCCAGAAGCTCCATGTGTCTCTTGTACTGAAGAGTGCAAAACTGGACACAGTACTCCAGATGCAGCCTCACTAAGGCTGAGCAGAGTGCAGTACACCAGGTATGCATGGACCAGGCCTTAGGTCAACCACTGCAATTACCTTACTTGTCCATTTTCCATGGGGTTGAATGGATGTATTTGGCAAAATACCTTGCCAAACAAGGCGTGTTTTTGCGTATTCTCTTGCCTGGGTTCACAATTTATTTTTTTTAAATTATCAGGGTGTATCCATATTTCTGAAAAGGCTTTGGGATTTCAAGTGTGGTACAAAAGGAAGTTAGTTTTCAGGTCTTGGTTCAGGGCTGAAGGGTAACTGTTAGGTTTTAACTCCAGCTTTGATGGTGCCCCCTTCATGGATCTGGCATTTAAGCTGAGCTGCCTGGTTTTTACCTCAGTTCCCCGCCAGCAGCAATCCTGTAAGCTCCCATGTAACTGTGGGATTCTTGATACCGGCTGGTTCTGTGGCTGTCTTTGAAGCGAAGTTACTGATATACTACCCTGAACTGACATAAACACCTTTATGTTGCAACCAGGGGACAGACTACGGCCAGACGGTGCTTGGGGGAGCTCATGCCTGTGTGTGTGAATTTGAATCCAATTTTAAACGTATCCAACGGAGGGAAGCGATTCCAAGTGTTCAATTCCACAGCAGGTTCAGCTGATTGAAATCAGCTCTGTGGCAGTCCCACTCTATCAGTCCTAGACTCGCATTCTCCCTTCCTCCATTCGTTTACTTTTGCGATGTTAATTTTCTGCTGGTTTAGCTCCCGAACAAACTTGTCACTGGAACTTGGAAATGCTGGTACAAGGGGGAAGGGCAAGACTGTGGCAGCGCTGTCTTCATCAGTCGTATATAGGGGGAATGTTGTTTCGGCACAAAAGGCAGGTCTGGTGTCCTGCATTATGTGTCTCTCTTTTGCCTGTATCTACCTGCTTCACTCAGCATTTCACTCTCGTACATCAAGAGAGCACGTCTGCAGAGCACAACCTCACCATGCCCGTGCTCTGTTCTGGAGAGCAGTGCAGCTGTACGTGCGGTCGAATCCCTCCTCTTTTCCTCTCTCGGCAGAGCACACGCGCTGAGCCGAAAACTCCTGTTAACTAGGGTGACAAGTTTCCAGCAAGCTTTAGATCACGGGGAGAGGGAACACCCGGATCCCGGCAATATAAGGTATAGACGCCTCGGCTTTTGCAACACAGCGGTAAGGCAGAGCCCTTTTTACTCTTGCCTTTTTTGGATCTGCACGCACACAGCGCTCAGCACAATGGAGCCGGCTCAGCGATAGCACAGCGCGATACGGGGAGCAGAAATAAAGTCATTGCAGCGCCGCTCGCCAAGGGTGTGATTGCCGGCGATCCACTCCCCGCGTGGCGGCTCCGCCGATGGCGTGATCGCCAAAGACTTCTACGTCCCAGGCCGGCGCCGCTCCCGCCCTCTGCCCTGCGGAGCCGCGGGGCTCCGGGCAGCCGCCACTTCCCGAGGCAGCACTGAGGAACACGGTCCGGGGTCCCGATCTGCCGCACCCGGAAGGTACCACCCCCTCCCCCCAAAAAAACTTTCCACCGCGGGCCGCTCGGCTGCGATGCCGCGCCCCGGGCGCCGATCGGAACGGGCAGGACCGGCCCCCCTGCCCGGGTGCCGCGGGCCCCGCTGCCCACCTTGGCGGCCGGGGGGCGGCGGGGGGGCCCCCCGCAGCCAATGGCCGCGGCAAGGCGGGCAGGGTGCGGGAGGCGGTGCCGGGCCCACAATAGGGGCGGTGGGACGGAGGGAGGGAGGGACGGCGGTGTGGGGAGCGGGGCCGGGCGCGGAGCCGCGGGAGAGCCGGGCAGCACCTTGCGGCGGGCGGAAGGTGAGTCCTGCCGCGCCGGGGAAGGGGATTTCCTCCCTTGTTTCGTAACCGGGAAGTTTGCACAGAGGTTGAGCGGCCGGCTTCTTTTTTCTCCCACTCCTCCCCACCTCCTTCTTTTTTTCTTTTCTTTTAGGAGGGAGGTACGGAGCCTGCCTTCCCCCTCCGGTCTCCCCCGCCTCCTACCCCCCCGGCTCATTCATTTGATAAAGGGAGTTGTCCTCAGCCCCCGGGCTGTGCAAGCGGGGAGCCGCTCGGGGCCTCATGCGTGGGGTCTCGGGGCAGAGGTTGGGGTGGGAATCGGGGCTCAGCCCAGAGTTTCTGCAGAGTACCCCGTCTAGGCTCCGATTGGAGGGGCGGGCGCTTTGGGCAAACACAAAGAATTGAGGAGCTGGACCCATGCTGGGCGATGGGGTGATGAAGCCCTAGGCTTTGTGTGGCTGGTGCGGAGGGATGGCGAGGTGGGGGCTTGTCTTTTAACCCCTCCGTCCGCGTGTGTGTACGAAACCGTGGCTTTTTGCTAGTAAAGTACTTAAAAGCAAAGCTGAACTTAGGATCGTGGGGTGATTCAGATGGGAAGAGACCTCAGAAGGTCTCTAGTCCAGCGTTCTTCAAAGCAGGGGCTTCTGCCAGGGGAGTGGGTAGCAGTGAAGGAACATCGGAGATGGGTGGCACCTCTGGGTGCTCTTGAGTGCTCCTGGGAGACCGAAGGAGAGGCAGCACCAGCAGGACGAGTCATCAGGGGCAGCAGCGCTTCTGTCTTCCACTGTGCATGGAAATGCCCTAATCCACAGCTCTTCCATCCCTGCAATCCGTGTTCTTGATGCTTTTGTTATCCAGAGGGCTTAAAATTCATGATTGTTGGGAATAGCTGGCTCCATCCCGTATGTGTGTCGCGGTACATCTGCTCCTGCTGAGCATTACTTGAGCCTTATTCCGACATTGCCTCCAGGAGTTTTTTCTTCAGGAACAAGATTTATAAATAGGTGTCAAAACCTGGCTCTTTGCTTGGGACCTGTTACTGGCTGTAAGGCGTGTACTTGATGTGGTAATTAAGTATGAGATATATGTGTGTGTGTGTAAGAACAATCGTAAAAGCTGTTTAGTTAGCCAAGATTTTAATTTTCAAAGTGAAAGCAGGTATTGTAGTTTGGTGAAATGGCTGTGTCGGGCTCAGACGGAAGAATGTTTGTTTTCTTTGCTTGCAATTACTCTTTGTACAGTGGCTTACTGATGCCTTTCACTGAACTACCTCCCCCTTTTCTTTACCTGGAGTTTCCTGGTGTTGATTCACTGGCCAAGCAGGGAGCATCTTCCTGTTTGCTGCTCTAATACTTCTTAGTGTGGGTGTGTTCATCTTATTCGCAGCTTTTTAGGGTAAGGCTGGAAAAACTCCTTGTGGAACAGTTTGTGTGTGTGTCCAGTGGATGCTTGGAAATTGCTTTTCCCTGTGCGCTTTCTGTGGATAAGTCAGAGAAGTGAAACTCATTTCTGCACAGAGAACAGAAGGTATGGTGGGAATTTAAATATGTCTGCGTACTGATTCTGTTTAACTCTGGATTGCCTGTCTTGTGCCACGGGGAAGAATTTGTTCTCAGCTGTACTGTATAGCAAAGCTGGAGATTAAGACTGGAGGCTGATAAGACTTTTTTTTTTTTTTAGCCTTCTTGAGTCCTGTGGGGAGGAACCAACACCTTTAAATGGGATGATATAACTACCATTCTTTGATTTGGAAATGAAAGCCAAAAATAAAATTGAAGAACAAAATGCTCTTGTATCATGACAGCAAGAATGCTTTTACTGGTTTTAGGAAATATTATGTGCTCTGGATGTTGCTCAGAAAAAAAGAATAAGGAAAAGTGAGGCTTTTAGTTCATACTTTTCTGTGCATCATGGGGATATTGGAAGAAATATGCAACAAGTTCAGTATAACTGCCACAAGTGAAAATATATTGTTTGTTTATTGTGTTTATGACTGCCTTGCTTGCACTGAGTTGAAAACTGATGCTATCTCTTTTTACCTGAGAGGTCAAAGAACTGCTTGATTATCCTTTTCCAGGTCTGTGGAGGGAGACTTTTTCTCTCAGCTTTGACTCCAATGCATAAATTTCACCTAGTTTGCTAACTAGTGTTTTGTCTTTTTTTGAATGTGAGTGAGCTGCATTGTGGCTTCTTTCCTTCTTTCTCCCTTTTGTGCACCTGTCTCACTTCCTTGGTGTGGGAAGTTTTGTAGTTTCCAAAGCTAGTTGTTATGGTCCAGTTCCCTTACATTTGTAAGAGAGTACAGAACCACCTAGAGCTGAAACAGACTTTTCTCTGTAGCAAAATACAGAAGTGATCCAGAGCTCCACCCTTAAAGTGATCTGGTTTTACAGTTCATCCTGTCAACAGCAGATAACAGAAGCAAATAGACTTGTAAAGGAACTGATCGGTCTGGGTGAGGAGGTACAAGACATAGACTGAAACCAGACAACTAAAAAATAAGTTATATTTCTTTAAAGCCTAGGCATGATTTAGCCCTTTTACAGGTACAAGAATACCTCTTGTTGGCTTTTTACCTCTATGGGAAGGTAAAAGAATATTGTGTGCCAGAATTGTGTTATGTGAAAGAGCCTTTTTCTATACCTGGCAAGGAGCTGAACTGTTTTTCTCAGCCTGATGTCTTGGCCCGTATAGGAACTGGGGAGAAGGTAAGCATGTTCTGCTTGATGCTGAGGGCTTGCTCTTATGGAAAAAATAGTCTAGTGTGTGACTCATGCACTTGTACAGCTCTGACCTGGGAGGAACTGCTTTGCACTCCTGTTCCCAGAGGTGGGAATGGCTAGGTCCATTCCGTTTGGTGGCAGTGGAACTGGGGCTGTCAGCAGATGCTCACTGATGTGGCCTGTAAGTCACTGGGATCAGATCTTCCCTTCTGAACTTAAGGCATGTGGTGTTCTTTAGCAATGAATAGGTTAGAAGTACCTAATGCTGCTTGTGCTAACCAGGTTTTTACTCAAACTGAAGTTTGAGTTTGAAATTCTTGCACTTGGGTGCAGCTGTGCACAGCATGTGTAGATGTGGATGTTATGGCTGTGAGGGGTAACACTCAGTGCTGCCAGTGGTGATGACTGCTCCTGGCTTTGTGCAGGAGAGGGAGCTTACTTTTGTCCCATCCCTTCTCAGGCACATCCTCAGAGCTGGGGGTGGGAGTCTGGGTCCTCCTGTGATCTGTCTCTTTTCCAGCATGTGACAGTGGGGTGTGTGTCACAGTTTCAGGGCCCTTCGTGGGTTTCACTTGATGAAAACGTGGATGCTCAGAGCTGAACAAGTCTCCCCAGGCTTCCATTATGATCAGCAGAGAGAAAAAGGGCCTTTTAGGATGTGTTTTATATCATCCTCCAGTAGGCGTTTTCAAAATAGGTCAGAGAGGTGCAGTCTAAAAATGCTGATTCCTCCTGTAGTCACCCTGGTCTCCTCTGTCTCCCATGTGTTGTGTTATACATGGCAGCAGGTAGCTGAGAGGAGTTTCAGCTGCTCCCCTCACTGTGGGGATGCAGGCAGGTACCATTGCTAACAGATCCACCAGAAAAAGCACTGTAGTAGCATAGCTTTCACCAGTTCCCTTCATTTTAGCACTTGTTTGTTGGGAGGGGGGAAGAGGAAACAAACAAACAAAAAGCTATCTGGTTAGTGTATTTCCGGGGGAATTTGAAGAAAAAGTTGAAGTTCAGTTCTGGTTCGTGCACTAATATACATTTTCAGACTGGCAACCCAAGTGTTCCAGTTTCCACTTGTATACTATCAATCTCATGCATATAGTCTGAGAAGCAGGTTAAACAATAACTTCCCTTCCATGGTTTTGTTCCTTCTTGCAATCTGTACTCTTTGGACCTGCTATATAGCTAGTTTGTTTTCCTCTTAAGATGGCATAACTGCCTTAAAGCCATTCTGTTTCCTCCTTCCTGCCTAGAATCAGTGAAGTAAAGTGACAGTGAATCTGGCATCCTTTTATCATCTTAGGTTTAAAAAAAGGAGGAGGGAAAAAAGTTAATGGTATAGAAAAATGGTCCTAATCTGGGAAAATCAGGACAAATCATAAGACTGCAGCAGTAGTAACTAAATGTACTTTCTGAAAAGAAATAATTTCTACCAAAGTAGCCCTTTGTGATCTCAATCACCTTGTGAGAAACAGTGCATGTAATATATCGTGACTGCCTTGAAGTGTACGACATCTAGCTGCAAACAGTTCCTTGATCTAGGTGGGCCTGTAGCTGTGGGACTATGAGGAAGTCAAGTGGCAAGTACATGCTGCAGGCAGGTGGGGCTTAAAGCCTTGTTTCATCCCTTTTCTTATTTCTTTTCCCATTAAGTTTGTCTACCTGTAACCTCAAAGGAAAATGGTGGAGCAGATTAAATGCTAGTCATATTATGTGTGTTTTTGGGATGGGGGAGTCATACAGGTTTACCTTAAGGCATTGTCTCCTGCTCTTAAGATCTTGATGCATGTAGTTACAGTGTGTCTGCCTGTGGATTACAGCTGATGCCACTGGATGACTTTACAGATGGCAGCAGAGAGAAGAAAAATCAAATACAAAAGGTTACGATTCATTTTGACAGACCGGCTTGCTAAGGTGTCACAGCACCACTTTGAGTTACTTTCTCTAAGCATCAGTAGGGCTTTGAACTATCAACTTGCTTAATGACTGTAATGGCACACAAGTGTTTTAGATGATGCTTCACTTGGAAGACAAAACCTGTTTCTCAGGGTTTATGTTGTATTCATGAAATAAGAGCTGGAGTGAGAAATATTTCTATTTGAACCAGGGACTTGTTTCAGGTGTTTTTCTCCCCATTTACAGATGGTGTAATGTGAAATACCTTATCACTTCTTTAGCATAAAGAAATTCCAAGATAGATTATTGTTTGTACCCACATAATCCCAAATGCACATTCTCTGCTGATCTGCTTGGCCACTTAACACAGGCTCTTCTGTAGAAAGAGTAGAGAAATGATTCCTTTGTAAAACACTGATTTAATTTCCCCAGCCATCTGTAAGTGAACATTTTGTGGTTTCGCCAACAAGTTCAACTTAAAGGCTTTGTGCCGGGATGATTCTATGATTTGCCTTTAGTAGGTATTTCAAGAATGTCTTATTTGAACCATGCTTTGGAGAGGCTAGAAGTCACAGCTGAATGTGGAATTCACGTGTCTCCAGAGTTCAAACTTGTTTGGGATGAAGGAATAGCTGATTTCCTTCAGCAGCAGAAGTGGGGAATATTCCAACCCCCCTTTCCCAGTTCTGTGTATACTACTGAAGCTGTTAGATTCATTCAGCTCAAGGCCCTGTGCTAACCTCTGTGTAAGGTGCAGCCTGTGTCTGAGGCTGTTACTGAGCTCTCTAACACCAGCATTGAGGTAGAGGGGGAAAAAAATGAGGCCAGGCTCATAATATATCCTTTGCTTTCTTGTTTGTTAAACTGGTCACCTGAGTCCGAACTCTGGTGTCTCTTCACAACAGAAGGTAGATTTGTCAGGTAACAGCTGCAAAGACCAGGGAGTGTGCGAAGCACTAAGAGTGATTAGCAGCAAATGGACACATCAGGATTTGAAATGCAGTATTGATTAGCTCATTAAAATTAATAAAACATTCAATTATAAAAGTCCCATTACATTTTGCAGTTCTTCTGGAAATAAAACAATTTATGTGTTCTTATCCTTTCAGGAATACCTCACTCAAGATGAATTTTAATGTCATTTTCCTCAAACCACAGAATGTGTTAACTCTTAATGGACCCTAGGTTTGTCAGTGTTTTATTTAGTAAAGCATTGTTTTTAATAGGGTACTGTTTTTAAGACACTGGAAGATGTAGTCATAGTATTATGTCCTAAAAGGTTGCTTGAAGAGAAAGTGATCCAAATAAGTGTGTAATTGGACTAATGTTGCTGTAGGTAGGGTCAAAAATCAAAAAGCAGATACTGGCATACTGGCCAATTTTTAGCAAATCGGACAAGTCTGTTTCAAAACACAGCACACAGAGGGAAAACTCAAAGGAGAGGCCTAGAAATGAATGGTGGTAATGCCACAGAACCCCCCTTCATCAAAACCTTTCTTCATAATCCCCTTTCTGATAATGAAAGTCATTGGTAAGGTTCTTTGGTAAAATGTATACACATTGTGGGTGCATGTTAAGGTGTTTGCTTTCTGTTAAGCTCCAAGATTCTGGAGATGTGAAAGCTATGCAAAAATATGTGTCATATAAAAGAGACTTCTCCCACTCCTATCTGTAGAGAGTAATGTCAGAATTTGATCCAAATGTGCCTTGAAGACTTAAGTAATGAGATTTAGGCACACAGAGGCTTTCATTTGAGCCTCCAGTTCCTAATTTTGGGTGAGGAAGTGAGGGTATCTAATACATCTTAATAATAAGTTACTACTATTATAACTTCATTTTCTAGAATCACTGAAATCTTCACTGAGTAGCCTTAAAGAAAGCCAGAGAAGTGAGGGGAAGAAGGAGAGGCAACTGCAGCACCAGTGAAAAGTATTGTCTCACAGTTATGTTAATGTAGTACAAAAATCTGTATTTTAATTTCTAACTCATTAAATTTCTTATTGTTGCATCAGCCAATGTGTCTTGGTAATAAGGTGTCTGGGAAAAATTACAGTCTCTTACATTTGTGTGTGCTATAAATTCTTCTATGCAATTTTGACTTCCTTGGTAACAGAGAATGAGTAAAAATGCTGTACCAAATTCACAAAAAGCAGCAGGAGTCTCATCCACTACCTTAGGATGTGCCAAAAGACTCTGAAAAAGTGAGACTGGAAGTACTTTTCCAGGCCTGCTTTAATCTCTTAGTTATGTTCCTAAACCAGATTTTGAAGAGTATGAATAAAATTAAACTGACACTTTATCTTGATGAAGTTGTAATCTCCAGACTAGTGTCTCTTTTGCCATTTCTGGGAGCCCTGACAACCATACTGAACCTAACTTGGACTGTGTGTGGGGGAACTAACTTTTGTATTCTTCCTGTTTGTTTGGTTTCTTTTCTCTGTTTCCATTCCCTGGTTATATCTCTTAAAGCCTTGTTTGTTAGTTTGTTTGTTTTCCCTTCTGCCTTTCCACAGAAACCTTGTTCATCGGCCTATCTTCACTTTCCCTGGCCGCTCCTAAGACTGATGAGAAATAGAGTTCTCATACTTCTGTGATCCTGAAGATATTGGGTGAACACAGATGAATGTCAGGGAGGTAAAATATTTTGTCCTCCACCCCGGTAAGAAATGTCTTCTTCAGGGCTTGGGAGGAGGATGAAGACTGAGTAGGGGAAGCAACCTTACATGCATTGCCTTCCTCTATCAAGCAGGTAGTTTTGGTAATGAGATATTTGGAAATATTTAAATGTGTAGATCTCCTTTAGAAAGATTGAGGAGGTGAGGGTAGGACTGGGAATGACAGAAGTGGGACTTCAGAAGAGAAAGCAAACAACTCGAGATTCCTTCAGGGCTCTGCTGCAAGCCAGAAAGTAGAACACAACAGTATATTTCCCTGTGTAGGCTGCCTTTATAAATGGAGGCAGACGGTCACAGGTGGTGCTTGAATTCTAGGTTCAATAAAGGCACATCCTTCAGTTAGAGGAGGCAAAACAGTGTCACTTGTTAGAATTCAAAATCAGTCTCTAAATGCCTCAATGACTTGTCATTGAGTGACTCACCGCACTGTCATAGTAGGGCTTCTGGCTTTCACATCTAAGTTATACTTGCTGAAACAGTGTCCTGCCAGCTCATATTAAGTCTTCCCTCCCAGTCTTATCTCCAATTTACTCATGGTGGAGAGGGGATTTGGGGGGGGATGGGGCAGGAGATGGCTGCAAGGGTAGATCAGAAATCTCATTACCTTGTAGACTTCAGAGTGCCGGCTTTTTCATTTGTTTTGTGTATCTCTGAGACAAGTCCTTGAGTTGCAAAAGAAAAACATTCAGAAATGATGAGCTGGAAGAATTTGTAAGAATTTAGTCATTTACTTGGTTTGATCAAAAATGTCTTTTCTTGTGTGTCTTCTTTTAAAGTTATTTGCTACTTTGGAAAAATGTCAACGTTGAGATGATCTCAGCTTGATTTCCTTTATCTCCTGTACTTCATTAGGGGCTCATCAGGATAATTTCTTTTCTTTCTTTAATTCACATTATCAATTTTATTCTAGATGACCTTTGTTTTTTTAAGACCCAATCCTTTCTTACACTAGGTACATCCTGTGGGAGCCTTTCCTGCCTTCTGATCCAATATTTATTCATCCCGGGACCTAGTCCAAATGCCACCAACAAGGTTTGTGTGGGCTTTTTTTGTCTGTTTCAGAAACATTTCGTCACATGCTGACATGCAGCAGCATTAAATGGGTAAATGTGCAGTTCAGGATGTAACGGTCGTGGAGATGAAGGGAATCTTACTGGAGCAGCAGAATATTACCTGGCTTACTGCTTTTAACATCATACCTGCTTCTGTTATCAAGCTTTAAATTTAGTATTACAGTGGATGCCTTGTGTTTCCGATGATGTTCAGTTGCTCTTTGAATCCCACCCTGTTATTTTGGCTCATATTGAGGAGCAGTGACTTCAACAAGGTGATCTCATCCAATGTGTGGTGTAGTTGTGTTTGTTTTTGAAGGCTTGAGATTCTGTTCCATCTGCACTTCCTGTAGCTATAGGTAAATCATCTGAAATCCGATAGGATGAGCATGTGTGATCTCTGTGGTCTGTCTTCCTCCTTTTTCATGAATTTATGTGCTTCCCTTCTGTGGTGGGGCTCTTGTGAGGCTTGTTATTCTTTTCAACGGGTGTGAATGAGGTGAGCAGTGAAAGGCTTCTCTATGAAGCATAACCTGTGCTAGTTTCAGCATAAAGACTGTTTGACCACTCTGTGAGGGCTCTGATCCTAAATTCCTAATGAACTAACTACAAATCTGGGAGGAAAGAATCTGTGGTTGACTTAGCATTCTTCTTGACTAACAGATGAGAAGCTTGTGTTTTGCTTTTTTTTCTCAAAACCAGCCAGGATGTGGCTGTTGGCAGCTGTTTTCCTTTTGATGTGGTCAGCTCAAAATTAACATTAAAAGTATAATTCTGAACTTGCATTTTCTTGGAGACTGAATGCATGATGAAAGGACAGGAGGGATCTCTCTCCACCTGCTGGGAGTGTGCTCTTCGCTTGAGTTTTTTAGAAGCTGCGATTGGAGGATGAAGCTTGACACAGCTGAGCTCATCGTGGCACACAGCCATCCAAAGGTGAGGGTGCTTTTCCTTTTCAGCGCTTGGCTGTGAGCTGACCTGGCAGGAAACTTTGCAAAGCAGTGTGAGTGAAGGTAGCTGTGGTGTAGTATTAAAGATCACGGAGGTGCCTGTAGATTTGAAAGCTGGAGGCGAGGGCTGTAAGACATATGGTGAGATCTGGTGGCTTCTCAGAATTGGCCCTCAAGTAAGTGCCTTTTTACTCTGAAATTGTGGGACCTGCTGTATACAGCTTTTTATTTTAATTATTTTGTTCTTACATTCCTCTGTCCCCAAGTTCTCTGAACCTCTAGCACCTGCTCAGTCAGCTCCTGCTAGATATGCTCCTGTATATCTGAAAGTCCTTGGTACAGAATGGATTTTATAGGATCACAGAGCCATATAATAGTTTAGGTTGGAAGGGACCTTAAAGATCATCTTGTTCCAACCCCACTGCCATGGGCAGGGAACCTTCCATTAGACCACCTTACTCAAAGCCTCATCCAGCCTGGCCTTGACCACTTCCAGGGGTGGGGAGTTCACAACCTCTCTGGGCAACCTGTTTCAGTTCCTCAGCACCCTCCTGGTAAAGAATTTCTTCCTAATATCTAGTGCAAACCTACCGTCCTTCAGCTTAAGGCCGTTCCCCCTTGTCCTATCACTACATGGCTTGTGAAAAGTCCCTCTCTTTCTGTAGGCCTCCTTTAGGTACTGAAAGGGACTCTAAGGTCTCCCCAGAGCCTTCTCTTCTCCAGGCCGAACAGCTTCAATTCTCTTAGCCTGTCGATTTTGACTCCTCTCTAGCTGGTTCTCTGTCTTTAGTAAATGTATTTGGGAGAAGGAGCCTGACAAAAAGTGACAACGTGTATGTCTTTCCACTCCTGTTTTTGTGTTACTCTGTATTCTTTGATTCTTTGATTTATGGAGGCATAATACTTGTAATCCCTGCCATGCTGTAGGGTCTTCCATGCTTTGCCAAGTAGGCTCATTTGTTAGTGTAGCAGAGCACTTTTGGGATTTTCCCATCACCAGCTGCATAATGTCTTGTGTCGTGTAACTGTTATATATATTTTTTAATCTTGAAAAGATGGTTCAGAATTGAAAGAATGTTTTCCCCAGCAGGTTATAAGCTGGGCCCAAACTTCTTATTGGTGTCCAGCTGGAACTATAGTTTTAATCCAAGACAGAATTAAGTTGCTAATTCTGCTGCCAGTCGCACGAACTTTATTAAATAATCCTACCGTTTTGCTGTTCCCCTTCTACCGTGTGGACCTCCATTTCATAGTCAAAGTGCCACAGTGAAGGAGTCATCTCTTATATGAATGTTTAGTGGCTTTTTCATGGAGGTGCTGAGATTCCTTGTCACTTTCCGCCTAAACACTGCCCATAAAGGCTTATAGTGAGCTGTGATGGAAACAAAGTATGCTTAACTCTGTCACCTGGTTGTCAAGGGCAAACAGAGAAGCAGTAGGGACAGGGGGGAACAGGTAAACGCATTTCTTGTATAGCAAATGTCACTTTATTTCTGAATACCCTGAAATATATACAGAAAGACTTCGGCAACATCTATGCCTCAGAATTCATGGCCAAGATAAAAACAAAACTTTCATCTGGCAGGAACTGTGCAGCAGGTATTTGGTAAGATCTGCTGGGCATGAAAGAACAAAAAAGAAATTGTGGAGGTTTTATTCTTCTTTTTTTTTTCCTTTTTTTTTTTCTTCCTCTTCTTTTTTCTTTTTCCTCCTTCCTAACCAGGGGACATAACTCTTAGTAGCCTATGGGTTTCAGTGGGAACATTCAGAGACTGTCTTAGCAGCACTTGAGAGCCTAACCTTGAGAACAAAAGTAGTGTTTCATGTGGTTACGTACTGAAAGATGTGGGTAGGCATCTAGTGGGAATCCAGAAAGCGCGTGGGCGCTTGATTCCCTCGGAAACTGTTGGGATTTGGCACCTAAGCTGGTAAAGTATTTTTAAAAACTCTTAAATATTTTTCTGAAAATTGGGTCTGATGTTGCTAATCAGTGTGAGGGGTGGGGGAGATTTTTTTTTCTGATGTAATGGTGCCTTTGATCTTTGTTACTTTCTAGCAGATAAACAGGAGGAAATTAAAGGAAAGCAACACAAGTGACTTTGGGATTGGAGGGTTTGACGTAAAAGGAAGATAAAAGCTATATACTTGTGTAGTTTTTATAAAATGAGGAGGAGGACAGGACTGCTGTGGGTTTCTGAAGGGTATAAATGCCAAAGAATGGAGAGTGTGGAAGAAGAAAACTGTTGGAGTCTCCACTCTTGAAGTGCCTGTGCAGGCAGGCAGCTTCACATACAGCCTTATCCAAAAGGAGCATTTTTATTGAATCTCGTGAGTGTCACAGGGACGTGCTGGTGAGGGACAGAGACACTTTGTGTGGCAGCAAGGAAGATACCTGCTTTAGTACTTCAGTCAGGGTAGAACATTAAGATCCGCAGTTTTTTGCAACTTGGACTGCGTGACATCTGTCAATGTCATCATACTGCACAAAAGTTACTTTCCATTTGTGCCAGCCTTTCTGGTCAGGAGGAGCCCAAACAGAAACTCTACTTTAGGCCTTGATAGCTCCTGTCCCAAACTTGCATTGTTAGTGCTTGGATCTCCATCCTTTGTTACAGCTGGCTGCCATGATGACACAGTTAAATCTCACTGATCTCTGGTGGTATCTGAAACCTTCACCAGGAAGGAAAAGCAGGGTGACAGCTGTGCCAGGGCACAGGCTGGTGTGAGTGGGACAGGAGGTAGGTACAACAGTCTGTCTTGGGACTGCTGTTCTGAGATGTTAGGACATCACTTTTTATAACCACTTATTTTATGTCCTCATAAATACTATATGCATGGGGATATAATCCATTAAGATTAGGGTATCTTGGAGAGTGTTTGATGTCAAAGGTGTAAGAAAGTTACTTAGACTTGATAAAGCATTAGCAGAGAATATCAAGTCTTAACTGCTGGAGGTATTGGGGACGTTTCCATGTCAAGTGCACTTTTTGTAGCCGGTAGATTGAGAAACTAATTTGAGATGATAAATACGAAAGGAAAAATTAGACCAAATAGATAAGTTAAATGTTAATAAGTCACCAGAGCTGGATGGCATTCAACCAAGAGTCCTGAGGAGCTCAAATGTGAAACTGCAGAACTGCTGGCCAAACTGTATAGTTTATCACTACAGATGGCTGCTGTGCCAGAGGACTGGGGAGCTGCCAATGTGATTCCCATCTATAAAAAGGGCTCTAGAGGGAATCCTGGGAACAGTATGCCAGAGTGTCATGCCACCAGGAATGGTCTGTAATAAGGATCTCTGAATCCACAGGTAAATGTTAACTGTTGGGAAAGAGTTAGTGTGGCTTCTGAAAATGAAAATCCTGCTGCCCAATCCCATGAAGTTCTGTGGGGTGTCAGTAAGAAAGGGTTCAATGGATGTAATATATTTGGATTTTCAGAAAACTTCTGTCAAGATCTTAAGATCCTAGAAGTTTGGAGGAAAGGCCGTTTTATGGTTTGAAAGCCACATGAATAACAGGAAGTAAAAAATTGGGGTTGATTTCACTTTTTAGGGTAGAGAGGGAAACATTACTGGAGCAGCAACTAAAAGAGCCACCATCCTCATCAGGAAAGGGATGAACAGTATAATTTTGCTTTGGTGTAGATGCTTGATGCACCCATATCTTGTGGGTGATGTGTGTCTTCGGTCTCCACATCTCTTGCAGGACACTGTGGCATTGCAGAAAGGCAGCTAAAAGGGTCAAAGAAATGGGCTGCCTTCCAAGAAGAAGCTAAAATTGTTGACTCTTCCTCATGGAAAGGAGGGGAGGAACACAGGTTAGGTTTTAATCATAAAGTCAGCAGGTAAAGCTGAGTATGAGACATCCATCAGGTCTCATGCTATTACAACTCTTGTTTAATAGATAGGCTTAGATAAAATAGGCTTAGATTTTAAAATAGATGAAAGACCATACTAGTGCTGTGAAGAATTGGTTATTATAGCCTCTGAATAGGTGGAATTTGGTGACAGGCTTTTAAGTGCTTACCCATGCAGGGCAAATCCAGCTTGCACTTTGCAAGACTCCTGCCTTTGCAAGAGTCTCTGTGTGACCCTTCCTTTCCTCAGGGCTCTCTTCTGCAGCTTTTCATAGGAAGCAATTATCCAGGTGGCTGGCAAGTGTTCGACACTCCCTTGTGTACACAATGAGATTTTTTTTTTTTTAATTATAAGTGACTTATCCCTCATAGAAGTAATTTTTTTTAATGCTGCCTTCAGCAGGGTGTGCATGTGAACTTTATTTTAATTAAGGGTGAGGAATCTTTTTTACATAACTATATCCCAGATTCTCATGAGAGAATGAAAACAGCCCTGAGGGACTGATGAAGAGGCCAGCGAAATCAGTTGCCTCACCGATGGGAGGCCTGATTCTGATCTCTTTTAGGTTCTGTCTACCTGCGGGACTTGCTCTGGGCTGGCTGACAGCCAGAGGAATTGAACCAATGCAAAGGCACTGCCTCCTCACAGCTTTATTTTGGGCCACTAATTTGTGGTTCTGGGCAGATACAGGGGTGGCTGTTGCAGCTCTGTCTGAGGTTGTTGTCCCTGTAGTGGGTATGGCCAACTGGGATGTGAATCTGCTTCCAAGCCCTTTCAACCATGCCCTGATGCTGGCTCAGACAACTTCTGCCACTGTGCCTGGTGCCAGGGTATTATTTTGCAACACTCAATTCACCCATCTCCTTGAAGTAGGGGAGCCTGTTGTAATGAAAATGTAGTCCCCACTAGCCAGATGAGTTGCTAATTTAATACTACTAATAATGTATTTATATACTATGTTTATTACTACTAATAATACATTAATACATTTAATACCAATGGAATTTGGTCAGGGTGGTTCTCTGAATCTTTGGGAAAGAAAACAAGTAGCACTGGAAGTCACAAATGAATGCTGTCAACTAAAATTTTATTTCAGTTGTAAACTGAAATACCTGGAAGGGACAGGGAACAGATGAGTAAAATGTTTCTGTACCATTAAGGAGGGAAAATCCAGGGTGTGTGCACGGCCTTTGCTTGTTTATTTTTCTCTTTAGAAGAAAGAAGTGATAAAGGTGTTAAAACTCAATTGTTGCAGTACTGGAAGCGTGGCGTACAAATAAAAGAAGATCTCTTTTACTGTGCGCAAAAAGAAATATGAATAACAAACCACAAACTCTGTAAAGAGGCTAGTGAAGTTTGTGAGTCAGACCTGGTGTGTCGTTAGCATCTGCTGCTTGTTTGCAGTGACTGAGGAGACCATCCCTTTCAGAAAGTCTCACAAACTGGAGATAGTTTTACTACCTGTTATCAGAACCTCTGTGGTGTTGAAGAAGCTGAACTGCTGACAGACAGCACAGTTGCGACCTTGGAGTGAACTGCTGAACCTGGTGGTGGCTGGCAATTATTTTTTCTGAAGCCAAAAGCCTAGAGAGGTTTGGCATGTCTGCCCTACAGAGGGCAGATGCCTTTCCTTTTTACTGTGTTAAGTCAGGCAGACACTAATGCCACTCCATGAGGGCCATGTTGCTTTTGTTCTGTTTCTGCTTCTGCCCCGAGAGCTGTCTCTACAGAGTGTCTAGAAATTGGCTGCTCTTATCAGAATAAGTAGTCATCTTAGGTGAATCAAAGGAGGGCTTTGATGCTTAACTCCTCATGTTTTATTGAAGTGGTAGTTCATGCCATCAATTTGAAAAGTGTTTAGGATGTACAATTGATGGGAAGTAATTGGTGATGCAGGGGCTTTGCAGCCCCAGATGGGCATCTGCCATCAGTCTCCTATAAAGGGTGTAAACACTTTGGAGGAGCAGATCAGCAAGGAGGTGGGGCAAAGATAAGCCTGTTGGAATAGATGTCCTTCAGCTGTTCAGCAGAGCATTGTAAATTAGTGCACTTCAGACAGAAAGGAATCTGATGTTCATGTCACAGCTTGGATGTGCTGTGCTTTGGGCTGATTTTGTAGCTTGGAGCATGTGTTTCAAGTGGAGGTCGACTTGCCAGATGCAGCCTGGATGAATCAGTTAGATTGAGGGCAGTGGGAAACAAGGTCAGTGTCAGTCATGTCAATCTGAAAGAATGTGCTGAAGGCTTTAAGCACCTCAGAGTGCAGAAACTATAGAGAAATTTTGATGGTGAAATGTTTTTTCAGAGAGTGAGGCCTGAACATTTCCATCGTCTTAACAGGACAAGAGGAAGCGACCTCAAGAGATGTGTTGGGGAGGTTCAGATTAGATATTAGGAATATTTTTTTCCATGGAAAGGGTTGTAAAGCATTGGAACAGACTGCCTAGGGAAGTGGTGGAATCACCATCCCCAGGAGTGTTCAAAAAACGTGGATATGGCACTTCAGGACATGGTTTAATGGTGAATGTGGGCAGTGGTGCTGGGTTGATGGTTGGCCTTGATGATCTTAAAGGCCTTTTTCAACCTTACTGATTCTGTGATTCTATGAAATGGAAATCCCATCCCTGGCATACATGGTCAGAACAAGAACACTAAGCTGTTCCAGGAGCAGTAATCCAAATCTCTGCTTCATACCACTGGTGCCTATAGGGAGTAGGGTAAAGTGTTGTAATCACTTGGTAGCTTGAACCAGGAACAAACCTGCGAGGCTCATCCAGGTGGAAAGGATAAAGATAGCGAGCAGTGCCAATGTCCCTGATTGGGGAAGTTGCACAGGAGATGGATAAGGATGGCAGAGCAGTGCCAGTTCCTCCTGCTCTCTGAGCTCTTTCCATTCTGAGCGTGGTACCAGCCCCAGCAGCTTCTGCCTGGCAGCCTGCCCCAGCAGCAGATCCCTGCTCTGTGCCTTGCTCTGGATTGCTTGCAAAATTAGCAGAGGGTTGAGGGTGGAAACAGAAAATGCAGAACCAGAGCAGAAAAGAAGTCTGGAAACCCACAGGAGGTGTTTCTTCACTGCTGTAAACTTGTGTGACCTTTCTCAACTCCCTTCAAGTGTGTCCTCAGTTTATACAAGGGTATTGTGCACTTTCAGGTGTTCTGTGTTACCCAGCAGATGTTTTTCCTTCCCACAAATTAGTCGTCTTTTATCACTGAGTACTGTTTTATGGAGGAATGGTTTTCCGTGCACTGCTTAAAATTCAGAAAAAATCTTGAAATTTTGTGAGCCTCTAGTAGAGGCAGAGTTGGCCAAGGGGGTGGGGGAATGAGGAGTATTATCCTTTTCTGCAGAAACTTATACTCATTTTCCCTTCCAAAACAGTTTCAGGCTGTTTCTTTATACCAAGCCTTCGTTAATTCATCTTGCAGTGAAACAGCAGATAGTTGGTTCTTTTTGAAAGCTGCACAGATTAGAAGATGCTTCAATATATAAGCCATAAACACTGAAATAAGAACATCCTAAGGAATAATATGCAGTGAGATGCTTTCTGGGACTGCTACGCAGCTGCAAAGTGATGGGTGAAGTCAGATTTTGCCTGCACAGATCTCCTAAGCCTCAGTTCTTTGAGTTTTACTTTGCTTGCTTTGGCTTCTGAGACAGCCAGTGTCTGGAGCTGAGGCACTCTGGTACTTTGCTTAGTGTCCCCAAAAGACCTGCAAACTTAGCCAAGGTTTTGGGCTTGAGAGGGATGAGCTGCGTAGCTTGAATTGCAACTGGGTGCCTCTAGTTCTGTGAGGCTGTAATGACTGCAACCTTTTGAAACCTTGTTCAAACTGTTTTTGTTGCACTCAGACAGGAATGTTATGTTCTTTGTTCTGCCTCCTAAAAGGCAAACCTTTTTGTGTAGGCCACTTGGCAGCTTTTATAGTTTGATATATATGGGTCAGGGGAGGAAGCAGACATAGACTGGTGGATGTTTTCAGGCTGCTGAAAAAGTCTTTTTCAGTACATGAGGTGAGTTTTAAGATCCCAGCTGAATTTTTGCAAATAACCTCTGTCTTGTTTAAGAACAGAAATAAGCCCCCAAATTTGAATTCCTTCCAACTTCCATGCACACAAGTGAGCGGGTTGACTCTTCTCTGAGATGGACCTGTTTGGTAAAGGGTTACATGTTTAATTCTGAACCCCTCCTCCTGAAAGGAAGCACGCAATATCTCAGCTACCCTTACTGAAATTTCATTGTTTTTCAAGCAGAGTAAAAGTGTGTATTCAGTAGTTAAAATGAAGGTAAAGGTTTGCATTGCCTCTTGAAACCATTGAAGGGGTCTTCCTGGTGCCTGTACACCTTTAGGTACATGTCTTCACGGAATCATAGACTGATTGAGATTGGAAGGGAACTCCAGAGGTCATCTGACCCAACCCACTGTGCTCAAGCAAGGCTACCCATTGCCAGATGCTCAGGACAGTGCTCAGACAGCTTTTGAGTATCTCCAAAGATGATGACTCCACCAACTTTCTGGGTAACCTGTGCCAGTGCTTGGTCACCCTCACAGTAAAAAAGTGTTTCCTGATGTTCAGAGGGACGCTCCCATGTTTCAGTTCATGCTCATGGCCGCTGGTCCTATCACTGGGCACCACTGACAAGAACCTGAAAGTATTTATATACACTGATGAGATCCCCCTGAGCCTTCTCTCAGCTTAACAGTCCCAGCTCTGTCAACCTTTCATCATAGAAGAGATGCTCCAGTCCCCTCAGCGTCATTGCGGTCCTTTGCTGGACTGTCTCTGGTCCTTCTTTCTTAACTTCTTTTCCTCTCTCCATTGCCTGCTGACTTCAGCCCTCGATTACTGCAAGAGGCTGTACACTTGCATGACGAGCCTATTGTGGGCTTGGCTTTCAACTTAAAGCCTACAGGTAATGTGGCTTTAAAGCCAAGACACCTCTTTTGCAAAGGTTCTCCTGCTGTATGATGCTTCTTCTGAGGTGGTGGTGTCATACACGTACACAATTTGGTGTGTATCTCCTGTGCAGTGCATTTTCTGTTTATGCCTGGCTGAGGAAGGGAGTCTGCCACAAGGACTGACTGTGCAGCTTCAGCTCTGCCTGCCTTAAGTCACACTATTTACTTTGGAAATTACAGTTTCAATTGCTGCTGATAACCCAGCTGATTGTTATGTTATACATTTAGCACTGTTTTTTTAGTTCTTTCCTTAATTACTTATGTAAATAGTTTTAGAAGACTTAGCATTAATTTTGGAGAAGCTGGTATATCAAAGGCTGTGAGGCTAGCAGCAGGTGCTGTAAGTAATCACTCTTCTAAATTAAGCAACGCTTTCCGAGGCAGTAGGTTAATTTCTGGGTAAGTAGCCTGCATACAGATTCTTGGAATCAGCTGGATTGTGACCCAGCAAGTGACTCAAGGCTTTGTATAGGTTTAACCACATGAAATATCTCACTGAAGCCCCTCATTTTTAGAGGAAACTGGGGCTGTGCTTGAGCATCTGTTGAAATCATGCTATCGCATTGAAATCTCTGTCACCTGGGTCTGTGCTTGTCTTTGTAGCTCAGTCTTTGCTACCATTGGGAGTGTATTTGGAGCGTGAGCAGTATCATGGTTTAACCACATCAAGCTGCCTGGAGCTCAGGGTATGTATCGTAGAATCATAGAGTGGTTTGT
>NW_020897702.1:22189037-22197898 GCF_003984885.1 Neopelma chrysocephalum
GTTTGTGTTGGAAAGACCTTAAAGATCATCTCATTCCAACCCTCCTGCTGTGGGCAGGGACACCTTCCACTAGAGCAGATTGCTCAAAGCCCCATCCTACCTGGCCTTGAACACTGCCAGGGATGGGGCATCCAAAGTCTCTTTGAGCAACCTGTTCCAGTGTCTCACCACATTCACAGTAAAAAATTTCTTCCTGGTACCAAGTCTAAATCTGTCCTCTTTCAGTTTGAAGCAATTCCCTCTTGTCCTATCACTACATGCCCTTGTAAACAGTTCCTCTCCAGACTGCTCTTAGGCACCATTCAGGTCCCGAAAGGCCACAGTGTACGTGAGTACATGTTTATGCCAAGGTCTGAGCTGCTGTGGACTTCACTAACTAGTACAAGAGCAAGCAGAGTAGTGCTTGAGAGCTACTCGGTGGCTTGAGTGCCATTTCTTTTTTCCACCTTTGTGTGCGTGAGTGGATTTCTGCAAAAATATTTCCTCTAATATCTCTAGTGGAGTTCTCTTGGGATCTGTGAGCAGTAACTGTTGGCCTGTGGGACACATTCTGCTCAAGTGATGCCTATCACAGCTCTAACCAGCAGTGTTCTTGCCTAAGGCTTGGAGGTCACCTGCAGAAGTGTGACCCGCTCTTCAGAAACTACTCCAAGCCCATGAGGCTGATGAGGTCAGTGGTGTATGTGACTTGAAAACTTGAATGATTTTTATAGACTCTTCAGGGCTCTGAGGAAATTAATAAAATCTTAATTTCTGTCACTACATAGAGCATGACTTTGGAGCACTTCATCTCACTTGTAGAATAGGAAGGATCTTACAAACTTGAGCTGTCTTTAAAACCTGTCTTCCCGTGTGAGGATCATGCCAAAAAGTAAGGGGAAAGGGGGAATTTCTACTTACAGGAAATCCCATGCAAAGTAGAATAGAGCAGAAATAATGCCCTTCTCCAAGGATTCAAGAAGGGAGAGAACTTCAGAGAGCTAGAGACAAAATGGGTTTTTGATGACTCCAGGTGACTATAGTCTGGGACTTGCAGAGCCTGTGGATGTTCAACCTAGTTATCAAGCTGGTGCTTGGAATCCTATACCTGCTAAATAAATCTCAGGCCATTTTTCACACTCTTTACTTGATTTTTTGCTATGGTCAATCATCTTCAGACCAAAACGCTCTTAGGCTTGAAGCTCAGTGTTGGGATACAGCCTTTTTCATGTTAAAAAAATTAATAATCCAAATTACAGGCTTCTGAAGGTTGAGCTCAGTTCTTAATTGGTTGAGAGGTCTGTAATCTCTTTCATTAAATTTCTTATCTTCTCACTTTCTAGATTAAAACTTTACTCATTTGTTACCTCTGCAATCTTGAAGAGACACAGTTCACATGTGCAGAGTCTAATAAACAATATTTTGCTATCTGCTCTATGATAGAAACAAGATGTATAAGCAACTTAGTTTTTTGATAGCTCAGCTTTACTCTGAAAACTGAATTCTCATGTAGCTCTGTGAGCAAACAGTCCTCTTTAAGGGACATTGCAATTCTATGGGAATTGGGACAAAAATATCTTTTGAAAGAAATGGTGAAGAGGAAATCATAGACACTGACTCTTCGCTCTGTGGATTTTCTGACAGTCAATGCCTTGGGGGTTCAACAGGTGATCTGAATGCATATTGATGCCCTCAGAATCCTCTCAGTGTATTCTCTCAGATGCTGTGAGATGCCTGCAAGGCTTGGAAATGGAGAGAGGAACACTGGGCAAGAGCTGGGTGGGCAGAGATTTGATGACGGGAACATAGAAACCTGGTAATCTTGGGCAGCCTTTTCAGAAGGGATCAGAATTTGAACTCTTTTAAATACTGTGGGGTAGGAGGCAGGGAAATCTTTTTTCGTAGATGATTTAGCTCTGTGTGGGCTGAAAGATTGAAAGCATCAGGTAGTGCAGTGACCAGATACTCAACAAATGTCTTGAAGGCCAGCTTTTTGAATGGACTCCTGAAGAGAAGGCAGAGGACCAAACATTCTCTGGTCCGGATTTGTAGATTTTGGGGTGTAGATAATTTAAGAATACTGCCTTAAACTCAGTCTATTGAAATATTTTTTCCAGGCTGCATGAAAAATTTGTAATGCTTTCTGTTATCAAAAGCAGAACTTGAAGGAATCCTGTCCCTTACTAAAGATATGAACGCTGTTAGGGAACTTGGACATATTAATAAAACCAAAATAATACTCTATCCGTCTGCCCTGTGAAATTAAACATGTCAAGCAAATTGCTGAAACATTAGACTGAAACTTGGCAATTATGTTTGTGTGGCAATTTGATTCTGTTCTCCTAAAATACCTCTGGATAACATCCAACTGTAGCTCCGCTCTGATCCCAAGACTACCCTGCGGATGCCCTGAACACAGACGCATAAGCAGCAAGCTTTGATCTGTGTAGTTGCTTCAAAAAGTCTTGTTTGTTCTCAGAGGGCTTTCCATTTGGGAAAGGGCAACTGATACCATTCCAATTTTAACTCTGGAAGAGGAACAGAAAATAAAAAAGCTTTAGAGAAGCAAATTTTTGTCCAGACTGTGGAGCCAACTGGGTGTCTTATTCTGGCTTGTCAGGCTGCCTTCTTGTCTGGGGCTCTTTCTGAGTGGTTGACAACTGCATTAACTCTATGAAAATAAAAGCACTTTTGGGTGTGGCCTATAAACCCTGGTCTCCCATGACCATCCTCAGCCACAGTTGTCTCAATGAGTGCCTTACTGACCTGTATAAATGCACCATCTCTTCTCTTTGTCCTTTCACAATCATTGTTTGAAAAGCTTTCCTCTGCTTTTGCCTTAAAAATTACTTTTGAGGTAAAAGGTCCCTTTTATTTCATTGACTATAAAGTGTATGTGATAATTACAGGATAGTTGCTGTGTTAGCTGAGATACTGCAGTATTTCTGTAGGACAAAACCCTGCTCCAAGCAGGAGCAGTTCACCTTCTCTCACTCAAACCCCAAAGGCCACGGACAAGGAATTTCCTAAGTTTTCTGCTCAGCAGTGACAGTAGTATCTGTGTGGATGCTATTTATTGCACTGTAAATAATAGTTTAATGGACTTGCATGCAATAAAATGCTATTTTGTGCTAGTGTGTGGTTTTCAATAGTATGTCAGAGAATTACTTACGCCTTTTAATTTGCATCATTCAAGAAAGCAATATTTTACAAATGTGATTATGATATCAAGGGTTTGTGAAGTGAAGGGCAGACAGGCTTTTGCTTGCTCTAAAGATTTCCTGTCTAGTGAATGTAAGTCATAAACATGACAACTATGAGATTTTTATTTTGCTGTTTTTTTTCTTCTCTCCCCCCCTGCCTTGAGTCAGGCTTCTTTCCTTCTCCTGCATTTGGATCCTCTTAAAAATGACTAGTTTCAGGGCAAAAGGCAAGCATACCAACTAATCTGTGGAAGACTTGTCATTTGATAACTAAGTGCTGCTTTTAAAGTGAAACCTGTCTTGTCTTTTCAGCAGTGTCTGCTTAGTGGTACTCTTGGTCCAAAATGAGTCATGCTTCAATCCTTGAAAGCCCCACTGTCCTTGACTATCTTTTAAACTTTTTTTTTTTTAATTTGTTTGGGTTATTTTCTTTTGGTTGTTGTCAGGGAGCTGCTGGGATAGCTGAAGAAGCTCTACTTCTTACCTATTGTATCCCAGTTGCTGCACTAATTATTTACAGGGCTACTGTCTGACTTGCACTGTAGGTGTTGATCCTGTTGTGTGAAAGCCCCTGGTGCCTCCAGGGATCCAAATAAAGGATCTTTTTAAGAGTTAGGTGCCACAGACCCTGTGCTGTTTGTGATAGCAGTGACTTCAGTTTGGGCAGGATTCAGGCCTCCCATTCAGAGCAACAATACTATATGAAGCCTTTGGCTCATGGAATACATGAACTGGTTGTTGCTTGACTCCCCACAGGATAAAAGTCAGATTGGGTTGAACAGAGCTCAGACATGTTTTCCCCAGGATAAATGCTCAGCTCTAGCATATACTTATCTGGTAAATATTTACCTGTTAAGAGTGTGGAAAAGGGATGGGAAAGATCATCAACCGGTAGTACACTGGTTTCCTGAGCATTCATGCCATTGGATTTGGGCTCAAAGACATTGTGTGGGCAGCGATTGGCCTCTTGGACCTTGGCGCTTCCTGACTGTAAACCTGTCTACCTTGTCCCAGGTTGTGCTGGGGGTGACAGTAGTTATTTTAGGGCAGTTCCAGAGGAATCTGTGGGAAAAGATGAGGATTTAGGTAGTGCTGGAAAGAGGTTCTAGAAAAGCATCTGGCTTATACCTCTCTAATCACGAGTAACTACAGGGAACCAAAGGTGGGGGGTTATCGCACAGATTAAGTGATATCCTGGATGTAACTGCTGCATGGCTTCCTTGCTCTTAAAAGTCAGGTTTGTTTGGCACTGAGAAGCTTTAGGAGAGGTGTTTTTAGCTGCTGTGCTTTTGAAATCACTATGCTAAATCCCCTTGGAATTGCAAGAATATGTGCATATGCAGACAGGTATTGCTTAGATTTAATTGTTACAAAATACACCCTTGGAAACCTCATCTGTGATGGGGTTGGCATGTTCCTCACATTTTGCGAATTTTCAGAAGCTGTCAGGTATTACTGTGTGGGAAGTGTTGTAGGGCATTATGGGATAAATCCTGAAATCCTAATTCGGGCCAAACTCCCACTGTTTTCAGTGGGTGGCTTGCTGGCATTAAGGCCAAGTACCCCTTAGCTATCAAAGGTGACCCTTCTGTCTTTTTAAAGTCAAGTAGACTAAGACTTGGTGCCTATATCTTGTATTAGAGATCAAACTGCAGGATTGCAGCTCTTAAAATTTATACATGTGCTTAGGTTTGTGAACAAGAAGTTGATTAACTAAAAACATATCCAGTAACTGTTCTTTAGATTCTCAGTAATGCTGGTGAAATGCCAGAGATCTGGAAACAGAAATTAGCTGGTGATTTAGAGCAGTGGATGAAGAAGACTCTCAATCTGTAGGAGAAACACTGATGTTCTGAAAACTCTGCTTTTCATAAATGGAGAAAATATTACCCTTTTTATTTAAAAATGAAAACTTTAAGTTCTTTCAAAATATCAGCACAAATTTATTGAAACACTGTTTGCTCAGATAACTGGGTTTTTTTTTGGTAGGAGAATGTTTCTATGAAATGCCTGCAACTTTTGTCAGTATATTGCTTTCCAGTAAAATTGAATTTAATGTATTTTACAAGTTAATAGTTTGAAATTAGGTACCTGAAGTTCCTGACTGTCACCAAGTAGTTCAGATCATACACTGTTCTGGCTTCTTCTGTCTGTGCAAGAAAGAGGGAAGATGTTGTATTTGTTTTGGGAACACTTAAGAAACCAAACAATATTCCAACAGTAAAAAAAGAAAAATGGGCCAAACCCCTTCAGAAAATGTTGCTGTGCAAACCTTGTCTGTCAGGAAGCTTTCTCAGCTGAAATAAGAGCTCCTTTCCTTCACCTCGGTGGAGCATCACCATTAAAGTTTGACAGCCCACCTTGGTGTCAGCCTTGAATGTTGTGCCAGGGTAGCCTAAGAACTTGCTCAGCTGCAACTGAGGTGCTGAAGCCCACATGGTATTTTCTTCCTTCTGAGCATTTCTCAGATCATAGTGCAGCTGGGGGGAAGGGGGATGCGCCACCACATGCACTTCCCCTTAGGTGGTCTCTGCCTATTCATATTTCGATCTCTGGAGAACTCTTCTGTCACATCATCTGGACTCTAAGGAGAAGGAAGGGTTTTTGCATTCCTCCATGCCCCCTTTACCTTCCACCATTGGGTTTACCATCAGGATTGCATACACGGTTCTCTTTTTTTTTTTTTCTTTTTTTTTTTTTAAACTGAGAATGTGTTTCTTGTGCTAACTGAAGAAGCAGAAGCACCTCGAAGGGATTTTTTTTCATGCTCTCTGCTCTATAACTACCTGAATTGCTCTTCCTTTAAAGAGGTTATTGACTGATTGAAGGAGGGCAGAGCAAACAAGAAGTACTTGCACTTTCCCCCCCTCTTGTGCCTCCAAGATCACAAATGAGGTCTGTGTGAGATCTGGGACAAGAGCTTGCATCTCCCAAGTACCAGGACTGTGCTCCACATATTAAAATTCATAAAGAGGGTGTTGTAGAACTGATCCCAACTCTTCTACGGATTTTCTGCTCAAGGTTGTCACCACCTCTTTTAATTTGTCTTCATCACTAAACTGGGGCCTTGGATACCGAGGAGTAAAAAACACTTGCTTCAGACAAGTATTTTGAATGATTTTATGTATCTATTTCCTTTAAAGCCTCCCTTTCACTTTGTGTGGCTTGTAATTGCAAAATTGGTGAGGTTGATAGGAACCTCCGTGGGTAGTCTAGTCCAACCCCCACTTAAAGTGGTGGCAGCTGGAACAGTTCGCTCAGGGTCATGTCTAGTGGGGTTTTGAGCATCCCTAAGGATGGAAACTCCATTACTTTTCTGGGCAACTTGTTCTGTGGTTTTGTGTCCATCTCTGCCCTGCCTGCACTGAAAAAAAGTGTGTCTTTGTTGTGGGGTTTGTTGATCTTACATTTAAATGGATTTTCCTGTATTTCAGTTTGTGCCCATTGACTCTTGTCCTGTTGCTGGATACCACCAAGAGGAACCTGGTTCCATCTTCTTTACATCTCCATCAGGTATTTATGCTCATTGATAAGATCCCTCTGAACTTTTTCTTCTGCAGGCTGAAGAGCTCTTTCAGCCTCTCCTCATATGCGAAATACTCCAGTCCCTTAATCATCCTTGTGGACCTTTGCTGGACTCTCACCAGTATGTCCGCGTTTCTGTTGTACAGAGGAGGCAAGCACTTGTCCCAGCACTCCAGATGTGTCTCACCACCCCTGAGCAGAGGGGAAAGATCCCCTCCCTTGACCTGCTGGCACTCGTTTTTCCTAATGCAGCCCAGATACTGTGCTAGTTGACCTTGTTTGCTACAAAGGTGCTTTGGAGGCTCATGGTCAACTTGATGTCCACCTGGAATCTCAGGTCTTTCTCTGCTTTTTTGCTTAGTTTCTGCCAGTTGGTTCCCAGTCCATGCTCCTGAGCAGCAGGGCTTTGCATTTTCCTTTGTTGAACTTCACAAGGTTATGTTGGCCCATTTATCCACTGTGTCCATATCCCTCTGAGTGGCAGCACACCCATCTGGTCTGTCAGCTACTGCTCCCAATACTGTATCATCTTCAAGCTTCCTGAAAGTGCACTCTGTGCTGTCACCCGTAATCTTGCCTTTATGAAGAATCCAGGGCCCTGGGTGAAGTGTTTATTGAATCAAATCTTTCCACAGTTCTTGAAAGTACATTGCTGTTCACTTGGGAAAGTCAGACAGAGATGAGGTAGCTTCACTAGCACTAAAGGAACATTAAATACTCTGCCTTGTAGTGAAGGACTTTATTATTATTTAGGACTTTAATTCCTTGAATCTCTGATACTTCCTGCAGTACCAGCTCATGCCCTTTGCTAACACCATAGCAACCTGCTATAAATGTCCCTATATAATGTGGCTTGTTGGCCAAAAGCTGGACAAGGAGTGCTTTCTAGGGTCGGAAATCCATGGGGTTGGTAAGAAAAGTGCAATAGAATGAGAGAAAAATCCTATTTTTAATTAATAGTATGGCAAAGTGTTTTGTTTTTTTTTTCTTTTCAAAACTGTGCCCCAGAGGCAATAGGGGCACCAACTGAAATTCTCTCAGTGCTTTATCTATATCCCCCTCCCCCAAAACCCACATCCTAGGCACAGTCTAAATCTCTGGGCTAACAGATGGTATTGAGAGGAGGAGGGAGGGGAAACAATTTGCATCTAAATAGCTGAAATAAAAAAGGGTCATGTCCTACAGACCAACCCCACTCACCTGCTGTTTAAATCCCCCTGAGAAACAGGAAAACGCGCTTAGTTTTTTAATGTCTGCGTCAGCTGTACTTACTCTCTCAAGCTTTCTGCCCTAAAAAAAGCTGCAATCCTGTGCATCTTTCTGTATGGATTCTGTTCTGACCCCAAAACGATGAACTCTTAAGGATTTGGTTCTTTGAATGCAGTTGACAGCTCTGTCACTATTGTTCGGCTCCTCATCAGAGTGACTGTTACTGATGGCTATTGTAATTAGCGCAAGCAGTAATGATACAGAGAAGGTTCAAACCAAATATTACCTTTTCAGTCAGCTTCCTACTCATATGGCTGCCTGAGTGTCTTCAGAGGTGCTCTTGCCTTGTGGTCCTGTGGCCTCATGCCGCAATATTCTGCGCTGGGTTTGTGTGTGTAAGTGAGATGGAGTTTGGACAGCCCTAGTGACCACCAAGCTGTAGCCCAGCAGTGATCCTGATCTTGCAGGACTGTGGCATGGCTTGGTGTTGGATGGCCGTGCTTAATCCTGCGGGCATGCAAAGCCAAGTTGTTGTGGCTTTCTGACTCTGTCCTGTAAAAATTTGGCAGGTTTGACTAAGACCTTGCTGCTTTGGTAGTGATTTTGTTCTGGAGTGTAAAGGTCACTCACCCACCACTTCTACACATTCTGGGTCTACCCCTCTGTCAAGCAGCACGAAGTGAGCTTTTGTCTGCTCGGGCAAACTTTCTTAAGGCTATGGAAAGCCTGTAATAAGGAAAATCTTCCCGGTTCTTCATAATCATGTGCACATTCACCACACTCAGCCATCCTGCCTTGTCTCCCAACGATATTTGAAGGATGCAGGATTTGAACTTCACAGCTGAAGTTTAGTCTTAGTATGAAACACCAGGATGAGCAAAACCTGTTTCTAACCACCAGTTCCTTCGACCCACCAGTTCCTTCGACTTCTACACTCAAATGCTA
>NW_020897702.1:22197908-22249253 GCF_003984885.1 Neopelma chrysocephalum
AGTTTGGCAGACTGGAAGGCTCAGCAGGATAAGGAGTGGTGAAGATGATGTCTGGAGACCCACCACTGTGTTCTGTGTGTTGACCTGGTAGAATAAAATGTCTGCAGAGGAGGATTTCTATTTCTGGAATTGCAAGACCTTGAATCTCTTCTTTCTTCAGCACAAGCCTGAGGGGAAATTGTGAGGTTAACCTTTTCTGAGCTATCCAGCCTTCCCTCTCACAAGTGTCTTAGAAGAGGAAATGGGCTCAAGAAGTGTCTTTGTTTTCTTTTCTTGTTTAATTCCCAAGTGTATTTCAGTATAGTGAGTGGTAGTGGTTGAATAACCTGTGTGCATGAGGTCAACATGGATTTGGACAACAACCTTGTTTATATGCCTCTGGGGAATTGGTTTATTTATTTTATAATTTAATATAGATTGCAGTTAATAGAAACAAGATCTGGTGTGTGGATACTTACAGAAGTAATTGGGCAATGTGCAATACCAAATTAAATGAGTTCAGAGCTGACTGTTGTACTTTATAACTTTCTACAACTTTTTTTTTTCTTAGGACTTTATATCACTTGAGGATAATTATGTTTATAAATGATCATATGATACAGACTATTTGGGAGTAAACAAAATAAGTGAGTAACTTGGGTGGTGCAAATTATCTACACATGTGCACACATACATGTGTGCACACATGTATGTGTGTATATACATGTTTATACATCCACACTCTTCTATACTGTAGACCTCTGCCCTGCTCCTTCTCCCTGCTTCCCCAGTTCAGTCATACAGGCAGGTAACTGGCTCTGGCAGCTGGGCTGCTTCTGTTTCCTATGAATAAAATTCTTGTTATGCAGCAGGGTCCCATAGGCCGTGTAAGAGCAAAACCAGAAATGAGACTATGTTTGAAATATTTCTTTTCTCTGTTTTTAAAAACAAAACTATGTAAATTGTGCAGTTGTAGAAGAGCTGCATGTTACTTTTTAACAAAGGAGGCAAAAAGGGGAAATAGGAGGAAATAAGAAATGCCTTCTGATGTGATGTTTGCAGGTAGTGGGGTCAAGAGTGGGACTACTAGATTTCATAGAATCCTAAAATGGTTTGTGTTGGAAGGGACCCTAAAGATCATCTAGTTTCAACTGCCTATTGTGGAGACTGCCTTCCACTAGATCAGGTTACTCAAAGCCCCATCTACCCTGGCCTTGAACACTTTCAAGGATGGGGTATCCACAGCTTCTTGGGCACCCTGTTTCAGTGCCTCACCACCCTCATAGGAAAGGATTTCTTCCTAATATCTAATCTAAACTTGCTCTACTTCAGTTTAAGGTCATTCCCCCTTGTCCTGTCACTCCATGCCCTTGTCAAAAGTCCCTCTCCAGCTCTCTCTACCTTTAGGTACTGGAAGTAGCTCTAAGGCCATCCTGGAGTCTTTTCTTCTCCAGGCTGAACAAACACAACTGTCTCAGCTTGTCCATATCAGAGGTGCTCCTCTGAGCATCTTTGTTATCTCCTCTGGACTCACTCCAGCAGGTCCAAGTCCTTCTTCCTATGCTGAGGACCCCAGAGCTGGATGCAGCACTTTAGATTGGGTCTCACCAAAGTGGAGCAGAGAGGGAGAATCACCTTCTTCCACCTGCTGGTCACACTGGCCTGAGATGTATACTGCTTTTATGTTATCAGAGTTTTTTTTATTTGTTTCTTTTACTAAGTGACTTAATTTAAGTGGATGACTGACATTGGAATATTTATTTCTGTATCTTCCCCAGCTCTCTAACTGGGAGAGGAACTTGCTGTACAAAAAGGACCATTCTGGTAGTTTACAGTGTTTTTTCAATCACTTTCTATGTGTGGAACTAAAATATTAAAAAAAGATGTGCTGGATTGGAACCACACCTGAAGCAATCCTTAGCATAATAGGATTAATTGACTGATTTTTAATTAAAATAGAATTCTAACTAGATTGTTTTGAGCATACATACAGCTCTGGTTTGTTGTTGTTGGTCTAATTACCTCCTAAATTAGAGATACCAATATTCTAATCCACCCTCTCCCTCGGGATACTTTCATTAAAAGAGGGTGTGAAATGCTATGTAAATGATTTACAGACATGCAGGATGGAAATGGTCTTTAAAGACATTAGCCAAAACTTAGGTCTTCTCTTTACCTACGATGTTTTGACAGAGAGAATGATGAATTGTTATTTTTCTGTATTTATTTATTTCTCTGTCCTGACAGGTCTTTTAAGTGCTTAGAAATGTAGTCTGAGAAAAATGCCAATAATGTCAGCCTTTGAGGAAGGAGCAGTTAACGAATCTCCAGGGAAATACCTAGACTACAGATGCTCCATGGGGAAGAAAAGGTTAGGAGCCAGTGGAGCAGAGGTTGGAGACAATACATCACCTCAGATCTAAGATGGAAGCTGTCTGCTGATAACATAAGATACTAAAATGACAGAATTGTGGGCTTAATTGCTCAGGGCTGTTTTTTGAGAGCCCATTTCAAAAAGTCATGATTTGGGATTTGAGCACTTCTATTTAAGATCTCTTAGTTCAGCTTTGTCAGAAATAAAGCATTTTTTTGCAGTTTTTTAATTGTCTTTAAGAATTGAAACCCTCAGGGGAAGTTTCACCTGTGGGTATGTAAATTCAGACCATGTTGAAAGTTTAAAGAATATATATTAGGCTCAAATCCAGCTTCTATTTTTAAGGCTAAAAGGGAGCTTACAAAGTAGCAGGCCACAAGCTTAGATGTCTGTTTTATAATATTTTAATAGAACAACAGAGACTGATAAAACTTTGAGGCTTTTGTCAAAGTAGAATATTTAAGCTCCTCAGATAAAACTAGATAAATATTGAAGAGTGTTCACAGAAGAGTTATTTCCAGCCTGAAGAGACTTTTCTTAAAAATAAAAGCAGCCAAACATCCATATCTTGGGAGGCTGTGAATCAACACCTGTAAATATCAGCAGTACAAGAATAACCAGGAATGCAGGAAAAGGTTGGATGGGGCCCTGAGCAACCTATCTAGTGGCTGGAATTGTTGCCCATGGCATGGGAGTTGGAATTAGAAGATTTTTAAGGTCCATTCCAACCCAGCCTTTTCTATGATTCTATGAAAACTCAGGTCAAAGGAAACAGTTGGAAAGAAAAGTGAAAGAAGCCATACTTGCAAAGAAGACAGTTCACTTAAGCCACTAGGTCATGCTTTGTTCCTTTCCCACAGCAAGTGCATTTTACTGCACTGCATCCCTCTGCAAGGAGTGTAAGAACGGGAAAGGGGGAGGTAGGGCATTGTGCCACAGTGTGTGTACAAATGTTAGTGTCACTAAAAAGGAATGCAGCACTTCCATGAGGCAGGTGTAAATACCACAAAGTGGAGGGCACAGAATTGTTTTGAGAAGCGCAGCCCCCAAGCATTCCTCCTGGGTATGCTTAGGGACCACCCCTGAGATTTCAGAAAACTGACTGTCCTGTTGGTATCTTGAGTTTTTTAGCAAACAGATCTGTTACTTAAAGGTGAGAGGTGAAATTATAGTGTGCTAGCTACAGAATGTAAAGTATCTCATTTTACACTCTCTTACCTTGGATTTACAATAGGTGAGAGAGGTAATGTGGTCAGGTAACCAGAGGTGGGTGCTGAAATGAGAATTGGTTTGAGTACCTGAACACTGAGGAAACTTTGGGGTTATGGGTAGGTAGCAGAAACCTCTACGAGAGTTTGCTGATAGTGAACATTGTTGAATCTTAATTATTGGAATTAGAGAAGGATGATCAGAAAACTGCATCTGGATTTGCTACATGCTCTCCTAGGGAGGCTAATTCATACGCTGATGATCTTAGTGGGAAGTAGCCATGAAACTTGAGCAAGCTGACTTCAGCAATGGGAGGGAGTACTATACTGAACAAAATGCCTTGACTCCTATGGCTTCCTAGAACATCCGTCTTTGGTTGTCGTCTTCATTTTGGAAATCTAGTGAGTTTTGGCTAGCACTTAGCAGAGGTACAGCGTTGTCTATAGAGGTTCTTGGCTTCTCAGTAGTGACCATAAAATGATTTTTAGCATTTTAAGTACACAGAGGATATACAACCCACCTGACAAAGCAGTCTTGAGATGAGTAAAACATGCAGACTGGCAATCCATCCATCAGTGAAATCCGAATTCTGCTGAATTTGCAGTTCATATTGTTTCTAATTGTATGATGTAGATGCTTGTCCACTGGGAATTGGATTGAAAGAAGCAAGTCACTTGCTGCAGATGCTGACAGGGCTGTGTATGGGAGCTTGGTCAGTCTGCTGGGTTGGGTTTTGTGTCTGCAGTCGATGTGGCTACTTCCTGAGAAAGAATGAGTTTTAACTGGGTCTCAGTGAAGATCCATGTGTCCTGCTTACAGTTGCTTGGGTTGTTGTAGCAAGAGCACAGGGTAAGAAGATCCATGCGCGAGAAAGACTTGCACAAAGATGTTGAGGAAACCCTTGCCTACTATATCTGGTCTTTTAATTAACTCCTATTCCTAATTACATGGTGCATTAAAATGGGCCTGCCACTGTAATAAGTGATGGTGTTATATTTCCTTTTGTTCAGTGGAGTAAAAATAGTTCACTTGGCTCATGGGCTTTATTTAACTGAGCGCTAATGCAGACTTGGTTGTAATATATTGCAGAAACAGCAGTTCCTTTGTGCCAGTCCTATAGAGCTTTCTTTTCTCTGCTGACATACAGTAAGTATGACTGGAATCTGAGTAAATGATGTGATAAAGGGCTTGATGGTGCTTCCTAAAAACAAACTGCTACTCATTAAATTAAGTGATCGTGATTCTTAATGGACTAGTGAATGCTCTGCAGTCCATTTGGTACAAGTAAGAAAGTCTAGGGACGTGAGGCCTTTCTACAGTGTACTCACTATGGGTACTCCTGTATGTTCTGGAATTATAAAGTAGGTAAAATAGGGCATTTTGCTAGGTAGCATATAATTATAAACACAGAGCTGATGTTCTACCAGCAAAGGAAGCTCTACTGTGAAAGTTCAATTGGGGGGAACCCTAGGCTCTTTCATTTTGCCTTGTAACTGAACTACTCTTAAGAACACTACATGTATCACACTTGGAGTAATCACTGCAAACCTGAAGCAGATTTATGTGCAGTTCTCAAATTGCTTGTCTTTATTGATGCTAAATTAGCTTTTGCAGTTCTGGGTATTTGATGGTGCTTTCCTTCTCTTTCAGTTTGTCTACAAAAAACTCATATTTGGTGCAGAGGGAAGGCTGTTCATTCTTTCTCTTTCCCCAGCATTGAAGAAGAACCAAAACTTCAATGAAGCAACGTGAAACTGAACCAATCTTTACGATTTCCTTTAATTGAAAACTACTGCCAGTTTGAAAATCCTGGCTAGCAATTAAGGGAATGTGACAGCTTTTGCCAGTCATTACATAAATACTATGGAACACTGGGTTTCCTACTGTCATTAGCTGCAGTGAACACAATGAAGCTATGCAAAGGAGTGAGCGCTACTCTGATGATAAATGTTTGCATTTCCAATTAGCGCTGAACTGTTGTGGCATTTTCCCTTCAGTCTAATTGAGACTCTTGGATGGCTTCATCCTCTAATGATAATTGGGTTGTCTTCTTGCTCTTTACTTTCCCAGCCACAAAGGAGTTGAATGAGTTAAGAACATTGGTTTCCTCTCTGCAGTTCTCTGTCTTGGTGTTTCTTCACCTCAGAAAAAAATCACTTTTTAGAGGTTAATACAAACTTTCAGCTTTTTGCTAACCACTGCATTGCAGTGTCCTCTGTGCCTATGGGATGTTGTTGACTTGATCTGACAATGTTCTAGTTTTCTGACGTATTTCTTACCCCCACCTCCATTGCTAAATGGCAAATCTCTGCATTTAACAAGCTGCAGTTTTTGTAAATATGTACATGTATTTAAAATGTGAATACGTTGTACTGTGAATTATTCCACATTAGGTGATAGCAGGGCTTAATTCTGTGCCCTCTGCTCTACATTCATCTTCTGGATTGGAAACTTTTGAATGGAAGAATGATTAATGATTTGGCTGCTTTCAGTTGCTGTTGCTGCTAATGTGTAGTTAGGACTCAGAGCCAAGTAACTTAGGTGCAAAGTGGTGGGGGTGTGTTTAACTGTGTGGATTAATATATTTTCTTTATGCTGCATCTGGTCATTTCCTCTGGAACACAGATTTCCTCCAGGAAACCTGTTTATATGGGCTTTGGGTATGCTTTAACATAAGAGGCCTTTATTCTTCCCTCCCTGCTTAGCAAGCTCCGACTCTAGCAACTACTTTGACTGGTGTGGTTGAAGCCCTGCCTTCTTGTGAGCTAAAGCGGAACTGGAGCCAAGGCTGCTCCGTACTGTGCTGGAAAAGGGAGCCTGTCCTGACATTTGCAACAGCACACTTGCTTGTTCAGTCATGTAGCTGGGGGAAGGGAGACAGCACTTCTGGAGATGAGGAAATAAGGAGGATGATTTGTGGGCTGAGAGCTTTTAAAAATGATACTCTTGGTTCTTTCTCTCTCAGCTTGGATTTTTTTTCCCCTTAAATATGGATGCAATTTATTTCTCTTGGGCTGTTTAAAAGCACTGCTAGAAATGGGTAAATGCTTGGTCAAAATGAGGAGGCTGCAATCCCAGGGATGGGATTGGCCGGGGCTGATTTCTGCAGCTTTCAAAGCTTGAGCAGTGGAGCACAAGTAAGGTGAGTTCATTGTGTATTCCAGGTACTTGGGCATAGCTGGCACTGATTGTGAAATGGTTATTGTCTGACACTGCCCATTGTTTGTGAAGCAACCAAAGCTACGTTTTAACATGGCAGTTTAAGCTGTCATTGCCTCTCTGTGGTTTTGGATCCAAGCCTAATGTGATGGAAAGGGCTTGACCTGCCTCTGAGCTACTGAAACCCTCCGTACTGTGGGTTACTGTCGTAGTGGACATGCATGGGCCCACACCGTAGAAACGGATGAACACTGGGCCTTGATTATTTAAAACAAAACAGAAAGAAGCTTCCTTAGCCTGAATGAAAGGAGAACTCTGTTGCTAAGAATCGAGTGGTTATAATTAGTCTGTTCTTCTTTAGAAGCGTATCTGTGCAGTAGGATGGGTTAGCATGTATATCTGCCTAGGGAGAGATTTTGCAGCTCTCCTGCCTGCTGCAGTGATGTCCATGTCCTCCTGCAAAATACGGGCTAGGGAACCCCACCTGGCAGTTCTTGCATTTAGCCCAAACTTTTGGGGTTAAATTAAAGGCTGTTTTTTTAAAAGGATCCTCCAATCTTTTGGATTTTAAAATTCCAACCCATGGAATCCTCCAGCCTTCCTGTTGAGTTGTAACTGGTCCTTTATTTCTAGCACTATGGAAATAATGCTGGCAGTGGTGCAAGACTGCAACTAGTAGTTGGCCATCTGCCATGAGAGTATGTCTCCCTTCCCCCTCTCCACACCCACCCATAGGGCTACAGCAGTGGATACATTCTTTTCTAAATGTATACTGATGTTTAGTGATTATTTCTTTTAATTTGGTGATTTCTTCTGCATCTTTAGGTGTTGGTACCACCTGCAGTGGTCTAACAGGAGAGTTCTAAACAGACATCAGCAAACACTGCTGTTTTGTAATTATTTATTAGAACTTTATGAAAACCTATTGTTTTGGTTTTTTGTCTTGTTTTAATTCACATGTAAATGCTGGGTCTGGGCTGATGCTTTGCTAATCCTTGGGGTTTTTTTGTTTAATTGGCACACTGGCACAGTGGTCAGATGTGCAGTCCCTGGCTGGGGGGACAGCTACATGCTACAGTTTCTGAGGGTTTTTTAAATCACCTCTAAATGTGGTGATCGGTCTGTCCTCCCTTGAGGTGTGTATAATGCTGCTGCCTTTTTTGTGACAGCATGTGTTCCAGGTCCCATCTGCTGTTGGGTGGAGGAAGAGGACAACTCTTGCCTCTTTTTCAGGTGGAACATGTGGGGTGCCTTTCCTTCAGTGTGAGACTGGTGTTTGAGACTTAGTCCCACGTAAAGTAATAAAAACCAAATGAGTGGCTTTTCATCCTGTGTTGAAACCCAGCTGGTAAACTCTGGTGTTACTTCTCTGCTGGGATTTGAACGAAAGTGTGACACACAGGGAGGAATCTGCTGCTTGCAATGTATTTGAACAGAGCAGGGGACGGTTTGTGCTCTTTCTCACCAGGGCAGTGCAAAGGGGAAGAGGGAAATTTTAACTGTGTATGTGCACCAGCAATCTCTAGCCATGGGGTGGAAGGATGCAGGGATACTGGTGCAGAGGTAAAGTGCTTGTTCTGGTCAGGATCTACTCAATTAAAGGTTAAGACTTTCTGCCTTTTTTGTGGGAAAGACACCTTTTCCTCACCCTGCCAACAACAGAATAATAGCATCTTTGAAAAGTGTGAGATTTCCTTCTGTTAGTAGGCAGAGAGGGAGGAGCAGTTGCTGAGCATCTTCCTCTCCCCTATCTTGTTTAATGTAGTTTATTCATCTGTAAGTTGTAGTAAGTAACTTACAAGTACTGCCTTGCCAGACTGCATGAATTATAGATGGCTCTTTTATGAGTTTCCATGTTGACTCCTGCAATTAGTATGCAGTGGTCGTAGTTATCTTTATGGCATCTACTGTAGCGTAGGTTTCAGCTTCTTTGACTTTTTAATTGCTTTCTGTTTTAGCCATCAGTCATCTGTCTGTCTTGCTAAGGAATGCAAAGAACACAACCAGCTTGATAGAAACTTATAGTTCAGTGTGGAGCAGCAGGTTTGAAATGATGTAGTTAACTGGAAGGAAAAATGACATACGCAGAGGATCTCTGTTATCTCTTTTTTATTTTATTCATGTGTGTGTGTGTGTGTTACACAGAGTAGTGCCAGAATGTTTTTCATAGGTGCGGGTCCCACTCTGCTAGGTGAACATCTCAGGAGGCTGTGCCTATGTTAGGGGACTGTGCCTGTGTTACGGTTTACACCTGTAGTTTAGGCATTAACTTCATGATTCACAAGATGTGTAGATGTGGTTCTTGAGAATATGGTTTAGTGGTTAACACAGTGGACATGTTGGGTTAACGCTTGGACGTGATGATTTTAGAGGTCTTTTCCAACCTTAATGATTCTGTGATCATCCTAATACAGATCTTTGCACGCGTGTGTACTCTGAACTGTTGGATGCCCCTGCTGGCACTTGTGGGTGCTGTCTTCTGTTCAGTATCTCTGCTTGCTCTGCCTTGAAATGCTGAGTGGTTTCCTAAGTCTCTTGTCCCCTTGTGATGGTTGTCTGTTGCTCTTTCCTGTCTGCAGAAGTGTTTTGTAGGTGTGAAAGGAGAGTTTGTCAGGTTTGCTGTTGAGGCTGGGGCAATCAGATTTAGCTAGTGGGCTTCAAAAGTTGATGGGGAGGGACAGGGAGCATTTGAAGGCCACCATAACTTGACTTACAGCAGTCACAGATTGCAGTATGTAATAAAACCTTCCCTAAGTACTATGTGCTGAAACAGCTTGAACTTTCAGTATTCCCAAACGTCTGCAGAAACAATAGTCCTACATCATGGCTTTGCCTTGCTACTGCTGTCTGCAGAGTTTGGTTTGAGTGCTGGTATTTTAATATATATAGTAGTTGAGAATAATTGTGTCTGCAACTAAAATATATTCCCTCATCTGACTTTGGCTGAAAAGTTCATGTGCTGTTTCCTTGCTTCCACTGTTCACTTAATCATACTGTGGAAACATAAGATGGATTTCTCAAAGCAGAGTTCTGCTGGTGTGAAGAAGGAAATAACTCAGTCCAGTGATGCTTTGCATTCCTGTTGGGATGGACTGTGCCAAGCAGAGTGACCCATTTCAGTGGTGTAGCGCTGATATTATGCCCGCTGGTGAAGCAATTGCCTGGTGCTCTGAATTTGAGCAGCACCTACATGGGGGAGGCTGTTCAAAACCTACTTACGTGTGAATTGGCAGGAGATTATTTTTGGAAGAAGAGAATTTGCACAGCCAGCTAGGCTACAATGAAGGAGACTGCCACCTCTGTCACCACGTGACATGACTTCGGGCTCCAGGCTCTCAGCTCTGAGATGTGGGTATAATTCTGTCAGGACAGGGTTTCAACCACATACTTTGAAGTCAATAGAAGTTTAATGATGTTGCATTTGGGGATGGACTATGTCTCTCTCACAGTGGGAGAACTCACGTAAGCAGGTTCTTGGATTTCCCTTTAAATATGTAGTGGCACAAAGCTTTTGGGAGCTCTCTAGGATAGTGCTGCTATTACAGAGGAAAACTTCTGTGGCACCAGTCTCTTAATTTTGTGGGTCAAGGGATTCTTCTCACCCCTCCATCTCCAAACAGATTAAATAGGTCATGTAACTCCAAACATAAGACTTTGATGAAGAGAAAGGTCTGGGAGTTTGAGCAATGGGGGAAAATGAGACCGTGTACTATTGGCTTTGTCTATGCAAAAGCTGCAGTTATCAAATAGGTGTGAAACAATATTGTTTGTTAAACTATGTAATTTCTCAGCAACTACTTGTTCATTCAGGGAATAATGTAAGATAAACAAGAGTTTGTACTGCCAGTGTTTCTAGCCCTGCAGTAACACCATAATTCACGTGTGTGCTATGCTTTCTGACTGAGGGATTTGAAAAAAACACTCTTATATTGAAGAAACTGAGAGCAGATGTCCCTTTGCACTCATGGAACTGAGAGGGAGGAAGCTTGCCATCCAGAGGTTTTTCTTAGTGTCCCTTTTTGTTTTTTTTGCTTATGTTCTTTTTCCTTTGCCCAGCACTAGGCCAGCCTCTGCCTGTAATCTGTGTGTGGGTTTTTTTTATTTTTTTTTTTTTATTTCCTCACTTCTTTTTCTCCAGCCTGGAGCTACATACTGCTCTATTTCAGTCTCACGTTGCATCCATTCCCCAACACAAACCTTGTAAAGTAAGCAAAGTAAACTTTACTCTGTCCCCAGCTTAGTTTTGTGCCTTTGACAGCATCAAGCATCAATTCTCACCTACTCACCTCTCTGTTCAGTGGGAGAGGGACCCAGAAATGAGTCAGTTGTGCCTGCCGCTCCAGGAAGTCTGACTGGTGGGAGAATCTTTGGATGCACCTTTATTCAAACTCTCGTGGGGGTAAGTGAGAGTGTTAGAGCAGCAAATGTGGTGCTGCTCCTGGGGAGGGCTGTTTGGCAGGCACAGAGCTGCTAACATTCATTTTCCTTCTGTTTCCCTGCTTGCAGTATATTCCTAGCACCTTCCCAGCAATTTGCTTTCTGATAGCAAAATAAGATCAATGCAAAAAATGCATCTTTTGTGTAGCACTGCTGGTTATGTCGTTTCAAGTGGTTTAGTTGTGCCAGTTGAGTTACAAGCACTGACACTGTGATGTGCAAAGGCCATCAGCAAGACCCCAGTATCTTTATGTTGCACAAGATATGTGAGCAGCAGTGGCTGCCAAATTTGTCAGTTGGGTGTTAGTTTAGACTTTTTTCCACTGCTTAGATAGGGAGAGTACTCATTTGCACCAACCACTTAATGGCTGGCACTCCAGCTGTCACTTAGTTCTGCTCCATTTTATACTGGAGAATAGCATGAGGCTGAAGCACGAGCAGTGGGGGATGCACAGGGCTCGTGCTAGAACACACCTAGACAAATGCACAGCTGATTTCCCACCACTGCTCCCAAATGCTGAAACTGTCCCACGATTAAAATCAATACCCCAAAAGCTACTCTGTCATCTAAAATTCCATTGCAGTTATATTGGAAGGAAAGAGGGCTGGGGCCAAACCTTTTAAAAAGCTCCCTGTGCATGAAGGCTTGCTCAAAGCCTTACAGGCTGTACAACACTGCCAGCCCTCCTGTTGAGGAGTGTGAAGAAACTAGGAATCAACTAAGTGGAGGAGAAGGTGGAGCTGCAGACCAGCCATGGCTTGGCAGGCAACAGTTACGGAAACTCTGCTTTCAGCAAAGTCTGACACATTGCTGCTGAATGACTTCTGTGGGGCAGTGTTTGCCTTCCTTAACTCCCCACAGTGGTGAGAGCAGCATGTCTTGCCAGTTACACTGAGCATCAGTAGCTTGACTGAAGAAGACTTTGGCTGGGTGCCGTGTGGTCATAGGACTGTGTTATGGTTGTGGGATCTGTTTCGTGTGTGACTCAGTGTGTTTCATCCAAGCCCATCCTATGGAAAAGCAGCTCCCTGGAAGTCAGCAGTGACCTTGGCTTTGTAACTGGACTTCTCACCTGTGGAGAGCAATCTGCTTCTGACTTTCTACCACCCCATAATTCTCTCTGAGTGAAACATCTTCCCGTACTGCTTGTGAAATTGGTAAAGCTGTTGAACTGCTTCTTCCACCCATACAGAAACTGTTCCCACTTTGTTCTGCAGTTAACTCCCAGCTTGCTATATGAGAATATAGTGCAGATGAATTGCAGTTTCCAGAAGGATCTTGCTGCAGCCAGGCTGTGTCCAGAGTATGCTGATCTCATTTGGGTGGAACAAGCTAGTTGTTGCAGAATAATCTATTGCTGTTCCCAAGCTTCCGTCTTTAAATCTGCACAGCAGGGATTATTTACTTACGGATTTAAGTGTGTGTTGGAGATCTAGTTTTGCTTGACTCTCCCAACAGAACAAAATGCTGTCAACTTTCTGGCAATTTGAGTTGCCCCTGAAGTGTGCTGTTATTGCAGGAAGGCCAGGGCTGGCATGGGACCAGCAAGGGCCACGGCACTGCATCTGAGGTGACGTGGGTACAGCTCACGGCTTCCCAACCGTCTCTGCCTCTGAACCTGTTCAGCAGCTTTGTGGCAAAGGAACCTGAGCAGCTGCATCAAAACTCTGAGTGTGAACTTCAGTCCCTCTGTATCGTGCTGTGCTGGAGATTGATGCAAGCCTTTTGACATGGTTTTTAGGGGAACTGCCATGGATCTAAGAGGTCTTATGAACTCATCAACTTGTTGACTCCTCTCAGATATCCCTGCCCTTTGCTACCTTGTATTTACTGTTCTGCCTTCCCACGCTGTACTTCTGCTCCATGGTTTGCTTGAGAATTGGCTGTATCCTGAAACAGGCTTTTCTCAGTGATCTAAAATTCAAATGCTTGAACGTAGTCTTGTTAACAGAAAAAAACATTTGGAGCTTGACTAGAATTTGTTGTGCTGACACTGAGTTTGTGTTGATATCACCATTCCTGGAAGTGTTGAAAAAGCATGTGGATGTGGCACTTGGGGATATGGTTTAGTGGGGAACATGGCAGTGCTGGTTTAATGATTGGACTCTATGATCTTAGAGGTCTTTTCCAACCTTATCAAGTCTATGATTCTATATGAGGTTACAGGTTAGGCTGCAAATACCTGCTTGTGGTTTGACAGTGTGTGATTCTAGTTTACAGTAAATAAGTAAATAAGGCTTCTAATTTATTTTCTTTTTCCAGTTCCCAGTAACGGCCTCCTCAACTGAAGATGTCTAACAATGGAGTTGAAACGGAAGACAAACCGCCTGCTCCTCCAATGAGAAATACCAGCACTATGATTGGATCGGGAAGCAAAGACCCTGGGACTTTAAACCATGGCTCAAAACCTTTGCCTCCCAACCCAGAAGAAAAGAAGAGGAAGGATCGATTTTACCGATCTATTTTACCAGGAGATAAAAGTACAGTATTTATCTCTTCTAATAAAGCTTCTGTCTGAACGTTGCTCGGCTTGAATGTAGTCGAGCTCTTGATGCTTGGTGATGGTTTAGGTTTTAGCAAATGTGGTGTATTTGTTTCCTGCACATCTGTCTTGGTTGTTTTGCAGTATATGAGGTGCTGGGTGTAGATTTGTTTTTTTCTAATAATTAACCCTGTCACATTTAATCCATCTCCCTTTATTTTCATAAAATCATGGAATCCTAGAATGGAATGGATTGAAAGGGACCGTAAATATCATCTAGTTTCAACCCCCCTGCCATGGACAGGGACACCTTCTGCTAGACCAGGTTGATCCAAGCCCCATCCAGCGTGCCCTTGAACACTTTCAGGGATGGGGCAGCCACAGCTTCTCTGGGAAACCTATGCCAGTACCTCACCACCCTCAGTAAAGAATTTCTTTCTAATATCTGATCTAGGCATGCCCTCTTTCACTTTGAAGCCATTCTCCCTTGTCCTGTCACTCCATGCCCTTGTCAAAATCCCTCTCCAGGTCTCTTGGAGGCCGCTGTTTCTTGTAGGGGTTTTCCCATAAATCATTAGAACAGTGTCCCTGAAAACTGGGGCTAACTCTGGGACTAGCTCTGCTACTTCTTGGCCTGACTTATATGTAATGGTTTTGAAAATGATAAATTTTTGTGCCAATTACAAGCTGGCCAATTAAAGCTGACATTGGCATTTCCTTTGGTGAGGAGCAAAGGGAGGTCTTTTGCTTGTTTTGTTGTTTTAAACAGTAAATAATTTGAGTTATGCAAGAGTAACACACAATCTCCTGCTAAACCTGTTGTATTTTACCTCATGGCCATTTACCCTGTTCTAATGTTTGGGTCAGGCATTGTCTACTTGCTTTTAAGAATAATCTGTTACTGAAAATTCTTGCACATTTCTTGTGAACTGAAGGAATTTTTTCTCTGTTAAACGGACTGTAACAGATGGAAAAAGAGATAGGAGCTGTGAACTGTACATGAAATTATAATTTTTAAGATCAGGATATTTTAAAAACCCTCTCATGAATCTTTTGAAGTGATGTAAGAAAAGAAAAAAATCTTCATCCCCTAATATATGCTGGTTTCTTTTTATATCTGACCTATTTTTTGGAGTTCTTCTTTCTAATACATCATCTTTTTTCTGTATTGCAATGTTATCTGGGCACTGGGTAACTAAAGTCAAACCTAGATATCTTCAGCTTCCTGAGCATCAGGAGAGAGGCTGCCTCCTAATTTTTGTTAGTGAAAAGACTAATTGAAATGATAATTTCACTAATTTAAATAAGGAAGATATAGGATCATTTTCTACAACATATTATGGCATTCATTATTATTATCTGATACTTTTGGCAACTCTGGATTGCTTTACAGATGTGGGTTTTTGAACCTGCAGTCCAGAAACCCAAGAACTCAAAAGTCTGATGGATTTTGGTTAGAACTTGCTATTATGAGTAAGAATCCTAAAAAACTGTAGGATTTTTGTGTTGGCTTACTTAATGGAGTGGGGTTTTAAAATCTCTGGGATCAACTGTTTCAGAGAACAAAGAAATCACCTGAAATTTATAAAAGAGTGAAAGAAGTAGAACCTGAAGTGCTAGTTTGAACTGGATTGTAAAGGAGAGCTGCAAAAGTGAATGTTTTGGGTGAAATCAGCAGACAGACTGCCACTGATCTGATGATGCCTACGTTTACTGAAGATTGGCCAACATGGCAGATGCTTCAAGACATCAGAGATTTTTGTTTAGCCAAGCCCAGCAGAGCCTTCTGTTGCAGTACACCTGCCTGAATGCGAACGGTTGCTTGTCCTCTAATTCTTGTCAGAAAAAAATATCTGTAGCACCGTCACCTTCACTCCAAATTGATTGATTTTCATCCTATGAAAACTTCTTCTAATCTCATGATGACAGCTATATTCCCGGTGCCTCCTGCTGCTTAAATGTAATGAAATTCTTTGCTGTTCAGACACCTCTCTTTGGTTTGTACCAAAACCACTTCTGATGTTATGTGCTAGTTTGGCTGAACTAGAAGGGAAGTTGCTTTCTGTTCTGTTAGAGAAAAGTAGTTTTGAGCAAATCCATGACCTTTGGATCTTTATCCAGGGAAGCCAGTGAGTTGTGTTTAACCTCTGCTGGGGTTGCAAAGAGCCTGCGAAGATCTGAAAGGCTTGGCAGTTAATTTTGCTAGCAAAGCTGGCTTTTATGGGCTTTTATGTGGTAGGCGAGAGCTGCTGAAGTTGATGGTGCCAATCCCTTCGGAGAAGTGGAAGCTCTTTACTCTGAGCAGAGAGTAGTACTGGAGCAGGGAATTTATGAAGGATGTGTGGGAAAGATGGTAAAGGGGTTGTGCTTTATGCAAAAGTGCAGCTCAAACATGTAGAGTCCTGCTGTGGATCAGGTGACAGACTTACTGAGAGCTTGTGGATCCAGATCAGAGGGGAGGCCAACAAGGAGGGACATCTTGAAGGCATCTCTTACAGGTCGCTGGGTCAAGAAGAGCAGTTCTGCCTGAAGGCACTTTGGAAAGTGTCTCTTCCATTGTGCTACCCCTGCGTATGAGCAGAGGCATCATGTAAAGGACACATGAGGCATAAATCCAGGGCCTCATACATCTTTGCACACTTCTGTTGAGCTATACCCCTTGCTAGGCTGCTCTTGAAGTCTTATACTCTGCCTGCAAAATTCAGGATGTAATTCATAGTCCTGATTTCCTCTGTTCCAGCCTAAACCGCAAAACTCATATATAAAAAAATACTGGTTTAATACTGGGTGGGTCCTGTCCAAACAGATGCAGGGCTGGCGTGACTTGTTGCTTTCAACAGGAGTTGTGAACATCTGAAATTTCTTGAGCTCAGGAGGCTCATCAGTGCCTGGCTGAGGGTATGAAGCTGGCTTGAATGGGGCATGTTTAGCTTCCTTGAGCTTTGCTGAGCTCAGCTGCAGCTTTGCTCAGAGGCAAAGCTTTACCCACAAGGTGACAGTTTGCAGCAACTGGGAGCCCTTTCTGTGGTGATGGAGAGCATGTTACTCCATGTTACGAATGGAGTTATTCATCTCAGTGTGCCTCAGTATGGGCTCACTTCATGGTGAGACATCATGCTTCCTAGGTGTAGCTTAAGTTTCCAGAGCATCATAAGGGAACTTTAAGGGTGGGTCTTGTAACAGCATTGAACATAGGAGGTTTTGAATGAGAAGGTGGTAAGGTGTTTGTGGAAATAAAGACTTTGATGGTAGTAGGTAGGTCTTCTTAAATAGATATATAATTCCTTTTTTCTTTTTTTTTTTTTAAATTAAGATTCTTCAAGTCTTTTTAATTGATTGCAAGGACAATGCAACCACTTTAAAGGTGGATTAAATGTTTAGCAAGATTGGGAGTGCCTATCTTATACCTCCTGCTATGACATAAATATCTCCTACAAAAAGCAATTGTTTTATTAATGGTTTAATATGTCTAGGCTTTTAGATCTGTCAGATCTGTCCGAATGTAGAAATAAAAAAACACCTAAGACTTCTGTAAAACAACTTAATGCCCTTAAGCTTTTTTAGGAATATGTTCAAATTTACTGTGTCAGTCACCCTGGAGTGGTCCAAATGTGGGTGTCTATCAGCCGTGCAGCACTCCTGAATAGTGCTGCTGGTAGAGATGCCCTTTTCTTCCTCACCTGAGCCATGGGCTTCTAGGCTGAGATGGCACCTTAGTCTTTGGCTTGGAGGAATGGACTGATCCTGTAGACAGACCTCTGGTGCATCTCTTTTCCTCTTGCTTTCTATCCACCACTAGTGCATGTACGCCTCTGTGCTGCAGATGCTCACCATCTGCTAACCAGCAGATGTTTCTGTCTCCCCTTAGCTCCCTTCTCCATGATGGCTCCTCCAGCATGGCTCCTTTTTCTTCTGCTTTCCCCTTGGCAACTCTGTTGCTCTTCTGTGATTCAGCTTCCCACATCGCCTTTGTTTGAAAGTGGGATCAAAAACAATCTGTTCCATCTTCATGTCCCAAGTGGAGCATCTGATCCTTTTCTTTCTCCAGAATCACTCTGTGCAACTGTAACTCCATAGTGATACAAAGAGCAGTGCCAGAGCTGGCACTGAAAGAAATGGGATTCAGTCCTTAGGGGCAAGCCCTGACCCACTCTGTGCAACTAACCACAGCGGTGTCTTAAAGAATTGCTATGTTGAGCATTAGCCTCACAGGCTTCTGAAATACTGGGGGTTTGGCATTCATGTTGCCAAAAATGCACTGGGGAATGTCAGCCACGAAATAAATTCTGTTTGGCTTTGGATAAAAAAGGTAGCAGCTGGGAAACATAAGTGGTTTAGTCACCTTCTCCTGGCTCTGCTGATTTTATAACTGCAAATAGCAGCAAAACTGAGTAGAATATGCTTCTTCCTTAAACTCATCTCAATTTTTTGAATACCATAAATATTAAAAGGAAGGTGGAGTCCTTAATACATCATGAATATGGATGAACTTAATCCAAAGCATAATGATAATCCTGCTTGAAGACCTCAATTTAAAATTTGCAGGGTGCATCTGCTTTGATATATTTCTTTTCCTGTTTCTTTTTTACTTCTGCTCCTCACCTGCTGGATTCTGCTGTCTTGCTCATGTCTTCAAAGCTTATTATTAAAACCACCTTTGGTTCATTTTGTGAGCAGAAAATACAAGTGATTTTGCTCATGTAAGATTTTGTAGCAGAAGCACACATGTTATATTTAGTTTTCTTCATAAACTCTGTTGTGAGGAAATAGGATGAAGGAAGCAATTTATAAGCAGTACTTGTAGTTAATTTTGTCCCTGGCTTTATATGAGAAGCAGGTGTATGTTTAACAGCACATAATAATAAAAAAAATTTGCTTAAATCAATGAATAAAAAAATGTGTTCAAAACTGCCTGGCTTCCACTTACTGCCCCTGTAGAGCTTTTGACTCTGACCTGTATAAGTTCAAGTGAATATTTTAGGTAAATAGCTCTCATGCTATTGAGTCTAGACATACTAGTTGACACTTTACATACCCAAAATATCAGTTTCCTTCTTTATGCTTGTCCTGTGTTACAGGACTTTTATTTTTGTTGTTCGCTCACTGTGGCTGCTCTTAAGCGAGGAAACAAAGTTTTTAAACTTGCTGTTTGTCTGCTCCAAATCGAAATCCTATGACTAGCAAAAGGTATGTGGGGGTGTGATTGTGTAGGTGAGTTGGAAGCTATTGGAGATGTTAATTCTTGATGGATTTATGGATTTTTTTTGTTGTTGTTGTTTTTGTCTCTTCCAGCCAATAAGAAGAAAGAGAAAGAGCGGCCGGAGATCTCCCTCCCTTCAGACTTCGAACACACAATTCATGTGGGGTTTGATGCAGTCACGGGAGAATTCACAGTGAGTGAATCTGGAGGAAAAGAGAACTATGTGGTTTAGCTTATTGCTGGGAGGAGCCAGGACCCATTAATCTTTTATACAGTAATGCTGGAAAGGCTATTACCATCGTCTAGTTTGATCTCCTTTGAAACACATCTGCAGAGGTTACCCACTAATTCATGCTGAGAGACTGTCAAACTTGGCACATCCCCCAGAGCCCTGGCTGCCAGCACACTTTTCCTTTCCTGTTTTTTTGGCTGTTGTGGTCAGCAAAACATGGTATATCTCTCCTCCCTTCCCCTCTCTTCCCCTCCCTTCCTCTTCTAGAGCTGAAATACTCTACTGAAAACTACAGCATAGCCTTTGTCCCCCAGGTGGGGCTCTGAGAATTTCCCTTTGGGAGACACACAGATGTTTATAACTACTTACGACAGAACATATATGTGCTGTCCTAAGGCTAAATGTCAGATGCTTTTATGTGCTGAGTTGGTTTTTTTTTTATTGACGCGCAAAATACTATAAAGACAGAGTCATATTTCCCCATATTATTATTCTTATTATTTGGTTATGAGATAGTATATCATAGCAGCGAAAGTTGTTTTTGAGCAAGGTGTTTTAAGCTGTCTGTAATGTGCTGCTTTTTCAGGGACTTTGCTCCCCTACCCTGAATCACAGGTACAGCTTTGTTTTGCATAGCAGCCTCTAGACTTGCCCAGGTTACCCTACATGTGCCAGTGAGGCATTATCTGACTCTTGTATCCAGTCATCCTTTTGAAGAGGGAGGGTAACTTTATTGCTAAAGGATCCCAGTCTCTTGCTGCTTTATCCATACAAACTGTTATTCTGCTAGTGATGGAAAGGCACAAGTCTGGTTGCACTGTAGGTGTATTTATTTTCTAGCTGGAATTATGCCCCTGTAATGAAATTCTGAACTTCAGATGTGAAGTTAACGCCTCTGCTTTCCCAGCTCTGGCTTACGAACTGCTGTTAGCAAAGAACTCTAGTGCTACAAGAAGACCCAAATGACTGTTGCATGTTCATTGTGCTGGAGGCTGTGCAGTGCATGCTACTTCTATAGTCTTCCTTGGGTGTATATATAAATAGGTGTATACCTGTGCATAAAGGATTTGGGTTTTGTTTAATTTTTTTTCTTGAGGCTCTTCCTGAACTCTCCAGCTTTTGAGTTTCGGTCTGCAAAGGACCTGGGACTCACCCAAAGCCCCATGAGCAGAGTGACCTTTATCTGTCCACGTAAGGAATATGTGACTTGTAACAGAGGCAGTGGCTCGGAAGGCATCCGTACAGCACCTCTTTTTCTTTCCTCTTCTGTCCTTTTTTCTCTCTGTTTCCCTCACACCTCTGTGTAACCCCAAAAGCTGGGGCAGAACTGTGGCAGCGGGCGTGTTTTCTGTGAACCACATCAGACCAGCTGTGAGCTAACGAGGTGCATCTCCCCCCAGGGAATGCCAGAGCAATGGGCACGTTTACTGCAGACTTCCAACATCACCAAGTCAGAGCAGAAGAAGAACCCTCAAGCAGTGCTGGACGTGTTGGAGTTTTACAACTCCAAGAAGATCTCCAACAGCCAGAAGTACATGAGTTTCACAGGTACATGGTGATGGTCCCATATGGCTGCTTTGTCCAACTCTCCATTAGTCATTGCATGTGGGATTTCTTTTGTTTAAACAACAAGCAGATCTGTCTTTTCAAGGAAGATGTGAATGAGATTCTCTGGCTGCTCAAGCGCCCTTCTTCCTTTAAAATGCTGTTCTGTTAATCCTGATGCCCAGCATAGCCACAAAAGAGGAGGTCAGTCAACTGGCCAAATCCCCAAAACATATACTTTTTCTATGCTTGCAGTCAGCATCTGGAAAGCAGATCCCAGACTGTTGGTGCTGGGTTCCCAGTCATAAAAATCCCTGGAGTTAACAGGCAGCTAAATTTTGCACCAGTTTCAGTTTGCAGGTTGGGTGTGGATGTGTCTTCATACATGCCTGGGGAGAGGGTCTCTCTACTCCCATGTGCCATGATTGAGATTGAGAAATATGCCTCAGCTGCCTGGATGCTTGATAACTGCTTGCTGGATTCCTCTAAAAGTCAAAGCTGCCAAGGTTTTGTGCCTCTTTGTATGGGTTGCCTGCCCTCTGAAGGACATCTGCAACCACCACTCCTTTTCCCTTTCAACTGCAACTCCTTTGCTTTCTAAATACTAACCCCTACTTTGGTTCTTTTAAGGGGATAGAACTACGTCACCAGAACTGGTATTAATTAGGAAGGCTCCAAGCAGGGATAAATCTTGCCCATATGTGCCTGGATAGTCAAATGAGAAGCCCACCAGTTGATCCATGTGGTCCTCTTGTGCTATTCCAGGAAGTTTAGGTGACTGAACATCTTGCAGGTCCTGAGCTAGCTGCAGTGCCTCTGCTGGTGATTTAGCTCACTGATAATATTTTGTGTGGGTGGGTGGAGGGCAGTATTCATTCAGGTATTGCTCTGGGCAGTTCCACCCTCCTACAGCAGGGATTCGGGACCTGCATTAATTTACCCTCTATTTCTATATCTGCCAGGGATCAGCTTTTTCTGGGGAGCTGGACGTAATGCCTAGGTTTGGGACCATCCTTTTTTCCTGCCCTTTCCAAAGTGAGCTTGTCCCTTTCTCCTCTCCCCCCTGCTGCTGGGTTTATAACTCATTTATAACAGCATTACTATCTGTCTCTTTCAGATAAATCAGCAGAGGATTACAATTCATCAAATACATTGGTAAGCCTTACATTCACATTCTGTCTTGAGTTTGGGGATTAAAAAACTTGCAAAAACTAGTTAACTACATGCAAACTCATAGACTGCTTAGTGTTTTAAAATCTGAACTATATATATTTGTATAGTGAATACTTGCACAGGCGTACTCCTTTCACTATTTTTAAACTGATGGAAAATCAAGTAGACAGAAGTAGTTTTTTAATTCATGAATGGAAATTAGTGAATTAATTAATAGAAAGATCTCTGTTTTAATAGAAATTGATCTGTTCCTGTACCTAGAATTTGATAACCACTGGGCTGCCAGGTTTTATGTCTCCATAAACATCTGTGATATAACAAAGTTTATTTACTAACCTGCAAGGTCTGATTGACCAAAACTAATGTCGATTAACCAAACTAATCTCTAGCAGAACAGGAAATAAAAGGTTCTCCTCCTCTCTGCTTGACCTTTACTCAGTCCTTACCAGGGCAGGTACCACTCCTATTTGCTTTGTTAGGAGACACGATAAGTTTTCTGTATGTGCCTGTGAGATGGAAGAAGGAAGACTTTCAGTTTAAGATGGTTCATAAACCCCCACAATTCCCTCATCTCTTGTTTTCTCATGGCCATGCCATTATCTAGAATTGGCTTGTTCTGCTCCCTTCCAGAGGCATTGTATTTGTATCTGATCATTTAGGACTCTCTGCAAAAAGAAAAGGAAAATGTTTCTGCTGTTCATTATTACATGTGATTGTATGTCCATCCTCAGGAGTTTGAATATCTAAGACAGTTGGATTTTAAAGTAAATCCTGAAAAAAGGAGTAGTTACCAGTCTACTGAGATAGCATAGCGTAATAGATTTGGAAGACATTGGGTAACCTTTAATTTTGGGGATATTCAGGACAATCCCAGTACATAAGTATTTTTCTTCTTGTTTTTAACAAGCTAAGCTTTTGTATTATGTCAAGTGCACTTTGGCAATTATTTGCTGGGATGGTGGTGACTTCAAGTATTTTAGGATCAGTAAAATACTGTATTGCTTTCCCCCTCTTTCTGAGAACTTTATTTTAATACTTTTCCCCCTTCCACTCTTAGAGAACTGATGATGCACACACAGAATTGGTCTACTGGGTTGAGGACCTCACCAAGTATATTCCAAAATGCTTACAGTGTAAAGAATGCCATGAATTTCAGTTTCACGTTTAAAAGGTTAAAAGTGACTGATTTCTAATCACAGTTTTGCAAAAAATTCCTGATAATTTTCCAACCACTATAAAACTTAAAAAAAAAAGAATTGTTCCTATTTTTTCTATAAAATTTTATGTTAGAAAGTAATTTTAAGAGATTTGAAAAGATTTTGCCAGATTCTGCTTCCGAAATCTCTCATGACTTAGTTCTCAGTCACAAGGTGATGTTGGCTTGACTTACCAACTTTTAGAAATCTTGATGTGAATTATAGGATTTAAAGACTGAAATCTCCATACTGCTTGGTCAGAGTTTGAAGCAAATGGAAAAACAAAAGAGAAAATATAAGTAGGGACAGATATTTCCAAACCCTGATGTTGTCTCCAGAACTGCTAGATCTGCTGTGTGGGTGTTGGGAAGGCAGAGAGAGAGCCCAGGTGGGTCCTTGAGAAGAGGATTGCTGTTACGCAGGCAGGTGACGAGCTCTGTCTGAACAGTTGTCAGGCAGTGCTGGACTGCACATCCATTCCCCATGAAGCCTCAGGAACTTTGGGCTTTGAATTTTTCAGGCAGCTGTAACTTGCCAGCCTGTTCTGATTATTATTCTTCCGCACTTATTCAGTACAATCTCTGTTAGGCGCTTAATCCGATGTTTGTGATTTTGTTTTTATTTTTTCTATTTGTTTAACCACGTGCAGAATGTGAAAGCTGTCTCTGAGACCCCTGCAGTGCCCTCAGTGTCTGAAGATGAAGATGATGAAGATGATGCAGCTCCACCCCCCGTAATAGCTCCGCGACCTGAACACACAAAATCTGTGAGCAGAAATACTTCCTTCAGGCTCCGCTGCTGCAGTCGAGTCTCGACTGTGACTCTTCATCCATGCTGCATGGCATGGTGCTGAGCCCTTCTCGGGAGCAGGAGGGAGGCAGTGGGAGCCATTCTTTCTGGCAGAGTACCTTTATATTATCACCTGCCTAGTTGTGGGGGAAAGAAGTCCTTGATTAGTGACTTTGGTTGCTAACAAAGTAGCTATAGAAATGCATCCCTGACAGCAACAAGAACAATAACAAAATGAATAGAAGTGTTTAAATCTTCATTTGACTTGTATGTTTTTCTCAACAAAATTAGATATACACCCGCTCTGTGATAGACCCTCTTCCTCCTCCTACCAGAGATGTGGCCACTTCTCCTATTACTTCTCCCTCGGAAAACAGCACAACAGCACCCGACATGCTGGTCAGGAATGCGGAGAAACAAAAGAAAAAGCCAAAAATGTCAGATGAAGAGATACTGGAAAAATTAAGTATGTCGTTGTTCTTTAAAAAAATTAAATTCCAGGTCCTGCTGTGTTGGTTTCTCAAAATCTTAATAAGCTGAAATGTTTTGACATTCCCATTTTGAGGTCCTTTACTGAAGGCATTGGCATACAGTCACAACACAAAATTGGGGGCAGATGTAAGAGGGAGCAAAAATATATGCTGAGCACCTGTGATGCTAACTGAAGTCCCCAGGGAGTTACGGATCCTCAGGCTCTGCAAAACAAGCCCTGAATAAATAACATCTACTTAACTATGAAATCTGAGATTGTTCCACATCTTGTTATTCTGTAGCTCTGAAGCGCCAATGATTATATTGCAATGTTAGACACAAGGTGTCTAAAGGATGGAGAGAAAATTAATGCATCCCCAGGTTTGCCTTCCACAGTATCATGGTGTAAATGAGTTGGTTATTTTTAAGTGCCTTAACATTGTGTGGGTGCCCAAATTGGTGGTTTTCTTCTGAGAAAAATGTCATCAAGTCTCTCACTTGTGTCCTCGTGTCTTGAACAATTCCTGCCTTCAGTGCAAGTGCTCCTCTGCTGCTTGATGTTTTAGGGTTATGCTGTGGCATATCCAATAGCTGAAACAGCTCTTTCATGCAATTGATTGCTATCCTTAGCCTGGGCCAGTTTTTATTAAGAGTAGAGCATTTCTCATTCTTTGAACTATTAATCCTGTATTAATTACGTCCACGCCTTGCTTGTCAGTTTATATAAGCTATGTTAGCACCTCTATGGCCAGGCTGGTCTCCTTGGTTTGAGGGTATACCCCTAAAGGTCAGTATTTTAGGAAGCAAAGTCTAGTAGCTATATGAAACAAAATTTAATCTGAGGGTATAAGTTAAAAAAAATTAAAATATTAAAATGGTATCTGAATACCTCATTCTTTTAAATAAAGCCTAAATTGAATTGATGGCATGTTATCTGGAACTGCTCACTGTTGGAAAACTCGCACCTATTGTTTCAGAATAGCAGCTTCACTCACCGAATTAGCAGGATCTTTGTACCGTTAAGAATTCAAGCCATTTTTGTGACCAGATATGGCAACCAGCAACTGTGGCAGGAAAAAAGTGCTATTCTAATACAAATACACCCGCTTCTGTCATAAAGAGAAATGCAAGTGCTACTCGTAGGATTGTTGGGTAGCAAATGTACCTTCTGACACCTTGCTTCCTCGAGGTGTCAGCTTCTAGATGTGGGCTAGTCAGAAATACATGATGAAGTTTTAATCTTGTTGTAAGCTTGTTTTTCCACTGAGGGCAGTGGAGCTGTACTTGTGCAGACAAGCAACCTTTTCACATTTTGGTTTGACACATGAATAAAATTACTAAAATTGGAAAGCAAAAATATATTTACACATACCAAAGGTGCGCTAAAGACGTGCAAAGGTTAAAAGGAAGCTGCTAAATCTCCACCTCTCTGCATTAATGCAGCATTGGTGCAAACACTAATGAATCCTCACCTGGATTTTTGGAAAGTTGGAAACATCTCCTCTTTTTACATTTAAGAGCATTAAACAAGGCAAAACTGGCAACTGCCTCTGGTCACCACAGCTGTCTGTCCTGTCCTTGCCTTGGGAAAACATTTGGCTATCTCACAGTCTGAACTTGCAGCCTATGTTTGGCTTTGAGGGAAAGTTTATGAACATTTGTCCAGAAATACTGGTCCTCAGGGCAGACAGCAATACTTCTGTAATTGTACAGTGGGTTTTATATAGCCAGATTTCTCTTCCTGCCCTCCTCTCCAAACACGGGCCATGTTCCCTTCTTCTGCCTCTGTCTTCCCTAAAGCCTCTGGGTTTGGCTGCTCTCCAGTGGTGTCCGAAAATAGCCTGCTCTTGCCCTGCTTGCTACTGGATTTCTTGGCTTAATGACCATGAGCAGTTTCTTTGCCAATATACATCTGTTAAGGCTCAGCCTGAGACCCTGTGAAAGCAGCACCATATGTTGGCAGCTTGAGTGACTTGCAAACACCAACTCAGACGCAGCTCTGCATCCCTTGATCCTATTAGCCACCCTGGTGCTGTTAGAGAGGAGACTTGCTCCCAGCTGAGCTCCAGATATTATTGGCTGTGATTTCTTCAGCCTAAAAAGGGTGTGTTTCCTGCCTGCTGTAAGGGAGTTATGAATATCAGTTAAAGTTTGCGGCCCCTCACAGCCCTGTGCTGTGACCAGGCAAAGTGCTTTTCCCTTTGAGGGATGCAGTAACACACTTTCTTCTGGCTGGACAGCCATGTTAGGGGAGAATGAGCTGAGATTGTCCCAGGTTGCTTTCCAAAACCAGAGCGATGCTGGTAACTGCTGCTGAAACCTGTGCTGACTGTTGGGTTCCTAGAAGAGCAGCTGAGCATTGCCCAGGCCAGGCCAGGGGAGGTTTGGCTCTGAAGGGTCTCTCCACCTTCCCCCCTGAGTCTTGCAACCCAGTCATTGGGTCAGTCATGGCTATGGCTGTGCCAGTATGAAAACACCATAAGTATGTTTTCCTGCTGCAAATTGTCATGGTGTAGGGAAGTCTTTGACTAGTTTTGTAAAAGACTGTTGACTCCAAGACAAGTGAGACCCTGGCCTCCAAATTTAGAGATGTTGCAGTGCAGGGGCATCTTAGATCATCTGATGTGTTGAATCTGGGGGTAACTTAAAGTTGTAGGTTTCCAGCAAATAATTGTATTTCCATGTGTGAGGGCTGTGTACCCCCATCCTGTGCCTAGCAGTGTGCAGACACTGACTAGTAGTGAAGATTAAATGTTCTTAATGTCTGTGTCCCACCATTTCTGAAGGGAAGTTCCTAGAGGGGAATGCTGCAGCTGGTATATGTGTAAATAACTGAGGACTTCCTTGGTGTCTCTCTGTCTCTGGATTTCTGATGAGTGGTTCATGAGGCAGAGCCTGCTGTGGCCACAGAACTGCTCTTACATTTGGGTCCTATGGTGTACGAAAAAGTATTTGAAGAATATCAGCTTTTTTTCTTTTTTTTAGGAAGTATCGTGAGTGTGGGTGATCCAAAAAAGAAGTATACGAATTTTGAGAAGATTGGGCAAGGGTTAGTATACGCTTCTTCTCTGCCCTATACCTTTCTTTTCCATATGCTAAGAAGAAATCACTGTAACTAGGCTAAGTTAGTTTGCTGGAAAAGCTGTTTGGTGATACTTTGGAAAGTTTATTTTGTTTGGTTGTTTATTTGTTTTCTTCTTTTTGTTTTTAATTTTGGTTGTTTTGCTGAATTCCACATCCCCCCCAGGTCTTCTCCCTTTCCTGGCAAAGTCTCAGGGACTGGGTTTTTGTATAATTGTGTTTTAATATAAGGAGATACGTCACTAGATGATCAGGTTGATAAATACAGCTACAAATGGGGAAGGAACTGCAAGACAATCTTCAAATTACAGATTTGCTTCTGAATCAGCTCTTCTCGAGGCACGTGCTGTGCCCCTCTAAGCAGGGTGGGGGGGAAAGTAGGGGTTGTAGGAGAGAGGCGTGAGGCAAATCAGTGCAAATCACTGGGATCTGCTGTCAGTTCCATGTGCTGAGGCTCAAACTCCCATTTCCCTCACTACAAATGCTACATTTCTTTACTTCAGCTGATTCTATGTGCTCCGTTATCATGTTGGGCATTCTGCAAGCCCAGGTAGTGCAGTCATGCCACTTAAAGTGGGATAAACTCCCAGTCCTACAAGATGCGCTAAGTTGCTGGTTTAGTAGCAAGGGTTTGGATGACCATAGTGACCCTTATTAGGAACTTTATTCCCCATAAATTCCCCTGGTTTCTGCTTCAACAGCAGTCTTGTCTCAGAAATATTTCAGATAATGTTTACCACTGGAATTATTGCATGTAAAAGAATAAGACTGAGAGCACTTCAGAGAGACAAGTGGGAACAGGCATGTGTTAAGCTCTCACTGTGAGGCACTAATAAGCGTGGGTTTTTTCTTTTCTCTGTTTTGTTTAGAGCCTCAGGTACAGTTTACACGGCAATAGATGTAGCTACAGGACAGGAGGTAAGTGCTGCCAGAATACCACAGCAGTGGATTTTGGATTGTGTCCTGAAAGTTCAAGTTGATGCTACAAAATAAAGACTGTCTTTCAGGGGTTCATGTCATCTTATTTTTAATGAGGTCTTTATTTACTTACTAATGAGGCATGGTTGAGTGGTCTGAGCAGAGAACTGGAAAAAATGACTTCCCAAGTTTTGATTCCTGAATCATTTCATATTTATAAAGATTCTTTCTGTGACCACAGTGGCCAGAAGCAAATGTTTGGACTGGGTAGTTCCTCAGAAGAAGTTTCTCTCTTCATCCCCAAGATTGTTGCCTATCTCCACATTAACTCTTTTATATGCCCTCTGCTCTTTTGCTTCCTACACTTATACTAGTTGATTTGCATAGAAATAGTTCCTCTCCCACCCGTTGCCCACTTGCTTTCTGCCCTTGAATTGTGAGACAAGGGATATCTGTCTCTTTTTTCCCCCTCACGAATATTGAAAAGTTCCACGCTTATTGACTGCATAATAAACTAATAGTGCTGGTTATGCAGCATCTGTGGAAACCCTTATTGCTAGATGCAGGATTTTTTTAAAAGATGTAAGTGTATGGATTATTCCAAATATATTTATGGAAGTCTGCAACAATGCCTGTCTACTTTGCGTTTGTACAATGTCAGAGTTATCCACCAGTAAATTTCATAAATATGCTTTTATGCTCAAACTCCTTCACTCCCTTTTTCAGTTCCTGAAGAATTAATACAGTCTAATTGCAGCCTCTGAGGAAGGGATGATGTATTTATTTTGAAACAATGACAAATTTTATAGGAGGAACTCCTTTGATGGTTTTCTGCTTTCTTTATGGACCCCTTTGGCGACTCCCATGTGAAAATTTGAACTCTTATATTACAACAGACTTTTAAATCATTCCCATTACACTAGTGTGATCAGACCCTGGATTTTTAAATCTCCATTTAGGATCGCTGTAACCTTGTCATGCTGTTGATATGTTCCTTTCTGCGAAATGCATTGAACTCAGGAGCTCATAGAATGGCACACATTTTGGAAACACTGGAAGGAATATCCTTTATTTTGCACTATACTGGAACCTTGGGCAGCTTCCAGGCTAAAGAATACTGAAGATTTTCACTGATGATGCCTATGTAGAGTAACTCCAGCTGTTTATTTTGTATCCTAATGTATGTGACAGATAATGAAAATGCCCCTGTATGCACTTGGACTGTGTGTCTGCCTCTGAGCAGGAGTGAGGAAGTACAAGAGCCTCTCTGAAGCTCCCTCGGCATTTGACTGGGGTTTCTTTATCTGCATAAAATGCCTTTCCTCACTTCTTCATCTTTCATTCTCCTTTCTGGTCTTGCACAAAGAGCAGCGGGGGGTTTTTGGTTTTGTCTTCTTTAACTAATGTTTGGCAGCCCTCATGAATACTGTGGAAAACCAGCATGGTGTCTGTCTGCTCTTGCCTTTTCATGTGTTGGGATTTTTCTATAGTCTCCCCTGCTACACTATCAAAATGCTAATTATATCCACCTATATTGGCACTCTTGGCTTGTTTCTTTTAATCCTCGTTTTTTGTGAGTTACTGGAGTTACTGGCTCCCCTCCATTCACCGAGGCCTCTTTCTCTGGAAGTAGCTGTTCTGTAAAGGCATAATTGCATTTCCTTCTCTTTGCCTAGATATTGTACCAGAGACAGTCGAGTTCATACATCTATGAAGTATTTCTGCCTCCAGCTGTGCTGAGTAGGCTTACTGATTTAAAGGCTTGTCTGAGGGCCAGGTGCTCTCACGAGGTACTGGTAGTGTGGAAACTTGAATACAAGAGTTGAAAGCATGTTCTAACTTCCCTGCTCTCTGCATATACACATGAAGAGCAGATATCCCGAAGCAGGCAGAAAGCTACTAAACCAAAGGGCTACAACTGACAAATCCATCCCTATTGCCCTTCAGTTATGACTGGAGATACAGCTGACTCCAATTCACTTATTTTCAGTCTTTTATCTAAACACTGGTACTTCTCTCACTCAGGTCTTACTGTGAAAAAAGAAATAGAATTACTACCTTGAAGTACTGAACTTAGGCTGTGTTATTTACCTGCCCTACTGGAGATTTCTAGAAGCAGAAATTTGCAGGAGAGCAGAAAAAAAAACACCAAAAAACCCCCAGAAACATCCAATTCAAAATAATAAGAATCCTTTAAGAAATACAAAATTTTTGACATATCAGTCCATACCAGAGTAAGTAGATCTCTTTCCTCGTTACCAAAAAGTTGTAGATGGAGATGGCTATCCAACTGTGACATGAAGGTCCAATACGAAAATGGTAATTTCCCTTGTCCTTTTTGGCATGAAATATCATCCAGCACATGTGGAAATGGACTGGCTGCCGGAACTTGCAGAGTTACTAAATGGCTGAGCATCTCATGATGAAAAAGTGTTTTCCTTCTTCACCTGAATGTGGAACTAAATTGACTGGTACTGGCACGTTTCTGGGGGACTCCTGTAATAACACATTACTTGGTGTCTCTTCACTGCAGGTTGCAATCAAACAGATGAATTTGCAGCAGCAACCCAAAAAAGAACTGATTATTAATGAAATCCTTGTGATGAGGGAAAACAAAAACTCCAACATTGTCAACTACTTGGACAGGTATGTCAGCATTTAAAGGGTTCACAAAGGGACTCCAGAGAACACTTCCTTGTCAGTGTCCTAAGTGTTCCAGGCTCAGCTTAATGCAAGGTATAGGACAACCTTGCATTGATTAATGCACACATGTGGCTTTTTGGGGGTGTGGGTGGCTTGGTGGTCTGTCTCCATAACTAGGAGAAACAGGAATTTGAATTGGTATTAATGGGGTGTCTAGGCTCTCTTTAGAGATGCTAGTAGCAAGGTACTAGCAGTATCCTGTCAAGACTCCATTTTCCAGCTCTCTCCCTTGACAAAATTTGACACAGTAAGCTGTTTCCTTCCTGCTCCTAGAGGAGAAATAGAAATAGTTTGAATCATGTTATTTGTATTTGTTTTCCTCTTCTTCTTTCCTCTTGCACTGAGCAATGCTGACTGCTGGCGGAGGAGCAGACTGGTAGTCTTGTCCCTGTGACTGGAGTTTTTTGTACAGTACCATAACAACAAGGAGGGTGAATGACATGTGACACATAACATGAGGTCTGGGGACACCTCAGTGTGGCCTTTCAGTACTTAAAGGGGGCTTTTAAAAAGGAGGGAGAGTGACTTTTTATGCAGGCAGATCGTGACAGGACAAAGGGGAACAGTTTAAACTAAAAAAGGGTAGATTTAAATTAGGTATAAGGAAGAAATTCCTTACTGTAAGGGTGGCGAGGCACTGGAACAGGTTGCCCAGAGAAGTTGTGGCTGTCCCAACTCTGAAAGTGTTCAAGGCCAGGTTGGATGAGGCTTTGAGCAACTTGGTCTAGCAGAAAATGTTCCTGCCTGTGGCAGGGGAAGTTGGAACAAGCTGATCTTTAGAGTCCCTTTGAACCCAAACCATTCTGTGATTTTATGATACTGAAAACCCAACAGGCAAAGGCATTGCATGGTGACTGAATTTACCATCAACAGAACACTAGTACATTGTGTCAAGTCTATGTCATTCACATTATAAAGATATAGCTAGACCTATTAGAGCTGCAGTAAGACTTCCAGTCTGGTTCAGCATCTGAACGTAGCAGTTCTAATGAACTGCAGGTTTGGCTTATTGTAGGATAAAAAGTGCCTAGATAGGTTGAGGTGCAGAATTTAATCTTGGCAGCTGGGGTTTTTTTGAAGATACAATGGAGGTATGTCACCTAGAATCTCTTTCGGAAATCTGAGAGAGTATTTACACACTTGTTTGCTCTGCATATATATCAACAGCTAATGAGCTGGTTTTTTAATAGATTTCTTTAGCAGGCTTTTAATGTCTGAGCCAAAAAAAGTACTACTTATAAACTGCAACATCAGTAGTATTGCTGAATTTTCATGGTGCTATGTGTCCTATGCATAACTGTAAAGAACTACTTTGTTGAAAGGACAGGAAGTCTGCTCCTGAAATTTTGTAAAAGAGGTGTGTGTACAGGGAAGTGATGCTGGGCAGACACCCTTTTCTTACAAAGAGCAGAAAAATGTTACCAGTGTAAAATGAAACAAGTGGTAAAGAAGAGTTAAGAATTGCATCTAGGCTGAAACTGTTATTTTCTCCTGGCTGATTAGAGGCTTTGTTTAAAGAAAACTGTTTGGGAGGCAGGCTTTTCTCATTAGAGAGCATCACTGTGTACATGCCTTGTCTAGCCAGTGCATCGCTGCTGCATGATAGCTGCACATCCTGCTGTCTTGTTCAAACTTCCAGCAACAAAAGCTGCTGCTTTTGTCCTCCACTTTCACTAATCATTTTCAGAGGGATTAGCTTTTGTTGAGTGCTGCACATGGACAGAACAGCAAGTGGGATGAACATGGGGGTTCTTGCATCTATTATACTGTTTCAGCTTTTCAACTGCAGGATACTGTAGCTGGGGGGCTGTGTCACTTCTGCCTGGCCTAATGTGCCTGTTTGCTTCTCAAGTGCTGAATTAAGCTAATATTTGGACGCCACTTGCTGGCTTCTGCCTACTCCTGTCACTGAGGAAGTATGAGGAAGGATGTGCTTACCACTGGGACCTGGTTTCTGTTTTGTAGTTCTGTTACAGTGCCTCCCCTTCTGAGTCCCTAATGGGAGCTGCAAGATAGTCATTGGCATAAATCTTTTGCCTCAGCTCCTGCCCTTATGCAAGTGTTTCCTGTGCTTTGTCCTCTCTGACCTGCATGGTCTACTTGCTTGTGGTTAAGACAGTTTTTCTGCTGCAGTGTAAGTGGCCAGTGTTGCACGCAGGTGTGCTGTGGCATTTAACCTGGAGCCATAGCCTAATTCAGCTATACTTGAGAGCTGAATTTAGAATCATCTGGTTCTGAAGACAGTGACACTAGTTTTCAGTGCAGACAAGCAGCCACTTGTGCTGAATTACCTACTGGAGGTGCCAGTTTCTTTCTACTGTGTGAAAGAAGCCCTCAGAGGCTTGCTTCTAAACTTAGGCGTATAAACACAGGCATCAGATGCCTCGTGTTAGGGAAAGCAGACTCCTGCCCTTTGGTTTCTTGCAGAAGAACTCTCCTTAACTTAATAAACCCCATAAATAAGTGGTAGGCACTGTTACCCTCACCCCAACCCCAGACTGAAATAGGGATGGATGGTCAGTGAATAAAGCTGAAGATGTAAGACAGTCATGCTACAAGAAAACATTGTTTTCTTTCCAGGCTACCATGATGTTTGCATGTTGGAGGCATGTTACTGGTGCAAAGATTTGAAATTAATGAACTTGTGCTTCTGGGCAAAACCATATTTCATAAATTTTATCAGTAAAAAGGGACTAAGACTGACTGGTGTGTACTTGTGATATGAAGACCTTGGTACTCCTAGGGTATCTAAGTGGAAGCTGAGGAATACCTTACAGGATCAGATATTACCTGCTCTTTCAGATGGATGAAGAGAAAGTGTAGATCATCTCCTTCTTCCTCAAAGACTTTCACCAGGTTTATTTTACTGCCAGCCTTGTTTTGGAAGGTGACTGTGAGTGACAAGGTGTGACACTGTGCTATGTCTGATGTCACATGTAGAGCAGCATGTAGGTGTACAGACTTCCTGGTGGTGTCTCCAGAACTGCTGAGAGAGTGGGTTTGAGTCATGACTACAGTGGGCAGCTCAGTGGCTAAAACTGGCAAGGGAGTGGAAAGATCCATGAGACGGTACCACCCAGTCCCCTGAAATGACATTTTTTTGGTGGCAGCTGGCAGGGAGCCACCATTAATTCCACCTCTCTGTGTGTTATGTCAAATCCATCAAACTATTGAGTTGCCAGGGTCTTGGCACATGCCTGTGGCTGCTCATGGCACAGCTTCGGTTCACAGTGTGGTTCTTGGCTTACTCCATCCCTTTTGGCTGCAGAGAGGTACCAGCTTACTCCCAGCGTGTGGAACCTGAGATTGTCACACAGGAGGGATGGAGCCCATTTTGCCCCCATCCTTACAGTCAAGTAGATTTGGGCTGCAGAGGGTGCTGTTGGCAATGAAGGGAAGTGTTGAGATGTCTGGGGTGGCCGATTTGTTGAGAGAGTGCTGATACAATCTAGAGAGAGCCTGGTTTGGCAGAAGTCATGAAGAAATAGCAATAGCATAGGGGCAGGAAGGAAGGGTGTGGATGGAGCAGCTTTCAGAGCCCAACAGAAGGTAAATGACCCAAAGAGACAGCAGGAGTGCGAAAGTAGTTCTGCTGCTCCTCTCTCACTCAGATGGGCTGCTGTGCAGGTGGTGCTGCTTTTTCTGGGGTCTGTAATGCCAGGGAAAAAAATTCCAGTGCATTAGCTTCTGTTCCATAGTGGAATTGGAGACCTGTCTGCTCTGGGAGCATAGCCCTTTGCCCTTGGGCATTGTATCCCGAAAGAAACTCCAGACTGTACCTCCCTACATAGTCTTCAGCATCAGCAAACCAAGACACTCTCTTTGTCTCTGATATTAAAAGCTCTCCATAACTGTAACAGTGCTGTCATCCAGGTGTAGCTCAGACCACAAGTACTTTTTGGAGGATTTTTTCATCAGCTTAGGTGTTGTCAGTGTGTCCTTTGGCGGTCAAGCCCACCGCTTGCTCACTCCGGTGCTGTCTCACTCACCTCTGTCTTTTACTTTCCATGCCAAGTTGGGCTTAACTTATTTCTCCTTCAGTGTTGCTTTCTACCTAATTGTTCCCTAGAACCTATCCAGGTTTTTGCATTTGACTCCTAGCAAATTCACTCTTCAGTAAGATCAGTGTTTTAGGGCAAAGCAAATGTATCCTTGATGAACTCTAATGCCAACCAAAGCTTTTAATTAGATTCTCTGCCCTCTCACTTGACTCATCTGTCCACTCACTTGAAAAATGAGAGGATAGGCTGAGAAGGTCTGTTTTGAAACTGATGATTCCTTCCTTCAGGAATGTGTCATCCTGATGTATCTGTCATGGAAGTTTGTGTTGATGTTCTTCCAGATGGGCCCAAAAAGGCAGAAATGGTTAGTGGTTTGGGTTTGGGATTTTTATCTTCAGAATTGATGTTTCATCCAGTTCTCCTTTTCTTCTGAAGTTTCTAGACAAAATCACAAACTAGTTTGGTAGCACTAAAAAGATTGACATGATTTTCAAATGCATAATGCTTAAAAAAGAAGTGCTCTTTCATGGTTGTTTGTGGGCAGCCATCCTTGGTGTCACCCAGGATTGTCTCTGTGCCTAGGCAAAGCAGGCAGTTGCTTAGGATAGCAGGATGCCAGGAGTAATGAAGCAGCCCCCAGCCACCTCTTTCAATGCAAGAGCCCTCAAAAGCCATGCTGTGTGCCAAATGCCCGGGCTGCATGCTTGGACCCCATCCTTGACTTTCTCTCCCAGTAGCAGCAGGAGTTATAAGGTCAGGTCTCCATCTTAGTCTGTGTCCTTTCAATGGCAGAAGAATTCAGCCTTGCTTTTATGGACAGGAAACTTGTAGCCAGCTCTCCCATTACATCTCTCCTCAACTTCTGCACTTGCCCTTCACTCTAGTCATTCAGGTTGTGATTGGATCCTCCCATGTACAGAAAGTACAACAAATACCTGGTTCCCCCAATACTGTTAAATGTGACTCCTGGTTTCTCTGCACTTGGAGGACAGCTTTGAAACCGTGTGCATTCTGGCCAGGTAAATGGTGACATGCTCATACATGCTGATTTTTAAAATCTAGTTTTGGTTCTTCAGTTACCTTGTAGGAGAAGAGCTCTGGGTGGTCATGGAGTATTTGGCAGGAGGCTCCCTAACAGATGTTGTGACAGAGACCTGCATGGACGAGGGACAAATCGCAGCTGTGTGCCGGGAGGTAAAGCAAGACTCACACTTGGAGGGAGCTGTGGTTGGGAATGGGACACAGGCTTTCTATGATCTGTCACTAACTCCATGGGAATAGCTGTCTCCAGCTTCTGTAAGGCAACAGTCGTTCTTTCAGAGGATGGATTTCACCTGCAAGGTTCCAGCATATGATTCTAATGCAAGCCTTATGTTTCACCCTAGAGGGAGGACTAGAGTGGGAAATGGGGTTGGAATCCTCCTGATTACGTCTGTTCTTCAGGTCTTTAGGGAGTAACTTGTCTTCCTAGGACCTGCTGATCCCAGTGGGATATCTCTATAGTCCTGCACATACTAAATATATGAAAGGTCCTAAGACACGACGCCCTTACTACTGAAAATGCGTGTTGTTTGAGTCCTTTAGTTGACTAATTGTGACTGGTGAATAATTTCATGCACAGTAAAAATATCTCAAATTTTTTTTTCAGTGTCTCCAAGCTCTGGAATTCCTACATTCAAACCAAGTTATTCACAGAGACATCAAGAGTGACAACATCCTGCTGGGAATGGATGGCTCTGTCAAACTAAGTATGCAGGGAACATTACTGATGATGACTTGAGTTATCAGTCTGGGCCAGTTATCTGGTCTGGGCCAGGCATTTTAGGGAGATGGGTGTTTGAGTGGTGATGAACAGGCTGTAGAAATGCTCCTGTAGATATTTTTGTGGCATTGGTTTTAATGTAGATTGGCAAGCATGAATCCTTGTGAACTGATACCAGACTTGAAGTGAGGCTTGAATTTCATTTAGTTTTGGGCCATCTGTTTATGTGAACTAAAATAACAGTATTTTTATGCTACTCCAGTCTAGAGAGCTGGGTTGGAAGGTGTAATGCCAGAAGTCTTTATTTGTGAACAATCTCTTCAGTCTGGAAAATACTACAGGTACTTGGGGCTCAGGGGAAGTGGAGGAGAATTGAAAATCATGTAACTTGAAATCATTTAATTTTACAATGTCAACCCAGACTGGACTCTTAAATGTTGTTTCCTCCATGTGGTATCATCAGCAATGAAGACCTTGAGGCTGTTCTGCCCCCTGGGTGCTAAGGTAGCTGTTGTACTTGTCTCTGCCCATGCAGAGAGAAGTCTGGAAACTAGTCAATTATCATCTTCACCTATAGCTTTAAGAGAATTGTGCTCCTTTTCTCTTCCTCTCAGTTCTGTTGGCTAGCATCCAACAGGCATAAATAAATCTATTTTTGTAGGCAGTGGCAGCAGATATGACTCAAAATTCACACAGTGCAGATATGCTGAGTAAGAAGGTGGGGTTTTTTTTGCACATAATTGCTTTTAGACTAAAGCTGCACTTTGATACAGTCAGGTCTATGGAGTGTTAGCGATGAATAGCTGATGGGGGCCAAAGAGCTCTGTTCTTATGGAATAACTTCTTTGAGCATAGTATGCAGGTACCAGGCTGTAGTTTAAAGTTAAAGAAGTCCCTGTGGATATGATGCTGTAACCTTCTGGATCTGAGCTGCTTATTGGCTCTGCTGGAAATTTGCCCTGTTTATGAACCATATGTCCTTTCCTGGTATTTACCCTTGATGAAAACTCAGCTAGGAATCAGTTTAATTTTCATCATTCTGCCTAAAATTAGACCTGTGATGCCATAGGAGGTCACGTTGGGCAGTGCATCTTGCTGTGTTGATTCTGCTGGGCTCACAAGAACAGAATGAGTTTTTTCTTTTGGTAAGTCAAATACAAATAAGATACAGGACCCAGCAATCTTTGTGTGAAGGCTCTTCCTCTTTGTCTCTATTCAAAGAAAATAATTAATATAAATTTAGGTACTTTAAATTTATTCTAAATGCTCATTGCTCTGTAAAGCAAATACTGTTTGAAGGATGATATGTCTACTGGGGAACTAATATCTCTTGGGCTGAAAATACCACCAAAGAATACAGTGTATGGGTTGGGAAGTGTATCTAGATCAGACCGTGCATTAAATTCTATTTTCACATACCCAGGGATGGTCTTTAGACCATATATGACACTGTGTATTACAGCTGCAGGATGCTGCAACACAGTTGAGTGTCTCCATATCTGTACATGGTTATTTACCGATCCCTATCTTTCACATAGTCAAGTCAGCAGCTCTATAATGCTCATGTCCTCAGAGAGTCAGGTTTAGAAACTTAGCTCTAGACACCGTGCTCTGTGTTAGCCAGAAAACCACTCCTCCTTCCACAGCAGCAACACCCCAGACAGCGCAGCAAGGTTAAGTGTACTGCAGCTCTGATATCTCAGTAAGGGTTGTTTCTGGAGAAATTTGCTGATTTGTCTGTCTGTTTCTTTCCCCTCCACCCCATTTTAATTTTCCAGCTGACTTCGGCTTCTGTGCTCAAATCACTCCTGAGCAGAGCAAGCGCAGCACCATGGTGGGGACCCCGTACTGGATGGCACCTGAAGTGGTGACGCGGAAGGCGTATGGGCCCAAAGTGGATATCTGGTCGCTGGGGATAATGGCCATCGAGATGATTGAAGGAGAGCCCCCCTACCTCAATGAGAACCCCCTGAGAGTAAGCAAGTATCTTTTGTCATCAGGTCTTCGCTAAGCCTGCTGCTCATGTGACTCCTCCGGTGTGATTTCAACACCTGCAGCCCCATCTAATTCAAACTATTCTATGATTCTATGGTCTGCTTAGATGTCATGGTGAGAAGACTGAGATAGTTAAAGCCATAGTTTGCTCTGGATAGCAGTGGTGTGTGTTCTTCCTGCACAGACCCTTTGGTCAGCTCTGATGAGTTAGATCATGCACACTTATAATTTCCCACTTTCTGGAGATGCCGACAGAGGCAGAAAGAGTAATGGATGGCACCAAAGCAGTGATGTCTTGAAACCTTGTATCCTGTGAGTGTGAAAGAATTCTCCTTGAGTTAGGTCAGGCTGGATGGGGCTTTAAGCAGCCTGGGCTAGTGGAAGGGTGGTTGGAACTTGATGATCTTTAAGGTCCCTTCCAACCCAAACCATTTTATATTTCTATGATTCTATTTAATAAACGGAGCTTTTTCCTACTAAAAGATTGTTAAGCCTTTAGACAGGGCTTAAGCATCCTGATATCTTTCCCTTGTTTAATTTTTAACAAAAGGAGGGATGCTGTCAGTGTGTAGGGGCATCACTGCTCTTAGTATAAGCCAGGTTTTTGACTTCTCCCTCAGCTACACAGGTTAAAGGAATCTTGAAAAATTCTGTCCAACTTTTTTCACCATCTCTTGCACTGGAAGTGATTTTTGGGAGAGAAAAGCAGCAGCAAAGAAGAGTGTAAGGAATGAAATGGTTTTGAGTTTAAGTAACAGTACTTTGCCTCATTTAACTCAACTTATACCAATTCCCAGGCTATCAGACTGCTCCCATGGGATGTGTTGAGTGATGTGCTCAAAAGGCCTGCATATTAACAAGTCTCTGGCAGATTTCTGTTTCCTTTGAAAATTCATCCAGGAAGTTTCTCACATGAAACCCTGCAATGGATGAATTCTGAGTCCCTTGGTTCTCAGAGGAGGGTGTGTGTGAATACTTCATCCCCAAGTAGTAGCAGAACTGCTTGTTTTCGCAGGATGTTAAAAGCTGCTGAAGGGTCTGCTGGACATCTTTTGTGAGGAGCCAACTCCATCTTTATCAGGTTGACTTTTTAGGCTTGGTGCACTGAGGCAAAGTACTGACAGAAAAAAATCTTCTATTTAGTCAAGGTTACCTTCCCATGAGGATATAGCTATTACAGAAGCGCTGGTAGAGTCATGCCAGTTAACTTCCCTATGTAAACAGGGTCTGGAATGTTGTTTTTGTCCTTGTAATCCCTTGAGAGGGCTGCAGGATCTAAACCCAGATTAAGAGGGTAAAACAATAAAGGATTGGATCCCATCCACAAAAAAATAGGGCTGGCAGCTATTCTGTTTGCTGAAGCTTAGGCATCGATTAGTCACCCTGATAAGGTGGGATTTTTTTCCTCCCCATTGAACTGGGGAGAGAGAGAAGCAAAATGGGTGTAATACAGAGATGGAATCTAACCTCCTGTTTCTTTGGTGCTTGTTTTTACATTAGGCCCTGTATCTCATCGCTACTAATGGGACTCCAGAACTGCAGAATCCAGAAAAGCTGTCACCCATATTCCGAGACTTCTTAAATCGCTGTCTTGAAATGGACGTGGAAAAGAGAGGTTCTGCAAAAGAGCTGCTACAGGTAGGTGATGGGCAGCAAGACTGAACCAATATAATCATGTTACCCTGAGTGAGGCCAGGCTTAGGGTGAGATCTTGTTTGAGATCTTAAATACTGCATCAGCTGAGGACAGAAGCACAGCTAAGGTAACCTGCCAGGGAAAAAACAACCAACCAAAAACAACAACCGCCAAATGTACCTCTATAATAAAATGTTAACAGACTGCTCCCTTTTTATGCTGTACTGGCTACTAGCAGCAGCTGTACAGCATGTTCTGTGTCCAACCTGAAATAATAGCTATGCCCCAGGCCTGCCAAATGCTGAGCCCTGAATTCTCATGGTTTCCTCACAAAGCTGGCCATGACATCTGTATGTGTTGTCATGGTCTTGTCATGCTTCTGATTTGGACAGCAGGAAGGCTTCTAGCTATCAGATGTTCTGGCTGTCTCCTTTCTGGTGGAGGGATCACAAAGCTCTTTGGAATGTGCATGGCTTGCTTTAATTGGAGCAGTTTGGTGTTACCACATTTTGCCCAATTACTACTCCTTACAGAGGTGATGGAACGCAGCTTGTGAGATATCTTAATCATAGAATTATTTGGGTTCGAAGGGACTTTTAAAGATCCTCTAGTTCCACTCCCCCTGCCATGTGCAGAGATATCTTCCACTAGACTAGGTTGCACAAGGCCCCATCCAACCTGGCCTTGAACAATTCCAGAGTTGAGACAGCCACAGCTTCTCTGGGCAACCTGTTCCAGTACCTCACCGCCCTATAATCAGATACTTCACTGAAAACCTGGTGTCTTAGTCTGAACTCCTGGTGCAAGTTGAGGGCCAAGCTACCCGGCTTTTTGCCAACATGGATGAGAGGAGTAGTTTGTGTGTTCTTTCTGTCACGTTTTCCATCCTCATGGCAAATTTAACTCTTTGTAAAATAAATCTGTGATCAGGAGCATTCAGACATCAACTATGAGACAGTTCCCATTTTTGTTTTCCTTCCTGTCCACTAGTTTGTCTAGTGGGTTCAGAGTTAGGTGTGTTGTTGCCTTCTGAGACTGTAATGAAACTTTACTGACTGGCAGAATGGCAATAGTTGAAAGATCACTTTTTCTCATTGAGTTTTCAGTCCTAAAATGTGAGAGATCGGTTATGTCCTGTTCCTTGGAGCAGGAGAACATTTTGACTGCAACACTTCTGCCTGTTTTTAACTACCTTGCAACCTCTGTTTTTTTACTGTTTTATTTTTTCCATCTCTGAAGCATGTTGCCTTCAGTGATGCTGAGTTTTGCTTGAACTTGAACATGCACAAACATTGGATAATTTAGCATGTGTTGGGTGCAAATCTCTTCATCACTTCAGGCAAGCCCTGAAATTTTGTGGTGGTAACAGAGCTTCTGGTTTCACCTGTTCAGAGACTGAAGTAGGTTCTTAGATTTTGTATGGGTCTATGTTTAGAACAGCTGCAAGACTTCTGGGGCATGTTCTGAAAAATTTAACCCCTTTTCTTTTTGTTTCTTCCTAGCATCAGTTCCTGAAAATTGCAAAGCCTCTATCTAGTCTCACTCCTCTGATTATTGCAGCTAAAGAGGCAGCCAAGAACAACCATTAAAGTGGTGAAGTCAACACAGTCATCGTGTCAAGACTTTTAGATATTCATTTCAGAGACTGAATTACCTGCCCCTCTCCCCTTCTGCTCCTTCTTCACAGGGGTGTTCTTAAAACTTTGACTGCCCTGAAGTGTGGCAGAGGTATTGTTCACTGAATGTGGAAGGGCACACAAGAGGGACATGGCTGATCTTACGTAGTGAACTGTCTTTCCATCCTCGTGATGGGGATGGGAGGGGAAGAATATTTTGTATGGTTGAGAAGATCTTTCTGAGAACGTCTGAACATGACCTACACATAGTGAAGCCAGTTTGTTTTCATATTTCTTATTGTGTTTATTTTTAAAAATAATGTGGAGCCTTAGACCATGTTTATCTTAATAAATTAAATCTTTTGCTGGCTGCACTTTTCCTGCTTCTGCCAAGCTGCTATTACACCACCAAGGCTGCTCTGTGCTTTGGATGACTTGAGGAGGGAAGGAAGCAGGCAGCAGCAATGTGAACAGCTGTAACAACTGAGAGGGAAACAGGGATGTGAAGGTGTATCTCTCTTGCAGCACTGCTGGATGTTTCGAGGGAGCATGGACAAAGCCTCTGTGTACTTTCTGCAGCCATTGGAGAACTTAATTCATGGATGATCTCTTTGCCGATTTGTGTGAATTGGGCTCCCCCCCCCACTTCCTCTTTAATGTCAACTCAACTAATTAAACACATCTCAGAAATTTCTGTTTTAGAAGGTAAATCACAGGAAAAAAAATTGACAGAGAGCTCTTTTAAAGTTATTTTATTGTGCTGTATTTTATTGCCCTGTATGCTAAAGCGAAATGCTGAGCAATTACTGTTCTAAAGACAAGATTGACCTGAAAAATATGTCGAAAACTCTTGTTTCTTAGAGCAAGTCCAATGGAAAACAAACTCATCATAGATGCTGCTTTCTTCTTGGAGATGTAGGGACATGAATTTTTTTAAAGCAATGGTTTCTTTATGCTACTGATACCTTTGGTTGCTAATAGTTTGTAAAAATACCAGGAAACCTGGAACTACTAGAAGAGGGATTGGTTGTAAACACTGGGCTTATGTTCAACTGTGTACTGAATTTTAATAAAACAACTGCTGTGTTTCTTAACTTGGGGCTGGGGGAGAACTGGAGAATTCCCTGTCACCAGGCAAATCTGTTGGAGGGGCTGTTGCTCGTACAGTCAATGGGTGCTTGAATGTTTTGGATGAAGTAATAGAACCTTGTTTCTTACCCCATCTCCTGTAGTCTTTTGGAATAGCAAGTGGCTCCCAAGGGAGTAACTTTACACATAGAAAAAAGGGATTAAAAAAATGTGTATTATAACTGGGGAACCTGCTTTCTATGTGCTGCTTTGGTCATGCATGGGGTGAGTTTAAACTATTCTGGAGTAACCTCTCATCTCTTTCCAAAGCACTTGTGTTGCACAAAAATTCATTCCTTCTTCTTGCTGAGACCTGCTGCTGGCTCAGCCCTTTCCTCCCTGCACCTGGAGTTTAATTAAATATATTTTTCCTATTGGCTCCACAGTACATGACAGCTCTTACACCATCTTTCCTGGGTGTAGATAGTTTGTGAGCTCTTTTGCTTCTGAGGGGCCTTCTGCTTTGTGCTGCAGAGTGATTCCTGTTTGACATGAGGCTGAAGTGTGAAGTCTTGCCCCAATCTGCAGCCTCTCTCCCTTTTGTGTATATGTATTTCATCTCCCTGTAATAGTAAGTTTCCTCTCACAAAGCTTGTATCCAAGGATGAATTCTTTTGACAAAACACTAGAACTGCCAACCTGGAGAAGGATATGATGTATGGAAGAGCTTGACTGATTGGAGCTTAGGTGAAGATTGCAGAAGGAATGCTATTACCCTTAAATAATTCCCTTTGGTAAGGACCTTTGCTTATATTTCCTCTGGAAGACTCAAGATGGCATATGTGGGAAGAAAAGAATAAGTGGCTAGATATCTCTTGCTATAAAATCTCATAGGACTGCTCCTACAAATTTGGCAAATGACTTTTTTTCTGACAGCATTTGGTTAAATTTGATCCACAATGTGTTTAATTTCTCTGATTTCTCTTTAATTCCCTTCTCTACTCCATCCTCTGCATCCCATTGAATTGAGAACTTAATGCCTATGTGCCCCATCTGCAAGCACACACTGGAGCTTATATTTTTGCAGTGAGATTTCTGCTAAATTTCCCTGAAGAAGGTAGAGGAGGTTATTTGTGTGTGTTTTAACAATCCTGTGGATTCTCTATTGCACAATGGAAAGGGAGCCACGTGAATGATTGTTTATGCTTCTTACACTGGTGATGTGCTTCTGTCTTGTTGACTTCCATGTTGAATCGGTCCTGCCTGGTTTCTGTTAGCTGCTTGAGAGAGGGGTTGCCTAAAGCCTTTCTTTCTCCACTGGGAAGCTGCAAGAGTGTGATAGCCATGCATGTGTGTCATCTTGTCCCAGGCTGTTTTTTCCTCACTCATGATGGGTGGGTAGGTGGGAAGAGGAGGCGATTGCTGCAGTGTGCCTGGACCTAGTTTCCAGTTACCAGACACATCATGTTTTGTTCTCAGAAAATCTTAAAAAAATTTTCTAGCTACCTTAATCTTAGGAGAATGGGATTATTTTTTCTATTTGTTCTGAGATGCATCCTTTCCTTCCCTCTCCCTTTACCTGTGAGTCGCTTGGCACCAGTACCTGCGTTAGCTTTCAGAGTCCCCTATGTCATGTTCCTTTCTACAGAGGGCTCTTAAATAGCAACTCTGACCTAAAAATTAACCTCTGGGGCTTATTTTTCTGAGAATATCTTGTCTCTGCTGTTATTTGAAAGCAACTCCAACTGCAAAACTTCTTTGGTGCCTTTGCTGGGTTTTTTTCCCCCTTTCTTTATTAACTGATTCACCTGAGTTGAAACCATTTTTAATCACAACCCTTAATTATTTATTTGCCTGCTAATATTGAAGTCTCTCTTCTCTATTAGAGCATTAAATATTCAGTTGTCTGAGTGTCCTTTTGGAAAACTGGTTTCCTTTTTGAGGAATCTCAAGCAATCCTATACCAGAAATGATTTCACATTCTGGAGTTTACAAAGGGCTTGGTGAAGGGAAAGGCTGAAACTCATCTTCTTTTCCTAAATACAGTGATTGTCTTATTTAAGTAGCAATTGTTAGCTTTAATAAGACTTTTCCTATATTTCAAAAATGGGCATTGATTTTTATTACTTCAGCTGTAGGGTTTTGTTTTTTTTTTTAAACCAACAATTGATTTGGAGTTCGCTTGGGGCCAAGAGTTTGTGTGTGAGGGGGGTATGGAGACCACGTGGGAAGAAGGCAGTTTATTTGGACAACACTCTCAGGCACATGGTGTGATTCTTGGAGATGTTCTGTGCGGGGTCAGGAGCTGGACTCAATGATCCTTGTGGGTCCCTTTCAACTCAGGATATTGTATGATTCAATGGGGCTGAGAGTGACGGAGGGCAGGGATGGAGAGGACAGCAGAACTAGCTAGTTGGAGCAGCAATAGCACACCTTTAGCCATCCCTAAAATGTCTTCATTGAATGGATGTGTTTTCAAAGGACATAATTCTGACTGATGAGTCATTACAGGTTCTTCACTAGACAGGCATTATGCTCCTACCACACTGCCTTCCCCTTCTAAACAAAAGGGGTGCAGGGATTTCTCCAGCACGGAGGCTCCTTGAGAAAGGTTTCCATGGAGACACTTACTTGACCTAAAGTATCTGGTTAGGGCTCGAGAAGAAGCTTGGGGGGTAAACACCATCGCCACAAAAGCCACTATTTTGCAAAGCAACTGCTGCAGTGTTTTGTTGCCAACTTGATGCCTCTTTTTAGGGGTTGGTTTTGAAAAAGTCCTGAGAATGTTGCCTGGTTAGGAATGTGAGGTGTGTAAAAGCCTGTCTCTTCTTAGCTGAGATCTCTGTTAGTATCCTAATCCATCTGTCTCTCAAAATGTGGCAGGTTGGTGTAAGTAGGGCACATTGGCAGCAGGGTACTGTACAAGAATGGATTGCAATGGTCTCTAGTAGGTACTTGCTTCCTTAGAACTTGCACTCCTTGGCTGACAGCAAAATTGGTCCAGACCAGATTCTAAGAATAATATTTGTTTAAACCCCATTCCTAATAAAGAGCTTGCATAGTTCATTTGTATGGTGAATGGCAACATCTTCAATGTTAAAATTGTTAAAGGTGAAGCCATTCTCCATTCATCTTCCCACCAAAAAATGAAACTTTTTAGTGGCTTCTTATTTTAACTGAGAGAGCCTGTAGATGTATTTTGGGGTTGAAAGCCCAACTGGATGAAGTGTATGCATAATGAATGCTCTAGGATCTCATAGTTTGTTGCTAATGACAACTCACAGTGGCAAAGATGGGATCTTGGGGAAGCAGCTGCCAACTTTGACAGGGAATGGTCAACAATAACAGAACTGCAATACAGATGAGAGCTGGACAGAAACTTGCTGCCAAAATGGAACCTGCAGGGAGCAGTGGGAAGAAGATAGAGTTGGCCCAAGGGGTAGGATGAAGCAAGGTTTAAAACTTCAGTTACACAATTGCTGAGGAAATTCAAGGAGTGCCACAGCAGCCTGCTGCATCTCAAGGCAGCAGCATCTCTGAAGGAGGAGAGCAGAAAGGAGCCTAGGAAAGGAAAAGATACTGGAAGTGGAGACAGGAGTAGCAACATGGCTCTGAGTCACAGCCCGACAAAATTCAGCTGAAAAGGAAAAGTGGGAGGTAGAATGGAGGAGATGGCCTTGATGTGCCAAGGAACTGAAGAGAGAGGCCAGATTTCATGGGTATGTGAAATGGCAGAAATGAATTTAATTCAGGCTTCTGTGGACGACAAGCGTCTTGTTCCCTTCTGCCTTGCAGCATCAGTGCAGTGTCTTTTTGAGATCAGCACTGCTTTGGGATCATGTCAGCAGCTGCCCAGCTTTGGTCTTGTGTTTGCAAAGAAGGCTTTTTGCTCTAACTGCAGCTTTCTGTTGTTGGTAGATGTCTTTGTGTTGTGTCCCATCTGGAAATAAGAGGCTGTTGCAGTTTTAAAATCTGCTGGATAATGTATTTCTCTTCATGCTGTCTTGGCGTAACTCTCCTGTACTGCTGGGTTTGTTTAATGTGCCAGGTCAGCTCAGCCACTTTAAAAATAAAATTGAAACCTTAAATAAAACCTTAATTAATTACTCGGTTCTCCTTGACTTGCTGTTTCAATGCCCCTTGCAGTGATATTAGAAATGAGTGGGGATGCTTGAAGGAGGAGTTGTGTTTCTCTGACCTATTTTAGATTATTCAGATCTTACTTAATTGAGCAAAGTGACTACACTAAAAGCTATTGCAGCAAGTGTGATTTTCACCAATTATTTTTACTTGTTTGGACACAGTTAATGCTCTGGAAAGCAGACTGGGAGCAGGATCTAGACCACAGCTTGAAGAGGAGGAATCTTGGATGCTTGTTTTTTTCTGAGGTACAACTTGGTCTGGGGCTCCCAGTGTGGAGGAGGAAATCAGGGGAGAGTCTGGAATAGGTACCTATAACCACAGCATCACTTTCTTTCAGGGTTGGTGGGATGAGATTAATGACAAGAGCAGGAGTTTATCATCCTACAGACTAGTTTACATAAGTGCCTTGTTGTCACAGGGAGCAGGAACATCATGATTTGGGGAGGTCATCTGCACCACCATACCCCCCCCTTCTGCACTTCATCTGCTTGTAAAACATCTGATCTGGATGTTTTACTCTGAAGCCCGAGAGACCCAACCCAGTGCTGAGAAGACTTTCTGAGGTCATCTAAGGAATGTCAGGGTGAGGAGCAGCAAGAAGCCCTGCCAAGCTGGGTGCTGAGCCAGGTTTTAGAGAAGGCACTGGGAGAAAAAGGAACACCTTGAACAGGGAACTCAACCAACTAGAATAAGATAATTCATGTTACTTCATTAAAATCCCCTCTGCCCAGAACAGATTCTGGAGCTGAAAACTGCTTTCCAACAGCTCTTTTTTCAGGAAAGCCAGCAGAGAGACCCATCTGGCTGGTTTTTGCAAAGATGAGGGGCCCCATTTCTTGAGCAAGATGAATATTGAAGCCAAACTGTCTGGGATTTTGGGTGACTCTCTGCCATGTAGTAGCATCCCATGTTGGATGTCCTTGTCCCATTAGATGAAGGAAATCTAACTGGGCTGTCACCACCTCCCCTTCATAGAAACATGGAATGGTTTGGATTGGAAGGACCAATCTAGTTGGTCCTAGACATCATCTAGTTCCAACTCCCTGCCACAGGCAAGGATACCTTCCACTAGACCAGGTTGCTCAAAGCCTCATCCAACCTGCCTTGAACACTTGCAGGGATGGGCCATCCACAGCTTCTCTGGGCAATCTATGCCCGTGCCTTCTGCCTACTATCCAGTCTAAACCTGCTTTCTGTCAATTTGAAGCCATGCCCCCTTGTCCTGTCACTCCATGCCCTTGTCCAATTTCCCTCTCCAGCTCTCTTGTAGCTCCTTTAGGTACTGGAAGGTGTTCTAAGGTCTCCACGGAGTCTTCTCTTCTCCAGGTTGAATAACCCCTCTTCCTCCAAAGCTTCACAAAGCAGAGTACAAGGCAAACTTTGCTCCTAGTAATGTACCCCCCAAAGTGCCCCTAAAAATACTACTGCATTGGTGTCTGGTGGCTCTACCTCCTGCCCCATGGAGAGGGCACAGTCTGTTTCTAAATAGCTACCATTTTCCATGATTTCTGGGGAGAATTTTCTGTCCTGGAGGCTTCTTCCCTTGAGATGAACTTGACTGAGCTGCCCAGCAGTTGATGGGGGGTGGGAGATGTTGGAGAACGAATGATGTCAAGGCTTTAACAAATGGTTGGTGTTGATTTTAGTGAAGTATAACTTGTCTGAGGGCTCTTCAGAGTTAAGACAACTTTTCTTGTAGGTGAATTCATAATCTTAAAAATAAATAATTAGTGAAGGCTTATTGGATGGATGAATAGTTTTTAATTTTGGAGTCAGATAAATAAGTCTGAAGATGTACATGAGGTGATGAGGCCCTGTGTTAGACCAGCTGATCTACAGGGGGGAGCAGGGGAGGAAAGACAGGAAAAAGCTTTGGGGAACACACAGCTTCAGGTCTGAGCCAGACACAGCAAACTGGCAGCTAAATCTTAGTGGGAGCAGTTATTCTGTTTGTAACTGCAGGATATTAGTCTATTTGGGAATGAAGGGGGGGAATTAGCAGTAGGAGAAGCAATACACTTGTAGGTACGACAGAGAAGAGGTGCTCTTTATTACATGCTGCAGGGAAAACTGCAGCTCCTCACACAGAGGATGCTTTGCCTGGGTCCCTCATTTTCAGCAGCACCCGGAAGACATTCAAGTTTTGGTTCTGAAGCTCATTTTGAGGAGGATCTCTCTGTAGCTTGAACACGGTGAGCAGGGAGCTTGCCTGGGCTTGCCTGATCCTTCCCCATTCCCAGGGCTGTGCTGCCCCCTCCCGGCACTGAAGATTCCTTTCCTTTTATGTATCTCATTTTCCATGAGAAACACAAAAAGAAACTTCTTATGTTTCTTTTGGAGGATGAACGCTGGAGGCAGCCGGGGCACATCAGCATGGATAAGGAGATTGTCCTGACACGGAATCTGGTGTGCTGGTATGCCTGTTCCCTTGTGATCACCCCAACTCCAGCTTTGCTCCTCTTGCATTTTGATGTTATTATTTACACTTACAGGTTTCAGCAGCCTTGTAAGGCAAATGTGTCCCCTGCCAAGGCCATGAGTTACGTGTGAACCATCAAGGACAGGCCCTCTGCTCCCATCCCAGCACAGGTCCCTAGTGCTGGGTCTTCTGTGAACATCAACAGGGAGGGTGTCTGCCAACACCCTCATGCTTCCTCAGGTCTGGTGGAACTTTCTGGTGGGCCAGGGCTGCGCTGACATACCAGTTAAGCGTGGCAAAGGAGAAGGGGCACATCACCACTGTGCCACAATGGCTGGTAGGGTTGAGAGAGGCTGTGAGGTACTGCTGAGCAGAGGCTTGTCCCCTCTGAATGCAGTTGGAGTGAAGTGAACAGGACTTGTCCCTCACCCCACACCTTGTGCCCTAAAACCACTAACCTGCACAAATCTGGGGCTAACAGATCTTCTGGTAGTCAAGGTCAGGGTCCTTCTGGCCACATGTGCAGCTGTAATGATGTCCAAGGCTCAGTAGTGCCTGGATCATGCCCTGGAGGGCAGCAGGCAGGTAACAGCCCTCTCTTTTCTCACCAGTGGAGAACCGATATGCACAAAGGGAGGAGGGGAGGGAATCTTGTCTGGCACAAGAGGACAGTGAACAGGGAGGCAAACTGCTCCCCCCAGCCCCAATCCCTCTCATTCCCCAACCTCATGGCTGCATGAATGGTGAGTCCACTACTTTCTTCTACTCTTCACACTTCCTAACCACATCAGGCTTTAACCCCACCTCTCACTCAAAGTCTTTGTGTTTTGTAGTCACTCTGAAGCACTCCAGGGAATAGCCCAGCCCAGGGATTGACACATAAGTTGTCCCATTTCTTTTGCCACCATGAAGAGTCCATCAGGTAGGTCCCAGCCCAGGAAGGACCGGCAAGAGATCAGTGGTAACACTGGGGCAGAGAGAGATGGTGGCGTCCCCACAGCCGGCACCATCCTTGTACCGGGCAGGGTGGGCTGGGTTCTCCCAGGCATGTGCAAGAGCTTTGGCAATGTCACCACTGGCATTGGTGTGCTGGGAAAGGGAGGTCTCATTGATAGTTGCTCCCACTGACAAGCCTAGCTCTGCTTGCCTGTGCTACCCACCCATGTGAAGGGTAAGAAGCACCCCCTGAGGTCTCTGGGCTCATCCTAATGATGACAAGTGTCACTCAAGAGGCTCCATGGTGACAAAGCCACAGTACAAGCAGCATGGCCCAGGCTGGGAGACACGGAACACAGGAGAGTTTTAAGAGCCTGAGTGGTGGGAAACATCGTTGATTGTCCTAAATGGGACACTGGCTCTGTGTCCCCACAAAACTCATTGGGGCTCAGGGACTCACAGGCTGCTCAGTTCCCTCAAGGGTGGTTTATAACCCTGGGACAGTGGGGGACTCTGCTGCAACATCTCCACTGAGGAGCAGCAGGTGTTCTCACCACTCTGGTGAAGAGAACCATCAGGGAAGTGGCTAACATGGGCCTCGAGATTCACCCACGAAAGAGGGGGATGAGGCAGGAGGGGGAAGCACAGAGCAGCTGCCTGTGTGCTCATGAAACAAAACTCTGACGTGTTTTACTCCTGAGATCTGTTGCGGTCCTCCAGCCATGTTTGCCACATTATGTTTCTTGGACACAGAAACATTTGGCCAAGGGATGTTGTATCACACCCTCTTCTTCCTCACTGGTCCTTGCATCTGATTTACC
>NW_020897702.1:22249263-22398301 GCF_003984885.1 Neopelma chrysocephalum
AATTGCCCCTTTCCCCCTTTGCACACGGCTGTATCAGCCTGGGCTGTGGTGCCAGCAGCCGTGGGAGAGCGAGCGGCGGAGTTGCTGCAGGAACAGCTGTGAGAGGCAGAGTTTGCCCCTGCCGGTTGCTTTGAGAACGATGTGAAAGCTCCTTCCATCCACTCAACATGGCTTGTATTTGTGCCAGGGGGCTGTTTCCCCACAGTTAGGCTGTGGGATAAATCCATCTGGCCTTCCCTTGCTGCCCACCCGAGCAATGTTGCTCTCTCAGGAACAACACTCAGAGACCCTCACTTAACCCCAGGACTCAGGAGGACTTGCCTGGCAATTCTGCCTACATGAGGTCATTTTTTGAGTTTATATTCTGAAAATAGGGGTAAGCTTTGCATCTAGTGGGCTGCACACTCCAAAGAAACTGCCACGTCTTTGGCACAACTTGTTGGGCTTTGCAACATTATCCACAGCCACTGCCATCCTTCAGGAAGGGACAGGAGCATTTCTTGGGACCAAGTGGGCTTAAAAATAACTCTGATCAACACAAGCAGCTGGAGAAGTGATGGTGAAGGAGATGTCCCAGAATGCAGGAGCAGGGTCAGGCCCTGTTTTCTGTGGAGGTTTGCCAGCATTCTGCAAAACCTGCTGCTCCCCATTTGCACAGTGCCTCTGCTTTACCCTGAGTCTCTCCACATCAACACTGTACGGGAGCTGATGCTCTCCCTGTTTTTTGATGTGCAGAGCTGTACATCAAAGGGTTCAGGCTGGGAGATGTCAAGAGAGACACCCCCCTTTTCCCCTGCAGCCTTATCCTCTGGGGCTCGGTGTGAAGTTGATTGTCAACATCTTCATACTTGGACATGCTGTTCGTTGTGGATCTGGAGGCATCTCTGCTCTCTTGTGATGGGGCCTGGAGCTGCCCAGGGTCCCTTTCCCCCCCCACCCCATCCTCTGTGCCTCCAGTGACTGACATTTCTACTTTTTGGTGGGATACCACTTGCTGCAAATGGCAGATGCTGCTTGCCCATGGCTGTGGGGGTCTGTGCCAGCAGACCTGTGTCTGCTGTCCACCAGGAGAATGAGGCCTGAAGCTTGGATCAGTTCAGGTCACCTTCTTCTCCCTCTCCCTCCCTTATCATTCCTGGAAATGCCATAAACAGTGCCATTTCTGTCATTAATCTCATGGGGATGTTGTTACCTGCATGAGTCACCTGCTCTCAAGGCTCAGCAGCTGTTCTTTGTGCACATGTGCAGTGCGGCGGGGGAGGGACGATGGGGACACACGCTAGACCCTTTATGCTGCCAAGGTAGTGTGCTGGGAGAGGGCAAATGTCCTGAACTGGGTAGGATTTAGGGTAGGAGGATGTGAACGTATGTATTTCGCAACAAAAGACTCCATGGTGGGGCTGGCAGCTGGGCAGGGAGACCATCCTTGCTCCCTGTTTGTGCTATTTTCCTCCGGGTTTTATCTTCTCCTGACACAAACAGAGGCAAAACTCATCAGGTTCAAGGCTGACCTGCCCTGCTTATATCCTTGGAGTGGGTTTGTACAGCACCAGTCCCTTGCAGGCATTTCCTTTATGGGCTCATAAACTCCAAGGCTGGGCTTTCTGGTGGCAGGGCTCCAGCTGATCCTTGCTTGCCCTCAGTCCCAGCTTCTGGTAGGTCTAGGACATTGGCTGGGACACTGGGCAAGGATTTTGTAGTTGAGATAAGCTGAAGAACTCTGAACTGAAGATACTGAACCCAGAGCAACGTCTTCCCAGCTGATTTGCTGGGTGTTTGCAGAGCAAACCGTGGTGCTGAAGGCTTTGCATCTCTAAACCCAGAAGAAAGCAAAACCACAGCAATATTTTAGGGCAGAGAACAGGGATATTTGGGGTTTCTTCGCTTGTAAGGAGGTAAGGCTATGGTTGTGCTTTTAATAACCTTTTTAATTTTTCAGGGCTCTTCCCTCCACTCTAGGGAGCTTTTTTGTGCTGCTGATGTTACTCAACCCTGTCCTCTTATCCCCATGTACCCCTTAGAGTTCCACAGCATGAGGATGCAGCAGCTGGAAGAACAGCAGCCTGGGTAGGGATGATGGTGAAGCCCCTTCAAAAGTTTTTTTGGGGAGTGTTGACCCTACTACTGGCTTCAAAGGCAGAGCAAAGTGCTCATGCCCTCTGGGCTCTCCACTCCTCCTCAAATCTTCCAGGCCATCCCCATGCTGTATCTTCCCTGAGCATGGACCTTCAGGACCTTAGTGTGGCCTCATGATGAAGCTGGGCTCAACATGGCCACAAATACATAAGAAGAAAAATCCAGTGGATCAACTCAGGAGATTAAGACTGCAGGGTACCTGGAAAAGCTGGTGCTTCCTAAATCTCATTAGTGCCACCAGCCTTCTTAATCTCACCCTTTCCTGCCTTATTTATCAGATTTCCAGGAATCAGACCAAAAAGCAACTAATATTTCTAGAGGCTGTCGAGGCTGACACACAGTTCTATGCATTTTTACTCCAGCCAGCTAAGTGTTAGCTGGAAAACCAGCAATAAAAACAGCTGCTTTTACCTCCATGTCTTGTGGTTCCTGCATTTAATTCCAATTCCTATTCCAATTCCTATTCCAATTCTCCCAATTCCAAAGGGGGAGTGATGTTATTTTAGGACCTAGTGCAAAGTAAGGATTAGCAAGACTGTCTTAAAGGAACTCTTATATGCCTTCTGCTCATCATGAGGCTTCAGAGTGAACCAGGCTGTCATCTCTGTAGCTCATCTTCTAATTAAAAGTTTCTCAAAAACTGCTGGACCATCATTTCTGGCCTATTCTTGCTCTCTCTGTTTCCAAGAGCAGTCTGCTGATTTTACTTTAGAGGGACCCCCTGGTCTGTCTTTTCATCTAACAAGAAAAAACTCAATGTGAGAAACCACAGGGATGAAAAAACTGCACCAGTGGTGTTTCAGAGAGTCCTCTGAAGCTGGAGGGAATGTTTTTTTAGCCTTTCATGCAGTGAAGAACTTTTATGGAGCAGGAGGAGCTGCATGAGATTGTGCAGTTTCCTATCCTGAGAAACTTTATGGTGGGATTTTGCCTCTCTGAAAGTCCAGGGTGCATTGGAGGTTACAAAACAAAACCTGCTTTTGTTGTACTCTCCTATCCCCTCTCCCCCTGCAAAGGAAGTTATAACTCTAATAGGATTTAGATATTAAAGGCCAAAACCATGTAAAAAAATAAGTAAAATAAGCAGGTTTTGCACCGGGGTTGCCCACAAATCTGCGGCAGTGGATTCCTGCCTGGGGCTTAGAGCTGTGGAAAATATTTTCATGGAGGAGGTTCAGGAGCTTTAATTCTGAAGGTCAACGATGACACATCTTTCCCAAATATCCTTTGGGATACTTTCTCAAATCCCATACTTTGGACACCTAATTCTGCCAAGGTGGGATGTTAATACCAGCCTCTCCTGTTCTGGGTGGGTGAGGTATAAATCAGCCAATCACAGGTTCGTCTCCATGTCCCTGGCGTCTCCTGGAGTAATGCAGCGAGGAGCTGCCTGTGTCCCATGATGAGATTTTAATTTTTCTAGCCTTGGGGACTGAATTTATTAAGCCTCTCATGGCCCCTCCTACCGTGGGAGGGACGGCTCCAGCAGCCTCTCTAATACCGGGTGTCACACAGCGGTGCCACCATTCGAGTCCCGGAGTGTCACAAGCAAAGGACACAGCAATTCAAGTGCAGCAGAAAACAAAAATAACCCCTCCATGTGCGTCACGGCAAGGTAAGCTACTTCCCCTCTCCTAACTCTCAAAGATGCTCCTGCCTGCTGAACTTCATCTCTGCCTGCTCTTTCCTGCTTGCCTTGAAAGTTAGCACCGAGGTGGAGGGATTTCTATCACTGTTCCTTTGTTATCTTTATAGACTTTTGAGTGTGTTGGTTGGGATGCGGCAGCGGGTGATTGATCCGGCTCTCGCCTGGGTTGCAGTGAGAAACAAAGCCCAGGGAGCTGGAGAATAGGGAGAAACGGTAACAAAAAGGGAGGGAAGGGGGTCATTTGTGAGCAGGGAGGTTTCTGGTGTTTTGCTGCGAAGGAGAAGGTGCTCGGCAGTCCTGCTTCACTTGGGGTCTGTGCTGGATAAGTTGGCTGTGACCTGTTAAGAGGAGAAACGGGAGCTGGGATGAGCCGTGAGCGGTGGGTGGCTGGTGGGGTCGCTGTAGTCGGGGCAGTGAGGAGGGAAATGTCGGCTGAGCATTTGCAATTCTTGGGATAAAGGGCTGTTTCCATAGTAAAAGGGAGAAAGGAGCCTCTCTCTTTCTTCCTCTGAACTCGCCTAGCGTGTGAACGGGGAGGTTGACTCGATAACAAATAACCCGTGAAAGAGTAACATCTGGGAACAGCTGCAAATAATCAGGACCTGTTTAGAAAGGCTGGAAGCAACACTATGGTCCACCATCTGCCCTGCTGCTGCACATCACGCTGGGAGTTGTGATGGGCAACTGTTTGGAGAGCAGTTCGGTTCGCAGCTGAAAGCAGGATTTGGCTCTGGCTTTAGTATGCTGTTGTTGTCCAAATGCTTCCACATTATCTGTAGGTGTAACCACAGTTAGCAATGAAACAGGGGAATTTTCACTTCTAGGAAAGAGTGAATTTTAATTCAGGATCAGGCACTCAGCTGATGTGAACCTGGGGACCGGCACCGGGCCAACTTGGAGTTGCGAAGTCCAAACTTTGATTAGCTGGAGGTCCATCCACCAGTGTACATGACCTTCTCTTCACTTCTACACTTTCTTTGGGAATCTTGACCTCACAATGTAGCATGTCTCAGGACTTATCTCCTGATAAATCCTAAGAGGTGACGCCAGGTAGAAGGACAAGAGAGACCAGAAATAATTTCCTACAGCTGCTCAAGGCTTTTAAGCTGCATTTAACAACAAAAAAAGGCATAATGTACCATGAGACCAGCTGGATTTTAATTTAAAAATGTTCTGAATGTGAAGGGAGCCAAAGCTGTCGCTTCTTTTCTGACTTTGCTATTGAAATGTTTAAAAGGTGTGCAAGATTTTCAGGGCAATTTGAAATCCTTGCAAAGAGTACAAACACAAAGCTTGTTCTCACGACCAGTCTCGTGACTTCCTTATTCCATGACATTGGACCAAGGAGGTGATCAAATGGTGTCTTTTGAGCTTTATATATCACTTGTAATGAAAATATAGTTTTTTAAATTTGGTGGTTGTAGCTTGTTGTGAGACTGCCTACGTCTCAAAAGGTACCTCTGTGAAAGTTGTTACTGTACAGCTTTGCTTAGTGTGATAAAGTATCAGCCAAAATAAAGGAGAAAGAGAAAGTTGTTTCAGGTTTTTGTTTGGTTTGGTTTGGTTTTTTGTGGGTTTTTTTTTTTAGCCTGTGGCAGTTTGACAGTGTGCTCTTCGTTTCCTTGCAGTGTGGAAGGCCAGAAGCCCTCCTTCAGGCAAACCTTTCTGAGTTACCACCCATCAGCTGAAACAGATGTGCTCCACTGTGGAGCAGATCCTGCTCAGTAGCCCAGCCCCAGCTCAGCGGCTTTGCATGGGGGACAGGACGCTGCAGGAAGCTCTGGGGTGGTTATTCCCTGTAGACTGCAACACCGTGCGCATGTGCAGCAATAGCCTGGCTTTGGTCCAAACCTGATTCCATGTCTCGGGATATTTTGCAGGAAGAGGTCTGTACCTCATCTTGGAATGATTTCCTATGTTTTGGCTTGTAGAACTGCCCCAGAGACCCCTGTGGTGTGCAACAAAAAGGGGTCTTGGGCTATGTTTTTGATGAGCAGATAGGATAAAAAGTTGGGAAGATCCTTTGGGTTCCAGGTCTTACTGAAAGGAAAGAAAGGAGCTGGTTTGGGTAGAGCAACATAGAGACATGATTTGTGATGGACTCTGGACCATGCCTTCATGGCAGGATGAGTCCTGAGGGTACACAGTCCTGGCTCCACATTGCAACCTCTGCTCCAGCTATGGACACATTGTGTGAGGGAGCTGAGCAGCCTACCTGCAGGTGCTCATCTCTTCATCACCTTGTCCTCATCCTGGTCTTCACTTGCTGGACACTGCTTTTCCAGCAGCATTCAAAGGAGGACCCACAGCTGGCTGATTTTTGGTGGCTGAGGGCTTGGCATTTCATAAAATCCCAGTAAATGGAGGCTGTCTGTGGGTCATGTTCCCTGTAATTCTCCTCACCAGCAGGATGTTGGCATTTGCTGCACTTTTTGCCGTCTCCAGGAAAACAGGAGGGAAGAAGAAGAAGCAGTGGAATTTAGTGGATTGAACAGGAAGATGTCCCTGCCCATGGCAGAGGGTTGGAATCAGTTGAACTTGAAGGTCCATTCTGTGATTCGTTGATTTTATGAACACACCCATGTCCTGGTGTCATATTGGTCCTATTCTCCTGTCATTGTTTGCCTTGCCAATCTTTGTGGTGTCCCCAGGGAAGATGGGACATGATGAGAACCTGCTCTCAGGGTCAGGCTTGACTCTCCATCCTCCCATCCTGGGTCCTTTCTGGTGGTTGGGCAGTTGTAGTCTGTGTGAATGCACGATGCAGTAGCAAGAGAGAGAGATGAGAAACCCTGTCCTGGGACTCATTCTCTGTAGGTCTGGTGCTAAGGGAAGCCTCTTGGGGCCACCACAGTGTACCAGCTCTTTTCTTTCATCAACAGTTGCATGGAAAGGTGACAGAGTAAGAAGTTAACTGTGATGGTGGTGCGATATAATAGCAGCAGGCAGGGAAATAGGGCAGGGTGGGGTGGGGGAGTGTGTACATGTGTGAATGAGGTTGTGGCTGCTGCACCTTGGGGCCGTTTTGACGTCAGCTCCAGTGTTGGGTGCAAGAAGAAAGAAGCACATATTTGCAAACAGGGCATGGGATGGGAGCAGCTCGAAGCATCACTTTATGCCCACACACTCAGGCTGGAGTCTCATTGCTTGTGCAGAAATGCTTTAGAGTCAGTCCTTGCCTTACTCTCCTGCTTCATTTCCTCTGTTCTCCAATGCAACTGTGAGCAATTCCTTGTTTCTCCAGCTTCCATCTGCTCCAATTAGGCTGGAAGCCCCTGGATGGTTTTCAATCCCCGAGACATTTGTACAGCACTGAGCCTCAGTGACAATTACAGGTCCGGTCCTCTCTGCTGCCGCAGCCCCGGCTGCCGCCACCATTCCAGTCTGGTCCTTTCGGCAGCTGCTCTTAATCACTGACCTTAGTTTGGAAGGTCTCCAGAGCTGGAGAAATAAAAGACACTTTAGAAAATGGGGAGGGGGGAATTGGCAAAAGCTGTTGCTTTTTAAAAGACTACTTATTTCTTAAGATGTACTTGCTACTGATTAACCTTTGCTCCATGATTGCTTTAATTGATTCATGCCTTAAAGCTGTCAGAAGGGTTCTGTGGGGTCATGGTGCCTCTTAAGTGCTCTCTTTGCCTGCAAAGCTTTTAAGAATGTTTTGGTTGAGCACAACCCAATTCTTGCAAGAAATGCAGGTGAATGATGTTAATCCTTTTACCTTCTCCATTCCCTAGATTTTCCTGCCCTCATCCTCATCTTAGTGCTTTACTGTTGTGACCTCTTCCTTCCCTCCCTGCTGCCAGTTGGCAACCTGCTACAAAGCTGAGGATGTCCCTTATTCCTCTGCAATTCATCATGAATGCTGTTTGGGAGGGTTGATTTTTTGGCTCTTCTGTGAGAAAGAGGCACTGTAGGGTTGGGAACTACTGCCTGTTGGTGTCTTACATGTCTTACAGTCCCATGGGACTGCCCATGCCCATGCTTTATGTCACCCCATGTGCAAAATTTCTGTGGCTGTCTTTGTATGATAGCAGGGATAGACCCTCAGGAAAGGGGGAGATAACCCCCTGGCAGTTGTGCCCTTGTTCTCTCCATGCAAAGGTGCAGAAGTTCCTTGAAGTTGAGCTGGCAGGGCTGAAATGGGCTTGCTGGGTTTAAGTGATGAATGGCCTTTTGCTGTGGGCTGGGTTCTTGCCCTGGCACTTTGGAGGTGGTGTATGGCAGTTCATCTGTCTTATTTAGACATCTGCCCTTGGATGAGCTGAGTTGTCCCATATCTCTGCTGGCTGTACTGGGCGATCAGTGTGACCACTCAAACACAAAGGAGGTGGAGCACAAGTCTGATGAGGAGTGGCTGAGGGAGCTGCGGATGTTTAGCCTGGAGAAAAGGAGACTGAGGTGGGACCTTGTCGCTCTCTACTACTACCTGAAAGGAAACTGTAATCAGGTGGGGGTGGGTCTCTTCTCCTAAGTAACAGAATAAGAGAAAATGGCCTTAAGTTGCATCAGGGGAGGTTTAGATTAGATATTAGGAAAAATTCCTCATGGAAAGGGTGGTCAAGCATTGAAACAGACTGCCTAGGGAGGTGGTGGAGTCACCTGGAAAAACTGTGTAGCTGTGGCACCTGAGGACATAGTTTAGTGGTAGGTTTGACAGTGCTGGATTAATAGTTGGACTTGGTGATGTCAGAGGACCTACCTATTCCAACCCTAGTGATTCCGTGATTTTAACCGCTCTTCCAGGAAGACCAAAGGAGGAATGAAAACACCCACCCCAAGCTCTGCATCTAAATAAATCACTCCTGTCCTCCAGGATGCTGGGATGTGAGGGCTAATCGGTGCTGATCCAGCAGATCTGACTGGGCTGTGTGACCTGGGCCCTGAGACGGTCCATCAAGGGTCTGCCCATGGGTTGTCTACACTGATCTTCTTGCCTTGCTTAAACAAACTCCATGTTTCACATGGATGAAAATCAAATGTGCCACACAGTCCTCATCTGCTGCTCTTGTTGCACTGTTGGCACAAATCTAAATTGGGAAACTGAGGCTCTGGGTGATGGCTCTGCTGAGCTTATAGTTTGAGTTAGGTCAGGAGATTTGTGTGCCAGACTATCCTTTTGCTCTGAAATTAGTTCCAAACTTTTCTGACGTGGCTTATGCAGAAATATGGTAGTGTTTAATTAGCTGGAAAGGATTTTTCTCTGGGAACAGCAGAACCACATTCTTATGGCGCAAAAATGGACTGGCCCTTATGCATTTGGATACTGTCAACTAAATGGAGAAATTTCTGGCTGGTGACATGGAAAGCACCCTTTCCTCCCTTTTCTTTTCCTTCTTGCAGGGTGTTTTGCTCCAAGGCTTGAACTTTAACATCCACAGCTTGGGGGAGGGCCAGCGCCGGTGTCTTCATTGCAGTGGCCATCCAGGGCCCCTGTCCTTTGTCCGGGCTGAATAGTGCTCTGCAGAGCTGCTGAGCTGAGGTATGCGATCTGCAAACCTCTTTTCTTTCCCCCTCTTGGCTCAGAGGCAAAGTCTTCCCTCAGATATGATGCTTGTGGTGGTGTGCAGCCCTCGGTGGGGCTGTGGGGCCAGAGGGGGTCCCCCACGCTGTGTCCCAATCTCCTCGTCTCTGCTTAACAGCAGGGCACAAAGAGCTGCTTAGGCATTCCCGGGAGCAGAGAGGGACCCAAGCCAGGGCATGCTGAAGTGCACAAAGTAGGATTTATCTTCAAAGAAATATTTCCCTCCTTTCTGAGCTCTTTTTATTTTTTTTTTCCAAGGGATTTATTCCTCCTCCTCCCCTCCCCAGGCAGGCTTTGAGGCATGGAAGCACTTTTTGCCTCCCCACAGTGGCTTTTCAATGGTGGGAGATCGACTTCTTAGAAAGCTGCGGGCCACCCAGGGGCAAAGCTTGGGGCTGAGCACGACTGCACGCCTTGCTGCTGGTGACATTGCACAGCCACGAGCACGGTGAGAAAAAAGCTCTCCCCTTCTCCTGTTGACCACGCTGAAGTGCGGGGAGCAGCACTGCACCCCAAACTCGTCACATTGAGTCTCTGTTTTCAGGCTTGACCTGGAGGTATGAGCTCACCGATGCTCCTAATTCCCTCTTTGTGTAGGAAGGTGAGACCTTGGCATGGATATCTCACTGCGGCCATCTGGGATCAACATCTGGCTGGGTGATGGAAGGTGTGTCTGTGGTCACGGATGGAAGGTCGCTGTTCCTGATCCTTTTTGGGGCTAATTTCTGCCTCTGCCTACCTGTACTGCCCAGGGGAAGGATGCCAGCTTCCCCAAAAGGCTCTGTCCTTACTGGAGGGGTACCCAACACTGAGATAACAGGTCCTATAACCCAAGCTAATGTGTTATATATGAAGTATATGAAGGACCTCAGGGTCAAAACCAGGAAAGACTCTGCTGAGGGGTCTGGCACCAGCAGGGCCAAAGATACCTGTGTGTCATGCTCATTTCTGCAATGCTGAGAAAGTGCCTATGGACCCAAGAACACCTGGATCAGAATATGCCTGAGTCCAGCCAAAGACACGGCATTTGTGAAAAAAAAAATCTTTCTCCACCTCTTCTTTTTCTTCCTTATTTTTTTTAAAGCGACTATTCAGCTTTATTCAAAACACTCATTTTGCTCCTTGCAGGCTCCTATTGTAGCACCGTGAGACCCTTTTACAAACACAATGATTTTCCTTTGACTGTTTCCACATGAAGCTGAAAGCATTTGTATAAAATGCATTGTAAATGCTCTGAGGCTTGGCCAATAATTTCCTGGGCACACATTTGTTCATGTATTCTGCAAAGTGCTTTGAAGATGAAGAAAACCAGCTGTGATTTATAATGATGATGAGTATGATTAAACAAGGTTTCTGCAAGTAGTTGTGGATAATGAGCCATCCCTGGGGACTGGACATTGGGTACAAACATGCACCAAACACAGAATCATAGAATGGTTTAAGTTGGAAGGAACCTTAATACCATCTAGTTCCAAACCCCCTGACCTGGGCAGGGACACCTTTCACTAGACCAGCTGTAGTGGACTGATTACAAGATGGAGTCTGCTTCGCCATTGTCTCGAGGGTGGAGTTAAAAAGCCTGGATGCCACAGCTAGGCTGCTGCAGGAGCCGAGCTACTTGCAAAAGCTCCAGGAGGCACCTAGCAAGCAGGCAAAGGCAGGCAGACTAGCAAAAAAAAAAGATAAAAAGTTGTTACAATAAAAAAACGCGGCAAGGACTTACTCTCCCAAATAAGGTATTCCAGGCAGGTCTTACTTGGAGACTGGGGAACCAGCCAATGGACACTCAGGGCCTATCTTGGTACCAGGCGAGCTTTGCTGGGATACTGGTGAACTGGGCAGTGGGCACTTAGGGGCTACCACGAGGAGGGTATTTAGGGCTGTGCCTGGGAACTGCTGGGGGGGCTGTTTCAGGATTGCTGCAGGAGCTGCTGCCACTCTGTTACCCTACCGGTTCGGCTCATTCCTCAGAGGATACAAGGCGACCAGGGAAGAAGCCCAGCAGAGAGATCTACCAGCTTGCAAGCCAGTGGCATTTCATGGCGGTGGTAACTCCTGCCCTGTGCTTTTAACAGTTACCCTTAGCTTTCCCCACTTTTCTATCTTCCTTCTTTGTCTCTGCTCTTTTGTGTTACAAAAAGTTGAATTATCGTTTTGGGATCCAGCATTTGGCCTCATTTGTGCCTTAATCTCAAATATAGGAATGTTTTAGAACCTAGTTCCCCTCCGCATCTAAGCAGATTGGAACACCAGGTTGCTCAAAGCCTCATGTAACCTGGCCTTGAACCCTTCCAGGGATGGGGTATCCACAGCTTCTCTGGGTAACCTCTGCCAGTGCTTCGCCACCCTCATAGGAAAGAATTTCTTCCTAATATCTAATCTAAACCTGCCCTCTGTCAATTTAAATTCATTAACAATCTCAGCTCTCTCAGCCTGTCTTCACAGGAGAGGTTCTCCAGCCCTCTGATCTCGAGAGACTCTTGGGAGATGTACCTTGAGGGAATAGAGACACCAAAGCGTTTTGAGGGAGGGTTTGGGGAGAGGAAAAAGTGATCTGTGCAAAACTGTGTTTCAGCTTTGAAGATTTATTTCCTATGATGGTAACTGTGGTATAAAGCCAGGGATAAAGTTGCCTTTTCTATGCTAAATTCTTATGGCCAATGTTTAGTTTAGTTTCAAGGTGAATAGATCCCACCTTGGAGTGAGGATTGCTTCCCCATGACAGGGGTATATTTAGAAATTGGGCTGCAGCAGCATTTTCAAACCCACCAAACTCATTCTTAGCCCTAGGGGCTCCTCAAGGACTTCTCAAATTCACCCCACAAAATCAATTGGTTGCCTCAGAAGGTCTTGCCTTAAAGCATGTGTCTACAGCCGAGGGACCTATGACTGAGCAGGACACACCACCCATTTCCAGCACAGCTCCTGCTGGGTGTCCTCTGTGATGGGAATAAGTCCCTGTGCAACTTTAATAGATGCAGGATTTTGACTGTATTTGTTTGAAAAGGGCTTGATCATTTGTGTCTGTTCAAAGTGTGGTGGGATGTTCTAAAACACAGGACATGAACTTTGGTAGAAACCCCTCCATATCTTTAGAAACCACAGCCACTACATGTTAGAGGTATAGTGCAAAAAATTATTTCTTGTTAACCCCTTCTACACCTACTGCTGTTCATTGTTTCCCATGTTAAGCCCTGTTGGTTTTTTTGCTAATATCTGTGTTCTCCATCTCAAACCAACAGCTAATCAGTGCATGAGACATGCTTTACACACGTTTGTCCCAGGCTGTACGTACCCCCTGGGATTCCACAGAGAAGTGAGGTATAATTAGGGCTTATAAAGAAACTGGTGAAAGTCTTAGTGATAAATTATAATTATCATCTGCCAGGGAAAGGATATAGGGTATATCTTCTATCAGAGATTATGACTATCTTTATTTTATTTGATCCTTTTTCATTTCCTATGTTAAATCTCATTAATTTCCTGAAGAGAAACTGAAGGCAGATGGTAGTCAAATAAAAGGGATCCTGGAGTGGGATCCAGAGCCTTGGGCAGACTCTGTAAGGTAGAAATGCAGGTTTAGGAGATGGTCTTTGCCGATCTTTTTTGGCTAGTGGTAAGATGTGTGTGCAGCTCATGGTGATGGTGATCAAACAGCAGCTTGCCAGGAGGTTGATTTTATTCCTTTGCTTCTGTTGGTGTGGTGCTGTGGAAGAGTCCCAAGGGAAAGGACAAGAAATTATGCCCTAGAGAGTGGTGGGATGGCACAAGAAATTTCCAGGCTAAGGAGCTGCAGATGCTGGAGAGGCTCAGCTCAGGCTCAAGGAATCTCCCTAGCATGGGGTTCACTTTCTCTCTAAATCCCTTGGAAATAGTGGCATGGGCAAAGTGGGCATCACTCCTTTCTCCTGCCTTCCTACGCCATCAAGATTCTCAGGACAAGCTGGCCATGCAGGTGCATGGTGCAGGCGAAATTACCATCTCCATGTCCCTCACATGACTCCTGTCACCTATGTAAATTTTTTTCCCCCAACTCTCTTCTTGCAGTGGACTGCGAAATGTGTTTGTAATATCTGGAAAGAGCCTGCATCCAGAATCACAGAATCACAGAATGGGTAAGGTTGGATGAGACCACATTGGGTCATCTGGTCCGACCTCCCTGCTCAAGCAAGGTAATCCTAGAGCACATTGCACGGAATATCATCCAGATGATTCTTGAATATCTCCAGTGAGGGAGACTCCACAATTTACCTGCACAATCTGTTCCAGTGCGTGGTCACCTGCACGGTAAAGTAGTTTTCCCTCGTATTCATGAAACCTCCTGTGCATCGGGTTCTGCCGGCTGCCTATTGCTCCACCAAGAAGAGCCTGGATCCATCCTCTTTGCACCCTCCCTGCCCACATTTATACATGAGGTCTGAGGCTGAACCAGCTGCCTGCGCTGCATCGCCTCAGCTCCCTGCCCGCGCAGCTCCCCCCCCCCCCCCCCAACCCCCCCCCCGACCCCCGGAGCAAACTGCGCCCCCCGCGCCGCCCCCGCGCAGCCCCCGCTCGCTGCCCCGGCTCACTCGCGCTCCCGGCAGCGGTTTAAAACTGCCGCTCCTCGCCCGATCGGCTGCCGTGAACTTCCCGGCCCTGCCGAGGCTCTGGGCTGCTGCTGCTCGGGTGTCCTTGAGCTCGGGAACTCCCCCGTACAGCCTGACCTGACCCTCATCCCCGGACGTACCTCGGTCGCCGCTGCTGCCGCTGCTGCCGCCTCGTCGACCGTGTCTTACAACTCCCTGCGTTGTAAGATGTTGTGTGGGAGAAACCTGGGTAGATGCCGGGGAAAGGAAAGAAATACTTGAAAGACCCAAGGGAAAAAGCTATAGGGCAATGCAAATTTGGCTGCTGTAGCTGTTCATCCCTTGAAAGATGAATGCTCCGGCCCTAGAGCACCCAAAAAGACACGAGATTTTAATCCTTCTCATGCACTGGCCTCTCAAGCAGGCTCCTCTCTGCAGTGCTTTCAGTGTTCAGGCTGTGTGGCTGAATATGTTTCCTGATTTTTCTCTCCTGCTCCTTCCTCTGTCATCCCCCTCGGCTATTCCCCATGTTTTTCCTCACTCTCTGTGAAGCAGTGGGAAAGGAGCAGCTCTGTCTGACTGCCTGCAATTATGGGGACTCTTATCTGCAAGCAAACAAAGTCTCTGTTTGCCAGGGAAAAACCTGAGGTTCCTGGGGTTTATGGAGCAGAAAAACATATGTTAATGCTCTCATGGCTCACTTGTGAAGGAGTTGTAAACTTTGGTGCCCTACTGACGCATGTTTTCCTGCTTGCTCTTTGCTCCCATGGCTTTCCCAGTGAATGGATTCAAGTTTGCTGTTTCCCTTCTCTACCTATTTAACTTTTCCTGGTAGAGATGGGCAGGAATTGCAGATGATCTCTGAATTTTAAGAGAACTGTGCTTCAAATCTGGATGCAAGCACTTTGAAGCGTCTTGCTAAGTCCTGTCAAGGACTGAACTGTTTCAAATCCTAACCTCCTGTCTTTTGGCCTCTGCGTCTGCCATTTGTTTCAGTGTTGTTTGACCCTTAGGTGGTTGTTGGGTCCAGTTACTGGGGTTTTATCATTCTTAGGATCAGATACTTGTGAATTCAAACTGTGCCAATATTTGATGTGGTCTGAGGCACTGCAAAATCAGCCAGATCTTGGGAGAGATGTTGTTATGGCTTCTGAATGCCTTGTCCCAGCTGTAACAGCAGACCGGTATCTGGTGACCAAGGATCAAACTGTGGAACTGTGGGTCATGGAGAACTTGAAGTGTGGCTGAGGAGTAAGAAGGGAGGTTGTGTTAAATGAAACACAATTACATGAGAACGTGGAGATGGACCCAAGGGCAGGAACTAGGGAAAAGATGTGGCGGTAAAAGAGAAGGAGTAATGTTTGTGTGGAAAGACATAGATAAAGAGAAGAACAGAGTACCTGGACATATGAATAGATTTTGAGCTGAGAAGCACCTTTCTGACTGTCCTTGTGGCTATCTTTGTCTTCCTCATCCTCACATGGGACTTGTCATATTTCTTCTGGACTTCTCCTGGAGTTGCCACTGGACTGTTTGCTGATACCAGCAACAGTTCAGTGTAAATGCATCACAGATACATGAATCTTGCAGAGCTGCAGAGGAAGATGAGCTCTTAGGAGTCACTGCCTTCAGAGTGAAGCAGCCGAAATATTTTGTGAGTTGGCCCTGGTCTTCCCAATCCCTGTCAACTCTTTTCTTTGCATCTCCGTACAAGCATCACCTTTTGTCTAGTGCCTTGAGCATGTCTTGTGCTTCATTCCTCAGAAGAGACCCAGCAGTTTCCAAAGCTGTGGGGCAGCATGGCTCAAAGGTTCCCATTTGCTAGATGAGCCCTCTGTATGCCCAGAGGGAGCAGGAGAAGCCTCGGATCAAGTCATGATCTGGGGCTTGGAAGGGTGGTTTCTTCTTTGGATTAGAGCTCACTGATCCCAGTAGATGTGGTAAAATGTGTTTAGTGTTCTCCCACTGGTTTCTGGTTGTATTTCTGGATGCACTTTACAGGTGACTGCAAGGTCTTTCATGCATAGCCATTTATTTCTCTGTTGAACAGGGGACAACTTCAGCCACAGTAGCTTTCATTCCCTAGTCACACAGAATCACAAAATCAACTAGGTTGGAAGAGACTTTTGAGACCATCAAGTCCAACCTTTGACCTAACACCACCTCATCTACTAGACCATGGCACTAAGTGCCACATCCAGTCTCTTCTTAAATACCTCCAGGGACAGTGAATTCACCACCTCCCTGGGCAGCCCATTCCAATGTCTGATCACTCTCTCTGTAAAGAATTTCTTCCTAATGTCTAACCTAAACCTTCTCTGGCAGAGCTTAACACTGTGCCCTCTTGTCCTACTACTGGTTACCTGGGAGAAAAGACCAACCCCCACCTCACTACACCCTCCTTTCAGGTAGTTGTAGAGAGTAATGAGGTCTCCTCTGAGCCCCCTCTTCTCCAGGCTAAACAGCCTCAGCTCCCTCAGCCTCTCCTCATAGATCTTGTACTCCATTTCCTTTACCAGCCTCATTGCCCTTCCTTGGACTTGCTCCAGCCCCTCAATATCCTTCCTGAACTGAGGGGCCCAGAACTGGACACAGCACTTGAGGTGTGGCCTCACCAGAGCTGAGTACAGGGGAAGAATCCCTGGTCCTGTTGGCCACACTGTTCCTGATCCAGGCCAGGATGCCATTGGCCTTCTTGGCCACCTGGGCACACTGCTGGCTCGTGTTCAGCTTTCCGTCAATCCAAACTCTCAGGTCCCTTTCTGCCTGGCTGCTCTCCAGCCACTCTGTCCCCAGCCTGTAGCGCTGCATGGGGTTGTTGTGGCCAAAGTGCAGGACCTGGCACTTGGTCTTGTTAAACATCATACCATTGGCTTCAGCACATTTATCCGGCCTGTACAGGTTTATTGCCTTTGTGGGGTGCTTTGGCCCTTTGCAGGCTTCAGAGGAGCAGCTGGGTGAAGTAGCTCTGTCTGTTGGGGACTGGGAGAGCAGGGAAAAGGTCTCTGGCAGAGAAGAAAGGACAGGGCAGGAGAAGAGGGACAGAAGGATGCTGTGCCAGCAGAAGGGAGAGCCCAAAGCAGGGGGCACGTTACATCCTTTCAATCTCTTGATACTGAAAAGTCTTACTGCCATAGTGATACTACTTGGACAACAGAGCCAATGGGGGTTCAGGGGATGCCAGACAGAAAGGTGTTTTGCTCGTCTTTGGCCAGCCTGATGTTTTTGGGAGAGCCAGGGGTTGGTGGAGGGGGTTGTGGACAGGAGGTTGTGTTTGTCTCTCCCTCTTTCCCCAGCCTCCTCTGCGATGAAGGGTCCCTTCCCCAACAACCCCTGGAGTTGGAAAGGGGACTTGTTTGGAAAGATTAAGGCAGGAGTTCATTAAATTCTAATTATAGTGATGTTATAAGTATTCTGATGCATAAATGATGTTCTGATGTTGCCCAGTGAAGCTGTGGCTGCCCCATCCCTGGAAGGGTTTGAGACCAGGTTGGATGGGGCTTTGAGCAACCTGGTCTAGTGGAAGGTGTCCCTGTCCATGGCAGGAAGGTTGGAACTAGATGATCTTCAAGGTCCTTTCCAACCCAAACCATTTTGTGATTCTATGATGAAACTGAAAACACCTTTTCTTTGCTTCTGGGGTAGAATCCAGGGTGAATTATTTAAGCATTCAGAAGATCAAGGCCAGATGATGTTTGATACATGAGAGAAACTGGATGCTGCATGTATCGAGTAGCCTGTGCTAGGGGTAAACAGGTCTGTCCTGGAGAGACTGTGGGTTCACCACATCCTGTTATGGCTACCATGTACCAAAACCCATGGGAAGTGCAAGGGAAATCCCAAATAGCAGGTGACTGTGGACCCCATACAAGGATACTCTGGGGAGGAAGAAACATGAACTATAAGGAAACATTAGAAAAGCTGGGATTGTTCAGGCTAGAGAAGGTTTAAGGGGAGGCATAGACATGTGAATATATGAAATACGTAACAGAGGAAAAGTTTAAGCTGTTTGCTATATCCAACATAAACAGGACATGAAATAACATCCTTAGATTGTACTACAGGAGACTAGATATTGGGAAAAAACCCCTCAGCTTTTAATAGAGAAGCTAGTTAGGACTAGTTTAGCCTGTCTTGAGGGATGGTGGGATCTCCATCACTGGCAATTTTATGAGGGATATACTAACACCTAGATTTAATACCTGACATGCTGCTGCAGCCAGACAGACAATGTGGGCAAGGATCTCCATAATCTGTTTTCCTGTCAAACCCTGTGTGCTCATAGATAAATACTGATGTGTGAGCCTTGTACCCACACCCAGGAATGCGAGTTACAAACCTCATGGCCCTCTGACAGCAAAACTAATGGTTTGGTCCAGTGTTCTGAGTTCCTATTGCTGAAGAAAAAGAGCTGAGTGAGAGTGGATGCTGTGTTTCAATGATAGGGGAACTCATGTTTTTAGAGATCCTTATAGGAGGTTACAAATACTGCAACCCCATGGCATGTGACAACCTTCTGGTAAGAGCTCTGAAGGCTCAAATATATTCAGAAGATGTGGCTGTTGTAACTTGGTAATTGCTGGGTTTATGCCAGGTGCACTTTAGGCCAGCTGATGAAACCAGTTGGATCAGCTGTCATCTGCATCACTCACAGGTGGCATAATGCCCATACCCCCCCCAGCTGTGCTCTGGGAATTCAAGAGCAGGATCACCATCTTGCCACATGAGATCAATTTTTTACGAGATGATGACCTGCTGGTGCCAGGATCTGGTACTGCCGAGTTTCTAGGGATGGCTTGACCCCATCATATCCAAGAGTGTGTGATTTCCCCCTGACTGTCCTGGATGGGCAGACACATCTATCTGAGGAAGGCATTCAGGACATGGCACACTTAGCACTGCTTAATTAGTAGTGGTCCAAACTGAAACACCTTTTTGTTTCATTTTCATCCTCTCTCCTTGCGCTCCAGCTACCAATAGGCTAGAGCATTTGGAAGGAGTACCAGGGGTGCGTTGTTTCTGTTTTAACTTGTGTTCCATGTCTCTGATTTATTCATGCCTTCTGCAAATGTGTCAGTTTTTTAGATATGTCATTCTGCAAGGATTTGTCCGCTGATTTCTGCAGAGACACACTGGGATCTGAGTTATTTGCAAACACTTTACGTGTGCATTTCATCCATGTGTATAGTGCAGCATACTGTTCATTCTTTTTATTATTACTATTATGTCAGAAAAATCAGAGAAATTTGGAGTCGTAAGCTGGGACTTTGCAGCAGATGTGCCTGGATTTGAACATGATTGGTATGGACTCAAGGATGTGATGGCACTTAATAATGCAACAGAAAAACATCTCTGACTGACTTTGTACTCTAAAGAACTGTATAATGGGGCTTCTTTGCATGTCCACACAAGACTTTTTTTCTAAATCTTTCCTTGCAGTTTTGATAGTGCCCTGCTGGGCAAAACACTCTTCACTGGCACTAGCCCATGTGCTATTTGCTTCACTGTAACTGCATTGGTTGCAATTTACACCAAGTTCTTTGTTTAAAATTATGATTATGAGTAGATCTCCCACATGTATATCTTTACAGTTAGTCTTTCTATCCTTGAATACCTATGCCAGGTAAAGTTATTTCAGCTAGGAAATAATTTTTTCTTAAGGGATCAGTCTCTGCAATGTTGCCGTTTTACCAGGATAAGAGAGCTGTGTACCCGAGGGGATTTTAGTGCCTTTTCTATATGAGGTAGTTAAATTGATGGCATGTTTCATACAGATCACAGTGATGTTGAATAATTCCCATGGCTAAGCCTAGGCTCAGGTTCATCTGACATAATTTTAAAGTCTGCATGCAGTGCTTAAGTTAATGAATTCATTTCCCAGAGCTCCCTGTATAGCCAAAAGGAGGCAAAGGTTTCCTCAGGGTGATTAAGAGCATGTAAGTTACAACCAGGAGCACCACTGGTACCACTGAGGGGATTTGCAATGTCTGTCCTTCTCTGTTAGACATCTCAGTTTGGTATATAAAATTAGGTGGGGTGTCCTCAGCATTGTTTCCTGCTGGTCCCAGCATCCTCTTGGGAAAACTTCCTCCCTGTTTTCTGATATGGAAAGCTTACCCAGTAGGAAAGGGGGGCTACAGTCTCCCTGTAAAACTTGCGGTCTTGTTTCAGGAGGAAGATGAGATAACACCTCAGATGGAGGCCAGTTCCACCAGCTTCAAAAAGCTTAAGTTTGGGAAGCTGAAGGTGGTACGTCGGCGCTTGCTACAGAGGTATGAGCACCAGCCCTTCATCTCCTGCCTGGCTGGGTTCTACAGCTGCCGGTGGAAGCGGTACCAGCGCCAAAGGACCGAGCCTGGGAAGTGCTGCTGCAAGATGGTAAATTAGCTCATAACCAGTACAGACATGGATTTCTGTAAAGGACCAAGGCAGTCCAAGCAGACAAGGGTTGATGTCATGCAATCCCAGCCCAACATCATTTGGAGCCCGCTGAGATCTGTCGGGCTGTTAGATTTTGTACTAAGTGCTTCATGAATTGCTGTGTTTCCGTGGCAAGCTTGTTTTATATGTGCCACCATGCAGCTACCAAATGTGTGGTGGCGGGGAAGGACTTTGCACCAAACCCTCCTGTCTAGTGAAACATCTCAGAGCCATGGAATCAATTTAAAGAAGTAACATCAGGGGTGAGTGTGCAGTAAGAATTGCAAAGACAACTGCTGCACAGTGCAATTAAAATCCTGTTCATTTGGGAAGTTATGAGTTTTCCCTGAAAACAAGTGCCGCTGAGTACACTTTTGAGGACATTCCCCTGGTCACAAGAGACAGGGAAGGAATTCCTCTCTATATTTACTTCAGTTAGAATTCTAGCACCAAGCCACATATTTTAGGGACAGCCTAAAAGTACCTGCCATTTGCTCTGATTGCTTTGGGGTAGCCAAGGCTCTGACCACTTGTTCTTCCTCTCGCTCTCCAGCGGGAATGCCTGTTTTTCCCATGGCTCATTGGAGCTTTCTGCTTTTCTCTGATCTTTCTATACACGTGGGGTGAAGGGAAAAATGACTACAACAGCTTTGACTGGTAAGTACCATCTTTTCCTCCTCTCCTACCCCTTGGACAGGTCACCGGGATGACTGGGAAGGGATGAGCACTCTCCTCAGCATCTGTGCTGCAACAGGGCACTTTAGCCATGAAGCAAAGATTTGGCATTTTAAACTCATGGTTACAGCATCCAAATTGAATGTCCAGAGACTTCAGAGGTGCTGAGGCTCTGCCTTTTGCTTGGCTACAATTTTTAGGTGTAAGTGTGAATCTGGAAGAAAGGGGAGAATCATCATCCCAAAAATTGTGAGTGAAAGAGACTAAATGGCTCTTTCCTTTCCTTCTCTGAGTCCCTTCCCCCCCACCCCCCCCATTCCACCTGAAGAAATGTAATGGCTGGAATTTGAGGCATTGCACCAGCTAGCTTGCTGGAAGAGTATTCCATGTTCCCGGACTCAAAAGTAAGAAATAATTGTCAGAGATTTATGCATGTCCTTTCCTTCTGTATCATGTAGGCAACAGTTATGCAAATCCGGCCTCTAAAACTAAATTAAAACTGCTCAAATATTATGGGAAGGAAAGGTGTAATAAGGTGTACTAGTCTGGTGGTTAATGCAATCAGGGATTTTGGGAAGGAGGCTCTGAATCACTTTTGCATGTTATGTGGAAGGTTATCCCTCCCTCTTTCTTTGTTTTATTGCTTTGAAAATTTCAGAATTTCAAGGAACAGGGCTGTCGATCTCCTCCAGTCCATATGCTAACCACAAACATTATTACAATATTTTATTGCTTTCTAGGTATAACTATGGGAATCTGGGCTTCTGGTTTCTCTGGTCTCTTGTTATCCTTATAGTGGCTTCAATCTTGTTCACATACATCTCACTGTTACTGGTAAGTAGTACTTGTTGTAAGCTGACCATGACTTGTAGTCCTAAAAAGTAAACAGACCAAAGCTCAGTCTAGCCCACCATATGATCCTGAGACAGTGGATGCCTGGGGAAGGTTTGGAACACAATGATTGTTTATGGTACTTTCTCCCCATATCCACCTGCAAATGACCAGTTTTAGCTCAGGGGTCTCTGAGCCAGATATAGTTTCTGAGACTTCTTTTGATGATTTGCCTTTGATAAATGTGTCCAATCTCTCCTTGAACACAAGGAAAGCTGAGCCAGCAATGGCTGGATTTAGATTTAGGGGAAGCTAAAAATTGTTGCTTTGGCAGCAGGGAAGTATGGGGCTCTGAGTCATGTAGCGGTGGTGATACGTCATCACAGCTGAGTTATTCTTCTAATCCTGGAAAAAAAGGTTCTTTAGAGGAAAAGGAATGTTATCACTGAAGCTACCTTGACTCACTCTGCTTTGCTGGAGGGTTTTCTCTAGGTAGAGACTACAGACATGATCACAAAAGTGCTGATGAAGTTTATGCTGAAAGAGGTTCCTGAAATCTTCACTTTTCCAAATCCTGTTAAATTTTCTCTTCAGTTCTAATCTGTTGTCTGCTTTGGTTACTGAAAACATATCAAACCCAAACTTTCCCTAAAATTTCTACCTACTCATCCCTTTCCTTTGTCCTTTCCCTCATAAGGAATCTCCCAAAATAAAGACAGATCTGCACCTGTGTTTCTACCTTCTGCATCCAGAGTTATAGGGTAAGAAATCACTTTAACTCCAGACACTGGAGTCCACATTCAGTCTCATGCCTGCTCCAACTTTCATTTTGAAATGCCAGGTGCTGAGAGTGAGGTTATGGCTTTGTCTCACCTCTGTGACCAAGACAACCACCTTTTATCATCCATTCCTGCTGTTCTTACCCATTCCCTGATGTGTCATCATATAGTCAGTCTGTAAATTGCTCATGACAGGGAATGTCTTTTGGCTTTGTCCATGCAGTGCCTAACACAAATGGTTTCTGGGGTTCTTTGTCCCTACTGAAGTACAAGTAAATAGTGGTTTTATTCAAGTGCTAGCAATAACTCCCCCAAAGTGATAAATAGGACAGCTGCTTGGCCATGCCCACAGCAATCAGTAACATCACAAAAGATGTGGACTAACTGAGCTCTGAGTAGGATAAACAAGAACAATTCCTTACAAGGATTTTGTAACACTCTGGTGGCTCTAGGGCTCAGGGATTATTATTTAGGAAAGCCTACCTGCTTTTCCAGTGGCCATGGAATAGTGTGGGTAGTTTGATGGTTACAATGCTACTTTGGGCAGCTCGGAGCTTTGCCAGAGATGATCATGTGACAGAGATGCATCTGAGATTGTGCCTCAGCAGGTTGTGGATCTGGAGTCAACCTCAGGATCAGACCAACCCCCCATAGCACATACTAGAAACCGGCTTCACATGATTCCCTGTGCTTGAGTAGCCTGAAGACCCCTGGGGCTGGTGTGTCAGCCTGGTCATGTTCTGTCTGGATCCAAACAATGGCCAATGTCTGAGCAGTGGACTTTCTTAGAGGAGTTTCATGTCTCTGTCAGGGTCAATGTGATGACCGCAAACTGTCAGGGCAGGTGGTTGGCAAAGTAAAGTCAGAAAGGAAGATGGAAGTTATGAAGCGAAACTAGTGTCCTGCATGGCTTAGGTCAGTCCTGGTCTCACTCTTTATTTTGTAGATACATCCTCCTTCTCTCCTCAAGCCTCTCAGTTCTTTCTAATGAGGCTAACAACATTTGCCTTCCTCAGAAGGGTGAGCATGGATAAACCTGAAAGAATACAAATAGTCTGGATGGTATCAGACAACAGGAGAAACACTTGAAGATGTTCCTCTGCTCTGAGGACAGCCTCTGCAGTGAAGTTCCATTTTCTCCTTGATTTCACGAAGCTGTTAAGTGACCCAGCCAAAGCTTTTCGGTGTTTCTAAGGGCACTTGCCCTGATCGATTGCATCACCATGCCACCGTGTCTTATGTGGCAAGACTGCTCCATACATCTGTGTTGAGTGGTGGCGTTGGGAGGCATGAGGCTGTTCCATGAATAGGATTAGGTCTTGAAGGAAAGGGAAGCAAGGAAAGTTATCGCTGCCATAATTTATGCTCCCACTATCTCAAAGCATGAAGGGTATTGTAGCAGCTGTGGCTGGACAATGCTCATTGCAGCAGGGTTCTTTCAGAGAAGGACTCTACCAGGAATCCACCCCTCCACCACTGTTTGCAGAGCTTTCCCTTCACTGAAGGTTTTGATGGACCACCCAGCAAAACACTGGGAACCTCACAGGCTAGTAAGTATAACTCAGCCCTTCCACTTCTAAATAAATCTGTCAGTGTGGGCACTATACAATAGCTGGATTGCTCTAATATGTTTCAAATAACTGATGGCCAAATAGGTTGCTGCCACAATGAATTATATTCCAAGTTCTGGTTGAACAGGGTTGGATGGAGACTATCCCCACACTTGTTGCAGGAGGGACTGGAGACCTTCACCTAGGCAATATTTTCTTGTGGTGTTTTGCATGAGCAGCCCGTCACATCTGAAAACTGAGCACCCTGATGCCTTTGTTGGAGCAGAAAGGTTTTATAGCAACCAGTGGCTGGTCTGGTTTGGTTTGTAAACACTATACCCTTTTTCTTAATGATGGCACCCAACTGCAGCCTGGATGCCTGCTTCCATGACCTTATTGTGAACCTTTGAAGCATATACGCTTCTGACCACCAGCCACAAGTGGCTGAAGAAAATGCTGTACAAACTAGCACTAGCTGTCTGTACAGAGATGGTCTCCATCCACATGCATCATTGTCATTTTTTCAGACAATCAATTTTAATTAATTCAGTTGTTCAATCACTCCCCAAGACAATTTTCTCATCCCCATTAGGGCTAAAAGGTTAAGCTGAGGGGTCTAGTTACAGAACCGTTCATGCTCAGCGGAGAAGGAAAATCTTTTCCTGTTCAGACTTTCAAACACCAACAGATAGCATTTTCCTCTTTGCAGTTCAACCATGTTTGTTCTAATGGTTGTGGGGAGGTGACTTGTGAATGTACAAAGTATAGGGGCTCAGATGTGTGGTGGCCTCTCCATTCATAGACTGAGAGAACTCAAATTGACACCGAAATCCAAAAAGTTACTTCAAACCTCCATCCCTCAGAGACTAAGGTACCAGACAAGTTCTGAGTTGCTGTATTTTTGCCAAAAAGTGAATGTAAGGTCCTGAATCCAGCTGTTGTGAACATCTGAGTGAGCAGCTGTTTCAGGTGAGGTGTGTGTTTAAGTGCCTGCCTCCATGTCCTTGTTCATCAGCAAGGTTCTTCACCGAGAGAGTGGTTGGGCACTGGAACAGGCTCCCCAGGGAAGTGGTCACAGCACCAAGCCTGACAGAGTGCCCTGAGTTCAAGAAGCCTCTGGACAATGCTCTCAGGCACATGATGTGATTCTTGGTGTGATCCTATACAGAGGCAGAATATGGACTTCGATGAGCCTTGTGGTCCCTTCCAACTCAGAATATTCTAAGTGTTTGGCTTTTTACTGTACTCAAGGACCAGGTCTTTGTGTAACATTGCTTGCAGAAAAGGAACAAATGGTCTTTTTTCTTTATTTTTTTCCCCCTGAAATAGCTTATTTAAATAGGGCTAACTTAAGATCTCTAGCAGTATTTCAGTTTTCTCTGAACTGCTCCCACTGTTACTCATCATATACTGGGTATAGGATTCCATTAAAGGAACTCAGTGTGTCAGGAATCACTTAAAGGCTGATTTGTACTCATTGCTGAGTTTATCGTAGAATCATAAAATGGTCTGGGTTGGAAGGGACCTTCAAGATTATCTAGTTCCCACCCCCCTATCATGAGCAGGAACACCTTCCATTAGACCAGGTTGCTCAAAGCCCCATCCAGCCTGGACTTATATCTTCCTTCAAATCAGCATGATCCTGGAAAGAGAGTGTGTTTGTAGATGGGTGGGAAACAACTTACATTCCTTTGCAGTTACATTTCTGGAGAGAAGATCCTCTTCCCCTAAGTCTATACATCCTGTTTTCATACAATCCCACTATCCTAAGGTCTGGAGTGAGTTGCATCATTAATGATCCTCCTCGGTGGAGCATTGATGTCTACTAACTGGTAGTTTTTCTTAAGCCTTGATATCTGGTGATACTGGTCCCCAAATTATCCTTTACAGTGGTCAGGAAGCTCGCCTCAGGCATTCAGACTCCTGAACATAGACCTGTGCATTTTCACAGTAGCAAAGTGCTTCTCCTGGTGAAATTCATGTCCAGGTTCATTGGTTGCTTAGGTCTGGAACAATGTGAAGAAACTCCATCAGAGCCATGGACTGACTTACCTCATCCTTGGCTTCTTGGTGTTCAAGGTATCTTGGGTTGTCCCCTGTCTTGGCTGGGGTTTGCCCCATGCGTTACAGGAATCCTCCCCAAGGGCTCCAACTTCCCATCAGAGGGAAGGAACATGCCAACCACCAAAAACTGAAGTTATTTAATCTCCAAGATAATTTTCTCTGATCTGAGATGTGCCTGTCTCTTGCATTCCCTCTGGTTACTGGGGGACCATTGCCTTGTTTGCTGTCTGCTCTGTATTTTTGTGCTGCTTTGAGGCATTTTTTATTCCCTGGCCTCTCTCTCATGGTTGATATACCTCTAATCACAACCAATGCACAGAAAATAATCAGGGTTAGTGCTGTATTGATTTATACAATAGCTGTTGACCCTGGACATCATTCCTCTTTCAGAGTCTGTACTCACAAAGAAAATCATTGAAAGTGAGTACCCCAAAGTGCCCAATTATCTGTTAGCCATGAAAAAGTCTTTGATCCTGCAGGGCAGCCTTGACCCGTGCTTGGCCATTTCAGAAGCATTTTTACTGTAGCAATAAACATTTCTCTGCATGCACCTGTCCTGCAAACAGCTTTGACATTGTGCAGGAAGACCTAGTGTAAAGTAACTTCCCAATGCAAAAATAATTCCAGAAGTACCTCACTGAACACACGTCATCTTCCCCCAGGATGCATACAATTTCTTCTTGATTTCCCAGGTCCTCGCGATGTGTTTGCTTGCAGAAGGTCAGCAGCTGTACCTGCACTGGAGTCACAAGGTGGGGAGAGTCAGGGCTTTCTGGTAACTCTAATCTGTGCTTTAAATTAATTGAGTCTGCGGTATTTCTTTGCATGAAAAACTTCTTAGACTGTGGAAGAGAAGGAAGAGAGAGAAGAGGTTAATCTTATGAGGATTTAGATGTCCATAAGAATGATATCTCCACCTGAGCTGATCACTCAAATTCCTTTTTCACTCAGTGGAGGGAAATTAATCCTCTGAGGATGCAATTCATCCAGCTGGTCATAGGCATCTAAATTAAGATGAGATGAATCACACTCAAAGAACCTTTTTTCCCCACTGACTCTAAAAGGTGCCTGCAGTGACTCATTCAGGTGAAGATATCTATATTTGAAACATCTACATATGGTAAAATGAAGTCAAAATCAAAGTTTCCAGGAGAAGCACAGCATGATTTTCTGTAGCAGGCCCCAGCAACAGTGAAAAAAGTGTCTGCTCTCAATGCAGAAGAGAAATACGGCTTTTCCGAGGCATCCTGGTGCCTCATGCCTTTTGGTCTTTGGATGGTTCCCTGCAAGTGGTCAAGGCCAGGCTGGATGGGGCCTAAGCAATCTGATCTAGTGGGTGGCATCCCTGCCATGGTTGGAGCTAGATGATCTTTAAGATCCCTTCCAACCCAAACGGTAGAATTCTATAATTCTCTAATTCTATGCTATGGTTTGGGAAATGCCACCTGGAGTTTTGAAGGCACAAAAATAAATCCTCAGAGATTTGTTCCTGCAAAGTTACATGTTAGAATCATCATCCTTAAGTAATTCTTGGGGCTGTGTAAGGCATTTAAGAAATGCTTCTCTAGCCATGCAGTCTAGGATAGAATGTAATGTGATTGCAAATCCTGCAGTGGAAGGGAATAGCTGAATGTGTGGATTCTGATCCTGTATTTTTTATGTAAGTAATAGAAGCTGAGGGATCTTTACTATTGAAAACATGATTCCATAAGAACGAGAAAGATGTAGAATAATTTGTAAAAAAAAAAAAAAAAAAGAATGAAAGGCATTCTTGGGTGCAGGAGATTAGGGATAGACTATTAAGGTGTTGATCCATAGAAGATCCCCTGAAGAATGGTAGGGCCTTGGTAGCTTGGTATAATTTCTACTTGCTCATAGTTGTCAGCAGATAGATGATGTACCAAGAAGAGCCTCCCATCACCACTGTGCTGGTACCAAACCAAAGAAGAAGCTGAAGACTAGACTAAGATACCTCCTCACCTTTTTGATTGAAAAGTGAACTCTCATCTCTTAATTATGGGAATGTTTGCTGTTGCTAAAGCCTGTTGCAGAGCAGCTCATAGCTTAAGGAATTTTTTTTACTGTCCCTTTTGGATGTAATTTGTCACTTCTGACTTAGAAGTGATGAATTCCAACTGCAGGTTAGGGATTTAATGTAAGGTGGTCACCTAGGCTCCATCCATATCAACTGAGAGGCATATTCCATCATACTGCAAGCAGAAATGGATCACCTCTGGAAATTCCTCTTTATCCAATGATTATAGAGAGAGCCCTGAGGGCTGACTTAGGTTGGGTAACCAACTCTTGAGATCAGTCTTGCCATACAGAAAAAACAATGACAGCATTGTTGGTCTGGTTTTAGTCCCGTTGAATCTCTCTGTCTCTGAACTGGGGAAGTCAATGTTATACATCCTAAACAATTTACCAAGCTGCTTAAATTAGCCTATGACTCAGATGGATGGCACACCCTGTGCAGAAATGCTGAAGCTGATTTATGACTCCTTTGTGTCCCCAGATTGGTACGTTTCTTGTTCTGGGCTTCTCTATCGCATGCCTCTTTGCATTAGCTGTACTCTGGGGAGATCACTGGAAAACTGTCCGCCTGTCATTCCAGGTAAGAGGAGTTGGGAGGTCTGTTTGAAAGAACAATGTGTGAATAGAAATATTTTGTGAAAATTGATAGAAGATATTCTGTAGGAGATATTCTGGTGGTGTTTTTCACATGGGTTTTCCTGTCAGGGTACGTGGTTCTGAGTAAACTTTTATTATGACTTAACATTTCCTATTGGGAGAAAGGAAACCAAGACCTGAGGCTGAGTTTCAAGCTATGTGTCTCAGTTTGGAAAGTTATAGCCTTTTGTTGTTTGTTTTCTGAGTTTGTTTGTTTTGTTTTGTTGGGGTTTTTTGTTTGTTTTTGTGTTTTTTTTAATTTTTTTTTAAATTGTTCTTGTTTTTGGTTTTGGTTGTTTGTTTTTTGTTTTGTTTTGTTTTGAGTTTTTTCACCCCAATTTCAGCTGCTCAGGGCAGGTAAATCATACCCCTTTGGCTGGTAGGGTTGCTGGAGCAAGAACTTTCTCCCTCATCAGATTCTGCCACTACAGCAGATTTAGCATTAGCACAATTTCAGTCTTTTGTGACTCAGAAGAGCTTCATCTCCTGGGGCAGGACAGCAGTGAGTTTTTAGGGAGCAGGTGGAGAGTGGTGGTGTCAGGTGGGACAACATGCTGGACGCAGGAGGTCAGAGTGCTTGGTTAATGCCTCCACAACTCCCACCAGATCTGAAGATGGAGGCAAGAGCTGCCCAGTGCTGTTCAATGTCTGAGCATTCAGGTCCCCGCTTGTATTGGGAAGGAAGAATTATGTAGCCTTTGACTACACAGCTGCTTTGCAGAATCCAAACCACTCTGCGATTCTATGATTCCATGTTATTTGGGTCTGTTACCTCTCCCTATGGGGCTTAGTGCTTGTGAAGGCTGGAAGAGCAATGCAAATGGACTGGAAGAGGAACCAAAGATGTGATGTTTGTAGGGTGTGGTTAATTGCACATTCCTGCTCTATAGAGTTTGCTAACCATTGGTCTATGCAGTGGCAAAGGTCATGAGAAACCATCAGCTTCTCCTCCCCCTGACAGACACCAGGGGATGTAGATGAGGAAGAGACACAAGAGCCTTTGAGTTCCCCACAGGTGCTGTTTATTTCAGGTGTCCATGCCCTTTGAGATGGCCTCCAACTGCTGTTCCCAAAGGACATGAAACTCTTGTAGATGCTGTGTCATATCCATTAGCCCTGCAAATCTATCTCATGTGTTCTGGACATCTCAGATGGCACCTCTGTTTGTGCAATTGAATCCTGCCTCTGGTTGAGAGATATTAGTATCAAGTGTCTGAGGCAGACAGTATCATATGCAATAACATGTCTCAATGACTGATGCTTTTTTTCAACCTTTCCAGCTTAGAGAATCAGCATCAGGACTAAGCAATAGGAAAGACTTGTATCTAGATAGTTTTTTCCCTAGCACATACCTTAATAGTTCTCAGTTCTAGCTAGAACTTTCACTACAGGGCTCTGATGAGCATGAGAAAATGAGGGACTGGTTTCTTGCTCAGATATGCCTATTTTTATGAAAAGTGTGTCATACCAACAACCATTCAGAGTCTGTACCAAAACTGTTTCTGCTTGGTTTCCAACTCTATTCATGCGTTCATGATAACCACAGAAGTGATCCTTAGCTTATGATCTTCTTGTTTTATCTTTAGGAGTAAAGAAATCAAATCTAATGACTGTGTAATATATCTGCTTCTCTTATGCTACAATAGTTAGTTTCATACAAATGTAAATACTGAATTTTATCGCTCAGGTTTGTTGACATCAGTTTAACGATTTAACTGGTGTGGAGATAACTATTACTTGGATGAGATTGGATTGAACAGGTTTAGAATGGGGTAAACAGGAAGATGTTCACAGATTATGGCAAAACAGTAATGGCAATCATGTCCTCATGGATGGGGATAGTTGTGTCCTCTTCAGCTGACTTAGAAGAAAGGAAAGCAGTTAGAAGCATTCCTCAGCCTAAGGAGCACTCCCCTCTGGCCTGGCCAGGGCCACATGTCTCTCCTCCAAATTCTGAGTGTTTGGTGGATCCAGCACAGATGTGAGAGTGGTTGAACTGCTGGTATTTGCAGCAGGAGCCCATCCAGGTGTAGGGCTGTAACTGTGCTGGGGTTTGTTTCCACGTGTCTCCACAGTTCATCCTTTGACTAAAATGCTTTTCTCTCCTTGCCAGATCACAGCTCCCTATCTCCACATAGGGGCCATCGCCATCATGGTCCTCCTGTCCTGGCCCGTGGCTCTTCATGCCATCAGAGCAGATAAGAAAGGTAGAGCAGCTCTGCTTCCTGCTCCCTGTATGACAACAGATGTATATCAGCATGGGAAAAGAGGTGTTCAGGAGCCCTTTCCTCCCACACCTGCTCTCCATCTGGAGGAGACTTTTAAATTCTGCATATTCCAGGGAAATTAGCAGGGCTCGGGCTTGGGCTGTGCACTGTCCTGTTTCTGTCCCACTGCATTAATGGTTTGCGTGCCCCCTTGCACAGTTTTGCCCTATACCGAGGCAGTGACCTGTCTTGAGACAGAGGAGATTAGCAGAAGCAGCCATGTTCTGAGTGATATGTGAAAATCTGTTTAGCCCTCTGCAGGAGAAAGCAGCCAATGCCAGCTCTCTTGGCTGATTTTTGGTTGCTGTACACAGCTTAGCTGTGTCAGAAGGGATCTCCAGTCCAGTCAGTCAAACCAATTCACATTAGCATATCTCAGCAGAAGCCAGCTGAGATAGGGGAAAGAGCTTTTTGATCAATTCCTAGTGTTATCTCATGGGAAGTTCCTGTCCACCTCTAGGAAGTATGACCACATGTTGTAAGGACAAAGCCAGATGCCAGGAACAACTGCAGAAAAGCCTGACTCTGGGACTGGCTGTTTTTCTCTGACCTTGTCTTTCCATATAGCCAAAACTGTCTACATGATACCCATCTGCAGATGTTATTTGCAATAAAAATCACAGACATAATGGACTGGTGAAAGAATTTTTTTCCAGTCCAGTATTTTTATTATTGAACTACATCTGGGGAGAATATGCAGGGATCCTAGACGTTACGTAGCATCATGCCTGATGTACTCCTTGCACATCATCTTAGTGCAAGCCCAGATTCCTTCAGAGCCACTGGCACAAGGTACAGAGGGGTGGTGGTACCTGTAGCAATGGATACGGTACCCATTCAGGAAAGAGGTGTTGGTGCATAGGTGCTTGTTTCTCAGAGGAATTGTTTTGGTTCCTGAAGTGAAGGGTCTCTGGGACTCTTGGGCAATGTGTTAACAGACTCCAGAGAAGACCATAGGTAATGAATTGGCAAGTTTCTGAGGTGCAATATCCGTGATCTTAGAGTCTGTAGGATTCTCCAGGTCACACACAGGAGGTCACTAACAACAGTGTGAATAAACCAGGGAAGTATTTACCATAAGGAGATGTAACATAGTTGAAAAAGAAATGTTCCTCCTCTTCTTCAGTATGAATGAAACATCAAAATGGTGCTTGTTCTTATCTGAGCAAGAAAAAAATTAGCATCCTTCTGTTGAGGATTTTTTTTCTAGAGATGGAGGATATTTCATTGCACCACCTCTAAAGAAAAAGAAATTAAGGCCATGTCTTGCTGTAAGGCATAGTGAGATGTAATTAAAGCATAAAGCCTGCAGTCCTGACTTAGCCTGTGTCCTTGCTTTGACCAGTTTGTTTTCCTGGTTTGCATTGTTTGGAGAGAAAGTGAAAGTTAGGGGAAGAAGGGATGGAAAAAGGGATGGGACAAAAAGCCAATTAGCTGCAGGGTTGTATTAAAAGTCAAGTTGCGAGGCAGACTCATACGTTACCTTGTGTATTAACACTAGCCTTCCTCCTTCAAATTCTTTCAGTTATTCAGGTGATAATTATTGGTCCATACCTGGCTATCCTTCTCTTTCTTTTCTTGATACCTCTGGGGATGTACTCTCCTTGCATCAGAGAGATGGGAACACTTGGACCAAAGCCAGCCCTCATTGGACACCGTGGAGCACCAATGGTAGGTCTGGAGAAGTTATTTTTTGTAATTTCTTCCTCCTGTGTCTTGATACCTTCATCATCATCTTCTGTTGTTTGGGTTTTTTTCCCTCGTGAAATCTGTAGAGGGTGGAAGGGGAGAAATGTCTGGTTGGGACTGCATGCCAAAGGCATCACTCACTGCATGGGTTTGTTTACAAGGATAATGCTGTTCCTGAGGGACACAACCAGGCTTGATGGGGCCCTGAGCAACCTAGTTTAGTGGGAGGTGTCTCTGCCCATGATGGGGGTTGGAATGGGATTGATATTCAAGGTCCCTTCCAACCCAAACTATTCTGTGATTCTACAACAAGATGGGTTTGGCTAAAGCGAAGAAAACAAACAGTAGATTAACAATATAATGATGCTCCCTTAATAAAAAACAGAGGTGTTACAAAAAGACAGAAAGTACTTACAGAGTCCCCCAGAGTGTGTTTGAAAATGATCCGCTCATGCACTTTTTTTTTTCAGCTAGCACCAGAAAACACTGAGATGTCATTTCAGAAGACAATTGAGCATGGTGGGGATGGTCTTGAGACAGATGTCACCATTAGGTGAGGGGAAAACATTGCATCTCACAGAACATGTACTGCTTCTTCTAAGAGTTTTCTTTGGAAATAGGCAGCTCCAGGCAATTAGGTTTTACTGATGGCTGAGACAGGGCCCTTCAGTTGGCATGTGATGACAGGGGCTGTAGGGCATGGTTGTTCTCAGGCAAGTCAATAAGCTGCAGCTATTGATTTAACAATCGTTATTTCTACAGTATATTTTAAATGCTTGACAGAGTATAAAGACAAGTCCCTACTCTAGTCTGACTTCCAGGTCACAGTGAGGGTTGTATCAGGTCTACAAACCAATAGAAAATTGTGTTCAGACTTGTGACAGCATTGTCCTAATTATTAGATCTTTGATTGCCTTTGTTTGGTGGACTCATTGCCATGAACTAACACACTGTGCATGATGAGCAGTTTCCAGATGCTGAATGGGAAAAACACTGACACTTAGATGCTGTACTTATCTAGACCTTTCTGTAAGAGAAAATTTTGCATTTCCATCACTGTCTACTTAGATTTCAGTCCTCTGAAAAGCATAGAAACACTTTGATGTCAGCAAAAAGAGATTTCAAACATGAGTCACTATCCATTTTTGTGGGGGTTGGCTGCCACAACGGTCACCATCTCCATGTTGCTCCTAAGGAACTGAGGCACAGACAGGCATGACTTCTCCCAGGTCACCTAGCAGTATTTAAACTGGAAATAAACTGGTGTTTTGATCCTCAGCTTTCCTCCCCATCGCGCCCTCTGCACTGAGGGAGGCCATACTGCTGCATTCATGGTGGCCCACATATTCTTCTGACCTGGAATGAGTCTGCTCATGCCGTGAATGAAGCTGCACACCAGGTGACCTGAACTCTTGCTCTTCAACAGCTATGATGGGGTTCCTTTCCTCATGCATGACACCACCTTGAAGAGGACAACTAACATCAAAGAGGTCTATCCTAATGACACTGATCAAAACGCTGCGTTATTCTCCTGGGATACCCTGCAGAAGTTGAATGCTGGAACGTGGTTCCTTAAGGTAAGTGTCATAAAGGGCCAGAAACATTCAAGGTCAGGTTGGATTGGGCTCTGAGCAGCCCGATCCAGTTGAAGATGTCCCTATTCATTGCGGGGGGATTGGACTGGATGAGCTCTAAAGGTCTTTCCCAATCCAAACAATTCTATGATTCTATGACTATCGCCAGCTGGATGTAGAAGAGACACCAGATGCCTATTACTTAACAGCATCAGTGTTAGAGGAGGGATTACTGTTTGAGCCAAAACTCAGAGAAGTCAGTAGAAATCCTTCAGTTTGGGTCTCTCTGCTTTTTCCAGTTGGCCTTTAGGCTTAGGAGACCTACAACAATTGGCTGGTTGGTGTTCTTGTGTCACCTTATCATGGCAGCAGCAGAGTTCATGGGCTGGGGGGAGAAGAAAAGAGCTACTTGTGCAATGTGCTGTACATAATATTCAGAGCTAGCAAGGTGAGACAGAGAAGCACAGCAGAGCTATCTGTGAGCTGTGCAATTTAGGTCCCAGAAGCAGTGTCCTCACAGCCTGGGTTGATTTCCTCCATTTCTTATGTAGAAGACATAAGCAAAATAAAATATCCCCACCTGTTGAGGACTGATATCAAACCTTTTCCCTCTTAGAAATATGAAGTTTTTACATACAGCTGAATCCCAGAGCAAACTGCCTGATTGATTTCTTTTTTTTCTGGTATCTCTTTATTTCTAGGACAAACCATTTCCATTCATGGGCTCACTGTCAAAGGCAGATCAAAACCAAGCAATCAATCAGTCCATTTACAAGCTAAGTGATTTCTTGCGCCTTGCAGACAGTCACAATAAACTTGTGATATTTGATCTCTACCGCCCTCCAGAGAAACATCCTTACAGGAACTTGTGGATCAGCAGAACCCTGGAAGTCATTCTCAAGGAGTCAGGGATTAGACCCCATCTGGTAGGGTGACCTCACTCCATATCTCTTTTTCTTGCTTTCCAAATTGGCATTTTGGGGTCATACCCTGCATGATTTCACCTGCATAAAGTTGGCCCCTTGCATTTCTCTTGTTTTAAAAGGCATTATTTGGAGTATATTCCTGCTATTAGCTCCTCATCAGGTACAAAATGCTCTAACTCTCCAGGCAGCAAAAAGAAATATGGCAGTTTATATACCAGCTGATGCCTTAGCCCCCAAACAGCACCCTTTCATAACTGTAATAATTGTCAGTCTACTCCCTGCTACCCATGCTTGTTTTATATATTGCATAAAAACTTCTGGCTTAAATTAAAATACAGAATTGGAATTGGGAGCCTTTATTGCCTTCCTCCTTCTGGCAGTGGATGAATGCTAAACTCATGTGAATCAGGTTACATACCCTTTGATGTCCGGGGAGTTACGCTGATCTGTATCTGCTGAAGATTTTTTCTTCCATGCTGGAAGAATGAAAGAACAGAATATTTTCTGTTGCCTTTTCATAAACCAAAGCTGTCCTTTCATTCATTTCCAACACCGCATCTTTTGTTGGGCTGTGTGAAACGTACTCACTGATTACCAGTTGATAAGCAAGGAACACTGGATATTTATTTCTTGATGAAAATGTCTTGCAAGTTTTAACCCTGCATCCAAATGTTCTTTGATCATTGGGAGAAACACGTCATTTGATAGGCTGGGTTAAGCCCCTTAAGATGTTATCTTTACAGTAGGGAATATTAGGGGCATGAATTATTCTGCTGAGAATTCACTGGTTCCTCCTGTTGCCTGCAGGTCCTGTGGCTGAATAACAACATGAGGTCCTTTGTTCAATCTGTTGCTCCTGGGTTTCAGCACACGATGGGCAGCAAGGCACCAATTGAAGACCTCTTAAAGAACAACATTGTCAAACTCAATCTGGTCTACACTGATATGTCCGCTGAAGATATTCGGTAGGTTTCAGGCCCAAGTACTGTCTTTGGACTGCAGCTGGACTATGTTTACCTCATGCATGGGGAAATGTCTCCCTCCAGTGACTGGTTCCAGAATCTGTAGAATTTTGTAAAGTAGTCCTTTAGATCAAGTGGCCATCTCTGATGTATTTTAGGGGTGACAGACTTCTACTGTTGACTAAGAGGTGGCACATGTAATTACTCCTCTTGCCCTCAATTCCATATTGACCAGGATCTGAGGATCAGCTGTCTCCTGATTTCTTGTCTTTCTGTTCATGCCATCCTCAGTCCCACCAACACTGAATCGTGGAGAATGAACAGCTATTCATTCTCCCATGGCTCTTCCACAAACATCAGTGTGAGTGCATAATGCTGTGGTGACAGACCATCACCCTCTTGTTGCTGGTGTTTTGGAGAGGTCATTTTTTGCCTCTGTTACTACCAGTACTCTGTTGTATGTGACACACTGAAAATGTCATTTCTACAACTGAAGGCTCTACATTCATTGCAGGAGTTTCCAAAATGTTTATATCACATGGGAAAAAAACACCAGAAATCATCAGAAAACCCCCAGCTTTACCTGTCCAGCTCTCCTTTTCTAAATAGGATTTTTTTTCTCTTTCCAATGCACAGACCTATTGAAATCCAGTTGGAATGAAGAAGAATCTTCATTACTCTAATCCTTTGGATGAGAGTAAAGTTCATGTTTTCTCAATTATAATTGTCACAGGATGTAAAACCATAGAATCACATAATGGTTTGGGTTGGAAGGGACCTTAAACATTATCTAGTTCCAACCCCCTTGTCATGGGCAGGGACACCTTCCACTAGACCGAGTTACTCGTAGCCCCATCCAGCCTGGCCTTGAACACCTCCAGGGATGGAGGTTTCCAGAACCTCTCTGGACAACCTGTTCCAGTGCTTCACCACCCTCACAGTCAAGAATTTTTTCCTAAAGTCTGATCTAAACCTCCTCTCCTTCAGCTTAAAACCATTCTCCCTTGTCTTGTTACTCCATGCCCTTTCCAGAAGCCCCTTTCCAGCTCTCTTGTAGCCCCTTTAGGTACTAGAGGGCTGTTCTGAGGTCTCCTCAGAGCCTTCTCTTTTCTAGGCTGAAAGGCCAAAAAAAATCCTAGTTAGATCCATTTGGGTAAACCCTGGGTAGATCCTAGGTAGATTTATGAATGCTGGTATTGATGATACATTACTTTACCATTATAGAAAGAATGAACTTACTTCATATTAAATTTCAATAGCTTATAAGAACTTGAGAAATTATGAGTTGATGCAGCAAACATAACAAACTTGAGTGGCAGCTTCAAGATGGTTTTGAACACACTATGGGGAGACTATAGAATAACAGAATCATTTAGATTTAAAAGACCTCTAAGATCATCGAGGCCACCCATTATCCCAGCATTGCCAAACCCACCACTAAACCATGTCCCCAGCTGCAACATATACACATTTTTTAAGTAATGATGATGATTTCACCACTTCCCTGGGCAGCCCATTAGAATGCTTGCTAACCCTTTCCGTGAAGGAATTTTTCCTGATATCTAATCTAAACCTTCCCTGGTGAAGCTTGAGGCCATTTCCTCTATTGCTTGTTACTTAGAAGATGAGACCAACACCAATCTGGCTACAACCTCCTGTAAAAACACATAATTACATTGATTCATGTGGCAGAAGGGTTAGAAAGTTTTGACCTTTTGGGCATTTTATCTGCATTTGTTTAAATTTGTTTACAGCAATTCAGCTATTCTGTATCAACCAATTGTTAATGACAAATTATTGGCTGGTTGGCTTTCCTTTTTGTTCCTTATCTAGGTCCTAAAGTAAGCATTTCCTATAGAAAATTACAGCAATTTCCCATCATCTTCTTGAATCTCCTGGAGTAAGCCCGAAAGAAGTACTAACCTCCTTGCTTAACGAAGGTTGTTGCCTTTTGGTCTTTTAAAGGAAATATGCCGAGGCAAACATCACGACCAACCTCTATGTGGTCAATGAGCCATGGCTTTTCTCCCTGGCATGGTGCTCGGGGGCACACTCTGTGACCACCAACGCCGTCCACTTGCTGAAGAATCTCAGCCAGCCACTCTTCCTCATGGTAAGTGAAACTCTTCTCTATCCTGGGAGTAGGAAGTAGGGTTGGGATGTTCATGGCTACCTTTGGAGACCGTGGGCCAGTTGACACATGGATAAAGCATCCTTTAAGGATCCTTTGCATGAGAAAGACCTGAGTTGAAACCTGGCTTACCTGGAACCTCTGAGCCACTACAAGTATTACTACACCTTTCTGTTTTCTCCTGGCTCTGGTAGAAGCACCCTACTTGTTAGGATTTGCACCTTAGGCTTTGAGATAAGGGAAGAAGTGACATTGAGACTTGTGCAGGGAGAAGGGAAAGGCCTTCAAGGGCACAAGCTGATGCATGAGCATTTCTATTTCTAAGCTTTTGAAGCACCTTCTTGATGTCAAAAGTTTCTCATTTCCCAGGGCTTCCCAATGCCCTTCTCAAACTTGGTCTTGTTCCACAAGTCCAAGGAAAACAACCATAGAAATAATCCTTCTTTGCTGGGAGGAATTTTCACATAATTTTTATATTTGTTATTTTACCTTGGGCAACCTGAAGGACCAGGAAGCATGTGGGCCAGTGGTCTCACCAGAGTCCCTGCAGCCTAAGGACTTTGAACAACTGGCTTCACACTCTTGAAGTAGATTTTACAATGCTCCCATCCAGAGAACTGCACTATTTCAGTCCATTCTAAGGTTGGGTGGAGGTCCAGTCCAAGGATGAATCTTCAGATGCTCTTAGACTTAGAGCAGGAGCCACCCCAGACCCTCTGTGGAGTTCAGGAAAGGGCAGTTTTGCCAGAGAAAATGAGATGTCACCACTTGATGTTACTGTTGGCAGGAAACAGAGAGAAGTAGAGGGCCTGCCTGTACAAACAAGAGGTCCCTGTTACATTCACTGTGATATAGTACCATCTTTTTGGCCACACAATAGACCTGCTTTTATGAAGAATGATGATTTGGCACCAACATCCAGTGGTGAGTGGCCACTTTGAAATGCCACAAAATGCTTTGATCACCCAAGAGGTGTTACTGCACATGCAAACCAATCAGCTGAATGGCCGTATTTGAACAGCAGAAAAAGCTTGAATAACTTTCTTTTGCGCATCTTATGGTCCTTGGTGCTGGAACACAACCTCTGTTGTTTTCTTCCAGACTCCACAGCAGTACAACATCATGTGGATCCTGACAGATCTGACCTCTCTGCTCCTCATCTCACTCATCTTTGCTCTGCACTGGCAAGTACTGACCATCCTAAACTGATATTTGCTCTAGGTGGAGGTAAGGAGGAATGCTTTCAGGTGACCTGAAGAGTTAAAACTACTCTTGAGAACATTAGCTTTCCCTTCTGGAAATGGGAGAAAGCCCTGAAAGTCCCCCCAGACCTCTCTGCTTCTCCTGCTTGCTCTCATTTTCCCTTTCCATTTTGGTATCTCAGGCATTGTTCACCCTCAGGATTCAGTGGAGAAGTGGTGGATTTTTGGTAGCAACATGAACCAGTTATCAAAGCTGATGGACTGAGAAAGGAACTGATTATTATTACTAGTTAGGCAATATTTCATTGGACTGATTTGCAAGGAAAGCTCTCTGTGTTAATATTTGAGTGCTCCATGTCTTTCTGTCTGCATATGCCAGAGCCCCTGAGGAAATCCATCCTCCCAGATGAGAATATCTGTGTGACACACACCTCATTTTGTTTCCTTCCACTCTGTCAGAGATAATCAGGAGATCTGGGGTTCATGGAACAGGCTCACCCCAGCAGGTCATGTTGTCCTGCTGGATGTTCTGCTCTGCCACAGTTGTATGAGAAATGTGCCTATGCTGTCATCCCAGTAGTGCCCAAGGAAAGCAGGATGTGCTGAGCTCAGCTCTTCAGCTAGCTGGCTGTGGGTGGGTGGAAGGATCAAAGTAGCCAGTCCAGCCGAGCCTTTTTTGCAGGGTGCTGGCAGCACAACTGTGCTCCAGGTGACAGCAAGCGAAAGGTTTGGGAAGCTCCTGCGTGAGCAGTCTGGATTGCTGTTAACTGTGACTTGCTTTGGCATAGGAAAATGTTGGAGTGCTAATATTGCTCTGGATGATGAAGAAATGAATTTGTAGCCTTTTCACAAAGTGATGAACTAGCAGCTGTACAGGCATGTTTGCTGGGCATCCAGGCTTTTCCCTTCCCAAGGCAAAGTGGCTCCCTCCCTTCCTTTCTCTCTTACACTGCTCTGTTCTCCTCAGGTCTTGCTTTAGCAGCTTTCACTTTGTTTTCAAGGCTGCCGGTTGCAGGGTGGCTTACAATCACCCCTGTAAAACATCAACACCATCATTAGACCTTCCCATGCCTGTCTCCTCCAGGCTTGTGTTCATGTTATGTGTGCATTTCCCAGGCCCCGTGGATGTTTCTGGTCCAACCAACAAGGCTTGCTAGCCTTGCAGCAAGGGCATTCCCAACCCCGCTGGGACAGAAGGGCCATCAGCAGTGCCTCAGTGCCCTGCATAGTCTCCTTTGTCAAGTTTATGAACACACCAAAATCATGATTTTTAAATTTCCCTGTTTGTTTAACAACCAGCGGCTGCAAACATTTCTGGGGCTCTCGAGCTCTTAAATCTTGCTGAGAAAACAGAGTTTAGTCACGAAGTTGCCTTAAAAAGGCTGTTGTATGCATGAAGTGTGGATGCTTAGACATCAGTCGTGCACTGGAGTTCTTTCTCGGTAAAGACATGAGAAAATCCCCAAATACCTGCATTCACAAAGTAGGAAAATGGTGTCCACCACAGCAGGGATCTGTGGGGAAAAACACAGTGAGCAGCGGCCTGACCCAGTTGCTTTTCCCCATGCAGGTGGCGAGAGCGGAATTTCTCGTGCTGTGCCCAGGAGAGTAACCCGGTGCTAGAGAGCGGCACCTACAACAAGTTCAGGACAGGTGAGCAGGGCAAGGAAAGCAGTTGCATCCTGCACTGGGTGGTCTCTGTGGGGGCACTGGCATCCTGGTGGTTGGGTTGGTGATAGGTGTCCATACTATGATGAAGGATGCATTCTGGGTTATCTCAGCCTCAGATGTAGGTGGCAGGATTCTGCGTTCAAATCCCTGAGCAGCTCAGTCCAACTGGTCCTGCTTCAAGCAGTGGTTGGGGCATACACCTCCAGATGTCCCCACCAATACTCATTACTCTGTGATGTTGTGAAAAGAGACCCTGGAGGCACTGAGCATTCCTGGTTCTGCAAGGCAGGGTGGGATTGGCTGAGGACTCTCCAATGCACCATGTTTTCTGCACTCATGGAGCTATCATCCAGACAAAATGACCCAACCTGGGCTGCACGCATTTTCAGCCTGGTTCTATTTGCTCACGATGGCTGTCAAAGCAAATGCAGTTGTATTGGTAGCTCATTGTGTCCCTTTTTCCAGAGCTCAGTGACATGCCTGCCGTCCTGGCCTGACATGGGCAGAGAGGGGACGTGGACCTGACATCCCAATGAGACTGGGTAGACCAGCTATGGGGGGCTCAGATCTACCTGATGAGGAGGAACCATTTGCCTTCGTGCCTCTGCTGGAGATGAGCACCAGCCTGCCTCTCCTACAGCTTTTCTCAGATTCCTGTGCCTGGCAGGGATTCCTGGGGTGTAGGAGAGCACAGATGGAGCTGCAGCCATGAAGAAACTGTGCGCTATGGTGAGATGCAGCAACTACATGGGAGCCACTATTTACCCCTGAGACCACTGGCATCCCATAGGGCAATCATTCCTGCCGTGTGTAAGCCCTCGTTTCCACAGCTGTGTTTAACACATGCTGCAAACATCTGAGCATCCTGCAGTTCTCCTCATTCACAGCTGCCCAGGTTTCTCCTATCAGATTGGCCTCTTCTCCACACACTACCTCCCTCCCTCTCTCTCTCCTTGCAGGTCTCCTCCTTCCCCAAGAGCACACTCGCCCCACCATGATGGTCAGGTGCTGCTGCCTGGGTCAGTAGGATCTGTACCTTTCTGTAATGCAGGCAGGGGCAGCTTTGGTTTTCCTTTTCCTCATTCTGGCCCTGCCATAGATCCTAACAAGGACGGTCTCTTCCCCTTGGCTGTGGGTGAGGGCATAACTTTCCCATGGAGGCTGAAGGACTTCTTGGTGCCTTGGCCAGGTAGCTACTGAGACTATGACACACCACTTTTGTTCAGAAAGATTGAGCTGCGTGTGAACTGGTCCCACCAAGTGTCCTGTTTGATTTTCCTTTGGGAAGGCCTGTATACCTGTACAACACCACAGGATTTATTTGGATTTTCATTTCTCCCAGGGGCTGCTGGCACACAGTGGGGAGGGGGGTCCATGCCCTGCTCTGTAAGGGGGATGTAAGCATCTCTCAGGTTTAAGCCATAACTTTCTACTTGAACAGATAATAAGGATACATTTTTTGTAAATTGCAAGTGCTGTTTTAAATACATTTTAGCTCTCCTATCCTGTTCTGTTCTTATTTTAGCAAACTGGGAAAGAAAATAGTAGTCTTTACCGGATTCAGGCTATAGACAATTTCTCACACATGAGCCTTTTGTTAAATAAAGTTATCACAAGTGAATTGTGACAGGGAAGCATTAGGTTTCAGAGTTATCTGTGCTGAGAAGCACTCAAACCTTTCCAAGTTGCAATTTTGGAGTATTTTGGAGGCTAGAAATGCAAAAAAGAAGCATCCGCCTTTGGAAATGGGATAAAGGGCTGATGGATTATTGTAGAGCAGCTACAGATCTATGAAGCATGGAGAAAGGATGGTGTTAAAACCCATTCCCCATGCCCCGCATGCATAGCTGGTTCATAACTTTTTGTGGATACCTGCTGAGGTATCTCAGCAGCAAAAATAGGAGGGGGGGAGTGTGGGTTGATTGTGGTGTGCATCACGGGTTCCTCAGCCTGTCCCTTGGTGTTCAAGTGAGGGACTTGGCTGTGGTCCCTCAACTGCTGCTTTTAATATGTATTGGGAAAAGCCACCTCACTGCACTTTGATCCATGTATCCAGCTGCTGCTTGGCCATTATGCAGTGGTAACTCCCTGTACTCACCTTTCTCATCCTCAACAGCCTTGCCCAGGCAGAGCCTGACCTATTAGACCTGATCTCCTTTAATGCCTTGCGCTGTCACATCTCAGCTACTATTTTTGTTGCTTCACAGCTAGCAGGGTCTGGCAACCTTGTTAGGCACATGGCTGGTAGTCTGACTCCCACACACAAACTTTTCACCCAGCACTTCCTACATCCAGTGATTCAGCTCAAAATGGGTTGGAAGATCCACCATTTTCACAGAAGATGAGCAATGGAGACTCCCCAGGATTCAGTGGTTTTTATCCCAAAATAAAAGATTTCAACTAGTTTCCAGTCCAGGCACACTGATGGTTTGCTCCTCATTGCTTGATGTGTTCACCAGGAGTTCCACTTAGCAAAGAGAAGTCTTGTCCACAAGAAGAATCTGGGAGCCTTGAGCCCACCGTTTCCTGTGGAGATGCCACCAAAACCACACAGTGCAGGACAGCCTCCCAAAAGCCACTTGATGCTTTTTAATTAGAGTATTTCACTTGGACATATGTTTTTCATCTTACATTGCTTAGTGTGAATACAAAGATGCCAGCAGATGCTAATACATATGACACACAGGCACACATATACAGAGTCCTGGCATCCCCCAAAATGGTGGAGTGCACGGGAGGCCAACAGAGCTCTAAGTGGAGGGATGAGGGTGGTGTCGGTGGAAAGATGAGCCAGGACAGCTCTGGAAAACACTGCTGTGATGCATCATCTGCTGTGTGCGATGTGGGAGGCAGGGATGGCTGGAGACTCACAAAAAGCAATGACAGTGGTGGTGATTATGGGCACGTGTCCCAGGGACAGCTGAGGAAAGGGGAGAAACATCAGAGATGTATGGTGAGAAGGCAGCTTGGCTCCCAGTGTAGCCTTGGCTGGTGTAACCATGCTCTCATTACCAGCGTGCCTTGGGTACGGGATGGTGGAGGAAGGGGATCTCTTAGCAGCCCTGTCTGGCTGGTGAGTGTCTCCATACAGCATCTCATTCACTTTGATGGAGCAACCAAGGTCCTAAGTCACTGCTGCATCCCAGGTGGATGTCACGGTCCTTGAGGGCTGGTAGGCAGCGCTGCCAATTCTGCCTAGCACACCATGGTGTTAGAGAGCTGAGCCCAGCTGAGCTTAACAGAACATGCCCCCACAAGATGGACTTCTGTGAAAGCAGTCAAACTCAGCCCAATGGACAGGACCAAGACAGGTCTCCCACATCTACTGAGATCCACTCAGTGATAGTGACACCAGCACCAGATCTTGGTGGACAATTGTCACCTCTCCTGATACCCCACACCCAGCCACATGCTCCTTTGAAGCCTGTATTTTGGAAAGGCAACCCCAGGCTTCCTCCCCTGCATCCTCCCAGACACAGCGTGGGTTCAGCCTCCTCTCTGCCAGCAGGTCCCATCTCTGCTCCAAAGCAGGCTGGTCTGCACTGCGTGGTGTTGGGTGGAAGATGGGACAAAGAGCCAGCAGGTTAGTACAGCCAATTAAAGATGGAGAAAAGCCCACAGAAAAGAAGGGTCTGCCCTTGTTGTGAGTGGTTCAGGTCCAGCTGGGACTCATAAAGAGCTGCTTTATATAGCAACACACACAAAAACACAATAAAATCATCAGCTGTTACAAACCCAATGACCAAGTTCATGTCTGAATTACAGCTCAATGTAGGCTTGGCCTCAGTCTTCCAAACTTGGGGTCTTCAAAACCCCTATATCCATATTGAAGCTTGCAGTAGAAGTCCTCCTAGGGTTAATTTTTCTGGGCACAGGGGGCAAAAGGAGATAATTCATCTTCCAAGCTTCACTTCCAGCTGAGCCCTTAAGCTGGGAAAGATGTGCCTTACTCAGCCGCTGGCAGTTATGGCTCTTGGGGAATCCCTGGGCGAGGGACTGTTCTGCAGGTCGCTCTCAGCCCCGAGGCAGCATCCAGATACCGGCAGAAAATGCAGGATTATTTTTTTTCCTTTTTAATATTTTAAAAAATAAATAGAAGAAGAAACAAAACTTTAAAATTTGTTCTTTAAATATTTCCAGCATTGCACAGACAGCACTTTAATATTGTAGCCTGTTCAATCAGTAGTTTGTTTATTCTGATTCCTAGTTAAAATGTGCTCCTCCCAGCCTGCTTTTTCTTTCTGTCCTTCTTAAGAACACAACATATTCTTTTGTAATGACAAAAAACACAAGCCCTGCAGTGTTCATTTGACATCTTTCCAGCATGGAGCAGGGCTCTTGTATTCCTCTTCAAACCTGAAGTTCCCAGAATCTTACCAAAAATCTGTTAGCATCCTAATAGCTCTCATATTTAAGAAGAAAACCAAACAAAAACAAAGCAAGCCACACGCACACACAAACACACACAAATCCTCTTCCAAGAGCCTTTGCGATGCCAACCATTGGGTTCAGGCAAACCCTGGAGTGTTTTTGCTCAGTCACTCTCTGAGAGCTGTGGTGTCCCCTGGAAATCTTTGAGATGTAAGATGGAGTCGGGATGCAGGGAGAGGAAAGAGAATGGGAGGTCAGAGATAGTCATCTTCGCTGGAAGGGGAGGTGGGATCAGAGCCCTCAAGGTCAGAGTCCAGGGAACTTCCTGATGGTGTTCGGCTCATCTTCCACATCTGAGAGGCAAAGGTTCTCCCCCAGCTGCACGGGTATCCCACAGCCCTCAGCTGGTGAATTAGCGCCATGGCCACCTGCCAGTGGCTTCTTGCAGTTCACTTGCTACCCTTTGCACTCCTCTGTTTGCTCATGGCTGTTAGCATCTGGCTGATGTAAGAGGTCAAAAGATCATCCATCTTGTACCCCTGAGGAGGAGAGAGAAGATGTTACCTGCCTTTAGAGCACAGTTTACAGTCTCTGGTTTGTCCCTCCTGAATACACTGGCTATCAGTTGTTGACTTCCAAGTTTTCAAGTACATTTTGACTTGTTCTACCATTCTCTTTGGGTGAAATGTCACCACCACAAGAAACACTGTCCAAACATAATTTGCACCATCAAGATAGAGGAACTCACTGTCCCAGCATGCTGCTGAGGCTAAGGCCATAGGGAACTTTGGATGGGACATGGATTTTCAAAATACTGAATGCCTCAGATTAATAACAATTAATTCAGTAGGAATTTTTATCCTTCATGCTTTTGTTTTAAGATACTCTAAGAGGAGGTTTGTTGCTGTGACTATTACAAGAGACAAGTTGGGCAAAGGATCTTGGTAAAAGGGCTCAAGAGTACCCCTTGAGCCCACATCAGCTTTAATGTTTTTTTCAGTCCAGTGGCAGGGACTGTTCCCCATGCTCCTGACATGGCAACATCCTGAGCACATCAGGCTTGCTTGTACATTGGATGATGAACCAAATGAGAGCCCTGATTCATTGAGCAGGGCAATGGGAAGTCCAGAAGAAAAAAAACCCAATCAGGTGCTCTTCTGAGAGACCATTTTCAGCCCAGAGAATCCCTAAGGCACAATCTGCTGCCAGTCAGGATTTGGTCTAATCTTTAACACTCCTTACCAGGGAGGTCTCACAGAGCAGCTTGCTTCCTCTCACCAAGTTGCCAATAGTTATATGGAAGTACGTGTTGCCACTGCTCCAGTTGGAGATCTTGGTGAAGGGGTGAGTGATGAGGATATCCTGGTGGGAACACAAAACTGACACTCAACATGCGAAAGCCTCAACTTTCATGAAGGGCTGTGGGGACTTCTCATGTCCCTGTTCACTTTCCATCAAAGCAGACCAAGGATGTCTACCAAGGATGTGATGAGACTCATGGGTATGGCAGTGAGATGCAAGACTGGATCCTCCAGTGCTTGTGAAGGACTGCCATAGTAGAATGACCATGAAGATGGTGGAAGGATCTCATTTACTCCAGCTCCTGTCCTAATGTCTGTGAAAGGATTAAGGAAGCAGCATGTGTCTCCTCCAATTACAGGGTTCTAACAGTTGATGCTTCCAATACATCTTCTGAAAGCTGGCTGGATCTGTGTAACAGTGAATTTCTGCCTCCAGAAACTGTTTGGTCTATCCAGCCTTTCTAATAAGGCTTAATGAGAACTCATTAAGTTCTGAACAACATGCTCTTTGGGATGACTTCTCTGAGGGTTTGGGGAATGGGCTCAGGAGCATCTAGTGAAGCCCTCAGTTTTGCTTACCTTCGTTTTGGGATCAATGAGGCTGACTCCATGCTTATTGATGGCAATTAGAAGGATTTCTGGATAATTTGGCTCTGTAGTTTGCTGTTGGAAATGAGATGAACTGGTTAGAGCATGTGCCAAGCAAAATCAGACCCCTTCCTATTTCCTCACTCCCTATCTTCTCCTGACAGCACTTGGTGGCCTATTAGCTGCTATCCAGTTTATCTTTGAAAGATAAACCTAGAGCTCATCAAGGTATCAGTAACAGTCAGCACTGTCTAGGTAAGTACAGTTTTCCTAAATGCATGATAACCAGTTGCTGAGCTGCTGACAGCATTAAGTTCCTTGTTCCCTTTGGTGGCTTCCCAGAAGTGAAGCAATCTTGCCACTGGCATGGAAGAGCTGGGACAGGCTGAGCAACTCCAGACATCTCCTTTCCTCTTCCAGTTTGTCTGAGGCTCTGCTCCTCCTTATGCAGGCTGATGTGGACCTCCAGGCTAAGACTACACTGCTCTGTTCCCTTCTCAGTTTTGCTCAGTTTACACTCAATTTTGCTCAGTTTGGTCATTGAGAGGAGGAAGTTGCAATAAGGTGTCCAGAGTACCTGGACAGACTTCATGACTACTCGCTTCCTTGATGGAAGTCTAGGGCTGGGGTGAGTGGTCTGGATTCCATTTGTGATGGGTGCAGACAGATCCCTTGGAAAACCACACATTCCCCTTTGCCTTGGCAAAACAGAGAATGGCTCTTGGCTCCTCAGCAGCACAGCTACGAGCAGGGACCCAATGTTTGAGATATGCTGAAGTTCTACAATGGTTCTGGCTGTGTAAAGAGGCAGGGCAGCAAAAAAGAGTGTATTTGTCCTTCACTAATGAAGAGTCTCACACTCTTTCCCTGTTTCAGCAGGGTTGTCCCAGTCTGGTTCAGATCTGGAATCCCCCTGTGGTACAGGGCTTATGAGCTTGGCTAAAAGCTGTCAGAGAACCCCCAGAGCAGGTACCTTCACTTCAAAGAATGCTGATCCAAATGTAGGCCACTTGAAGATAATCTTTAGAAAGGCAAGCTTGGCTTCTTCTCTTGTTTTGCCTGCGTGCTTGTTGTAGCATGCCACGATGGACTGGAACAGAGAACACAACTGAGATGGAGGGTTTGCACTACCTAGTACCAGGGATGTTTGCAGGGAAGGAGCATCAGTCCCACAGTGAGAGATTCATAGAATAGTTTGGGTTGGAATAGACCTTTTTAAGGTCACCTAGTCTGACTTGTCTGCAATGAGCAGGGCCACATTCCGCTAGACCAGATTGCTCTGAGTCCTGTCCAACCTGACCTTTAGGTTTGGTTCCAGTCTGTTCCAATGAACACTTCAAAAAAGTGCTGGCTGGTCACTGGAGCAGGGCCTGAAACCAAGGCAGGTCCTTCTTAGATGAGCTGAGCTGGAAACTCCATTGAAGGGATCATAAGTTTTAATCCTCCAATTAATGCAGCAGAGGAGACTTGAGAGACCTTCAATCGAGAGATGCTGATAAGCACATAGGAAACAGAAAGGACTTATAAGACTATTTCTGGGCAGTGAGACACCTCTGATATTTTAAGACTAGACCTGTCTGCACATGTGCCACAGCTCTCCTTGTGTAAAGCAGGGAGAATTACTCCTCCATTCAGTAGTCTGCATTAAACAACAGACCTTTACACAAGACCATCTCTCAGCATGTGTCCATATGGCATTGCATCCACCACTACAGCCACAGTCGCAGGACAAAGAAAACCCAGGGCATGCATGTGTATGCAAACATGAATGTACAATTTCTCCTCTTGGTGATGCCAGGGAGGCTGAAGCTCTTCTATGGCTCAAGAGGGACCATGGGCCACTCATTCTGGCAGTCCAACTTCAATGCTGAATGTCAGATGAGTCAGCCAAGAGACTGGGCTTCCCCCAGCCAGTCCTGGCATATGAATCAAGCTGCTGGTTTACCCTTTTCCAGTCATCTGGAGAGAGCTGCCGGATGAGGTCCTGAGGCACCAGCTCCTTCAGGAGCTTGGGGATGCTGGGGAAATAAGACTTGTCATCCTCAAACTTCACCCGGTAGATGAGAGCTGCCAGCTGCAGGACCTCTTCCCGTGTGCACTTGTGGTAGCCGCGCAGGTACTTTGGTAACTCCTGCATGGAGGAAAGAACAACTGAGAGATAGAGGGGATGCCCATGGACCTTCATCCTCAGATGTTTAATGGAGTTTGTGGAGGTATCCAGCCCCTGGTTAAGAGGCTGTGCCCTGGGAACATCTGCAAATGGACAATGTCTTTGTAACCCACTCCTAATCCCTCCCAAGTCTTCACTGGTATTGTGGAGTCCTGGAGTACCTGGTAATAGTGGAAGATTGAGTCTGCCATCGAGTCTTTTCCAGGCGTTGTGTTGGTCCACAGTTTTTTCATGAAGAACACTTGGTAGGTGAGAGAAGGCACTATACCTGTTCAAGAGAAGCAGGAATATAGGAGCAATGGTGTGAATACCAGCTGCCAATCAGCGTCTGCAAGCCAGTGGTGCCTATATGCCATCAAAACCTGCAGGGACAGGGGCATTCACAAGGCCAAATGGGCTCTGACCTTGCAGACCAAATCACATCACTGCCATGCAAAGCTTTAATAAAATGGAAAGACTGCTTGGGTTCACTTGCACTATCGTACTTCAGTGATAGTGCTCAAGCCTAACACAGGACAGAGGAGTTGTATCCTGGAGGCACCCATGTCTTGCAGCCACTGAAAAATTCAGCAGAGGTGCAGCCAGTTCCATCATGGATGTGGTCAGTGAGGTGAGGTGAATGCCACCACTAAACCTTCCTGCGGGCAGTTCCTGGAGAGCTGCCCACCAGCAGGCACTCCTCGCAGGGGCAAGGACTAGGCCTGGAGAAGAGGTTTTGCTGCTCTCGGACGACCACCTCCCAGGTGATGTCCCCCAGGGATGGTGCAGGCAGCACACCCACATCAGTGTGGCCCAACAGATCACAAAATAACAAAATCATTAAGGTTGGAAAAGACCTCTAAAACCATTGAGTCCAGTGCCAGGTCCACCACTAAATCATGTCCCTAAGCACCACATCCACATGTTTTTTGAACACTTCTAGGGACAGTGATTCCACTACTTCCCTGGGCAGTCTATTCCAGTGCTTATGGCAGACTGTGTGGTCAATCTTGTTTGAAAGGTCTGGAGGGCAGTAGAAGGGCTGTGTGTGACCCTTAATGAAAAAAGTTACCGTCTTTTGCCGGTCTTGCTTTCTTGATCCAGTCTGTCAAGTGTCTCACAAAGTCAAAGAAGAAATCTCCCTCGGGCACGCTGATGACCTGAGGGACACAGCACATGGTCACAAAGGCTGAGAAGGAGAATCACAGAATACCCTGAGCTGGAAGGGACCCATATGGATCATCAAAGTCCAAGTCCTGGCACAGCACAGGACACCCCAAGAATCACACCATGTGCCTGAGAGCATTGTCCAAATGTTTCTTGAACTCTGTCAGGCTTGGTGCTGTGACCACTTCCCTGGGGAGCCTGTTCCACTGCCCAGTTACCCTCTGGGTGAAAAACCTTTTCTTGTATCCAATCTAAACCTTCCCTGACACAGCTTCACACCATTTCCTCTGGCCCTGTCACTGATCACTAGGCAGAATAGATCAGCGTCTGCCCTCCACTTCACCTCATGAGAAAGCTGTAAACCATGATGAGGTCTCCCTTCAGTCTCCTCTTCTCCAAGCTGAATGAGCCAAGTGACCTCAGCTGCTCCTCTTATGTCTCCCCCTCTAAACCCTTCACTATCTTCGTAGTTTGTCTTTGGATCTTCTCTAACAGCTTTATGTCCTTCTTATATTGTGGTGCCCAAAACAAGTGGCAAGATGTCACAGGCAGGGTTGGCCATTGTCCCATATCCTGTAGCTGTTGCTTGCTGTTTTGTGCTGGTTACACTGATGTATTACAAACTGCTGATGTGAGAAAGCCACTGCCAGCACTTTGCTTCAGGCTCTGTCTCTAATTTCATACATTACTCCTTATTGCAGCTTCTTGTTTCACCAGAATAATTCCTTTCCCTTCCTGATGACTATCTCCACAGATTTCTCCCAGTTGCCAGAGGCAGCTCTAAGCTGCGCATTTTTTTTATTTAGTCCTTTCTTATAAAGCCAACTCACTAGCAGCCTAGGAGAGTTCTGCCTATCACTGTGTTAAGTCCTTGAGGGAGATTGCTGTAAGTCAGGGCTGTGGGACTCCAAACCTCACCTGTATCATGTTGGATCTGACTTAGAAATGCCACACAGCTTGTAGAGAAATGCTTCTCATGAGATAACTCTGGCTCCACCAATGGGTACTGAGTGGCAGGTGGGTCACTGAGTATTTCAGGGCTACTTCAGCCTCTGGGTGAGTCACTCACCTTATCAGAGATTTTGACGAAGAGGCTGAAGCCCTCAGAGGACTTTAGGAGCAGCCTATTGGAGATGTTCTGGCAGAAGTCCTTGGCTTTTGTGCTGGACTCCACTTCAAATGCCTACAAAGAAAGGAAGTTCCTCACCAATTTCTCAAGATTAATTTTCACTTTATGCTCTCTTTGAGGAGCTCTAGGCACACATGCACAGAGGGATTTAGATGCCCACCACTATTGAAATCAGTGACATTGTGAATTATGGTTTGGGGCATGGGAAGGGATGCCTGCAGAAGTTCTATCATGCTACTGCTGCACCATTGTGCTTTTTAATGCTTTATCTATATCCTGTGCTGGCTTATCAAGAGCTCCCCAGGCAATGTAAGAGATTTTTCTCATCTAACAGTGAAGTCTCAGAACTATCTTCCTGGGGGGAAGAGGGAAAGAGAGAGTGAGATACCTCCAAGCTGATTTGTCCTAACTGTCTCTCCACTGATGATGAGGAGATCAGATGACTGGCTTAGACCAAATGTCTGGCTTCTAGATAGCTGAATAAAGGGGAAAATGACTCCTCCTTTATGGATACCTATGGATGGTATATCTAAAGTATGGGATATCTAAAGGACTGTCCCACCTCCATGCACATCCCAGTCCTGGTTTTGCCTTTTGAGCTGTGCTCAGCATTTACATTGCCTCAATTTTGCTCTGCCCACTTAGAGAGATTCAGTTCATAGCACTTTAAAGAAATTCAAGCTTCTGACCACCACAAGCACAACTGTGTTAGCCTGAACCACCAAACCACCAGGACTCATGTTCTACATCCCACAAGAGTCTGATCTGGAGCTCAGTGTCCAGCAGCACTTCAGTGTAGATGCATGTTGCACTGGAACGATGCTAATCTGCCAGGCCACCTCGTGGCTTCCATGGCCAAATGGATAACAGCAAACCCATCCAAGTGCAGAAGTCCCCACTGCTTTCTTCTACTTGCTCTCACACAGATGCACGTGTACAAAGCAGTGCCGTGCTCATAGCTGCTCGTGTCAGAAAAAAATACTCAAAATGATGAGAAATCCCAACAGTTCTCTCAACTCTCCATTAGAGATAAACAAGGGCACGCACAGCTGCTGGAGAGGAATCATCCTTTTCCTTCCACGGATGTGGACTGCTTTACAAATAAACCCACTTGGAAATACAGGAATTTAGTTGGCATGAGGGAAGAGAGAGATCTGAGCCTCACAGGAAGACTAATCAGTACCACAAGATAGGAGTATCTGCAAGGACATGCCTATCTGCTCTGGCATCAATATAAGTAGCTGCCTTATTAGCACGTAAGATGCTTAATGAGAGGTTCCTGAGTGCAGGTATAATTTCTGTGTCATCTCAGGTCCGAAGGTATAATTTCAGTCACCTACTTGCCAGTGCTGTAATAGTCTGCCCAGTCCCAGGGAGCCCCATCATGGTACCCTGCTGGGTATAGTAGGATGGACAATATATGTTGGTTGAGGCTCCAGATAATTGTTATCCAAGGCTTCTGAACCAATGCAATTGAATGGATGAACCCACCCAGTCTCCTTTGTTCTGAGGTCCTACTGTAAAACCTCCAATGAACACCAGCCCAGCACCCTATCTTGAAAAACATGAATTGCAGCAAATCAGAATGGACAAGGATGGGTTTTCCTTGTAATGCTTTGGCCCAGAGTCTTCTGGAAAGGCTGAGCTTTTCTGAATCAGAACCAATATTAGCCTCTTCTGAGATTTTAATAAGAACATTGACAGCCATCCAGACAGAAAAGAAGAATTTCCTCCTCCCCCATTTACCTCATCAGTGTCATCAGGGAAGTAAACCTTATGGAAAATTTGGGTGGTTTTGTGTTGAATGGCTTCCACTTCTACCAGATGAGGCGGGTATTTCCTGGATCCATTCCTGCAAAACAGGAGGTAGCAAGTGTCACAACATCATCAAGGCAAGAATTACTTGTTTAAATTTTCCATTTTAATACATATTATTTTTGAGTAACTTCAACTACTTTCTTAATATTAGGGTGTTTTTCCCCTTAAAAGAAGAAAGAAAAATTTTGATGGGGAATGTATATTTGCTTAGATTGTAGATTATTTCAGTGGACCTGGACAAAGTTGATTCATCTTCATTTTTCTACACAGTTTATCAGCAACATTCTCCACTCGATGTCCCTTTCAGTCAGCTTGGTGGAATACAGAGAGAGGCTGTGTGCTTTCACTGTTCCCCCAGTCACCAAAATATCTCCTAGTTGTATTTTCTCACACATATTTGGATGTTGTAGTACAGTCAGGTCTAGGTCTTTTGGTGCCATACCTCAGGGCTTTCTGGAGTCTCTGGATGCAGTCTGTTGCCAAGGGATGATGTTTCCGGGATTGCAGGAACCTCTGGACATGCGGCAGGAGGATGTTACTGGGAGGGAAAAGGCCTGTACACAACCACAATAGCTCCCAGCCTTTCTCTTCACTGTATCTAAACAAGGAGAGACCCAGGAGGAAGAACATCACTCACAGCATGGACATTTCATGTCTGCTTTGCCCAACACGGGCTAGTGTATTTGGGACAAGGGGAACAAAGAGCCTATACTTGATGTGGTTGTCCGTGAGCTGCTTGAGGGTCTGGCAGTAGATTTCATCCTTCAGGGGTTCCGCTTTCAAGGCACCTTCAAATATTTGGTCTGTCAGCTCATTGACTGAGCGGGTCCTTTTGGATGGGTAGTCACCCATATACTTCAGCACTGGTGGGGGTAGGAGTCAAGGATCAGCTAACTGGGATATTTGGGGAAGCCCCTCTGCTGATGATGTGGTTAAAAGCATCGTAACATGACTACAGAAGTGGCTGCAATTTGGTGGAGGGGGTGCAGTGTATGGTAAAGACTTTAAACTGCTTTAGAAGATGTCCAGCAAGCTGTCTCTCCCTTTATCATGCATCAAACTAATTTGAAACATTGATTGTTTTGGAGTTGGGATACGTAGACATAAGAAAGTTGCGTGTGATCATGTATTACCTGATCACAGGTACAGGCACCACTGTAAAAGACCAGATTTTCAGCTAGTGTCAGACACCAGTGGAGCTGCAGCAACATAAACCAAATGACAGCCTTCACCATCATGCATATTGCAACTATTCTGCATAAGAGACCACAGTTTTAAAAATTAACATGTATGACACAACAAGAGGAAAAGCACAAAAATGCAAATGTCCCTATTTTTTTCCTTTTCTTTTAACTTCTCCTCCTATTATTATTTGCTAATAAGAGGAAACCAGTGGTAGCAGCAAGAGTGTACTATTAATCAGTAACAAGCCAACAGAACTATTCAAACCATGAAGTTTGAATCCTAGAGTGAAGTCCCATCAAAAAAATAAAGGCTTCAACAGATTGGATCTATGGTTGCACTTAGCTCTTCTCTCCCATGCTGTGTACCTTCTGCCAAGTAAGGGATATTCAGACATCAAACCCTGTCCCCAAGGCCATGTGGATGGTGTTCATCCACACTGATTAGGGTTATGGCCTTCCACAGCAGATGCATTTTGCAGAAATTCAGCTGAAGCAAGCCAGAACAGAGCGAGTGTGGACCAGCAGGACTCAGTAACTTGTTCCCTATTCCTCATTTATTAAGAACTAGACACACCTCAGATCTCAATGATACTTGAGTACAGATCTATGGCTCAGACCCATCTCCAAGACTATGATATGGTCCCAAAGCTGTTAAGAGGGACCACAAACCTTTCCATGGGCTTTGCTTGGGGCCTTAAAGAGCTTGATCCACCCTTTGCCCATCAGACCTGTTGCCCAAGGGCTCTCCCAAGCAGAGGAAGGATATCAATGAAGGCCATGCAGGCTTCTTGGGACAGCTCCTCACTGCCCAGGATCTTCTTCAGCAGTGGCTGTTTGATGGGCTCACGGGTGTAACACCACAGCTTGTCCTTTCCACGGCTCTTTGTGATCATGACTCGGCTGAGGGTGTGCTTGGGAGGTGGCCTGGCAGGAAATGCAAAGCAAGAAAGTGGAGAGATTACAGGGATAAAAGGGACAGCTTGTGGCCAATGTTTCACCTAGGAAGGTTGCTTGCAGCACCTGGCTAATGAACTCTTACAACAAATGGGACTTGACAATTTAGTAAGTATCCAGCTCCAGTTCTATGCAAAGATAAATATTTGTACTTTCCTAGGGCTTAGAAAAGTCCTTTAAAGGACCTTACCCAAATACTGACACCAAAACAACCTACCCTATCCCGAAGAACTTCTAACCACAATAAGAAGGATGATGGCAAAAAATTGTCAGGACAGCCACACTGAAAGAGTATCACCTAGCAGTACAAGCCTACCAGGGGAAAATATTCCACAGGATCTGGTCTGCCTGTTTGGATTGCCAGTCCATCCAAACAGGAGTGGGAGTTTTGGTCAGGTGCATTCAGCAGTGGTGCACATTTACATCTTTGGAGCTGAGATGAAAGTGCCGGTACCTAATTTAAGTGCTGGCTATATGGTCTAAGTACATCCTCCCACATAATATTAAATTTCACACTGTTACACCTCTGCTTAGAAGAAATCCTTCATAAAACCTTATCTGTGAAAAACATGGCTCAAATGCCATGACCTAAACTAGAGGTTGCAGTTATAAAACGTCACACAACGGGGTATTCAGAGTCTTTTCCAGCAGCAAAATTTTCCTGATTCCTAGGCTACTTGCAGATGGATTCCTATAAATTTTGAGGATGGTTTAAAAAAATCACCTAAAATAATCATAGGAAAATTCCTCCAAGGTATATGGCTTTACTTTCTCTTCACTGTCTGAAATTGCCATCTGAGAGGTTCTGATAACATCTTGTCGTTGGTCAGGGGTCATTGTGACCAGTGCCTGTGGGATGAAAAGCTCTCTGTTACTTGGTATATTCGATATAAAATACATCTGATATATTCAGAGAGAGGAAGCAGATACAAAACAAAAATAACAATGAGTGAATAAGAACAACCCATCAATTCCAGGTAACACTCAGTAAGAACTGTGCAACCATCATTTCTCTGTGTCATTCTCAGTTACTAATGCAAGGAATAACAAATGTTTCCATAATGTGGGTCATTTCCTAAAGAAGACAATGTGCTTTGGATCCTACAGCTCCTTATATGAATGCAGTGGTTTCCTCCAACCCCAAATACACCTTTAAGTATTTAGGCCAGCTGGAGTGATTTAGCATGATACATGGATATTCCAAGTCACAGGTTTGTGGTGTTCTAAGTGCCAGGACCAGAAGAAAGGCTGAGATCATTTTTGCCTTGGACAACTTGTCACCTCTCTCATCCACTTTGTTTTCCACCTTATGTTCAGGGAGACTTTGGACAGATCTAAGCACTTCAGGAATGCTTTGACCTCCTCAAGCATTGTACCAAGTTGTGTAATTCTGTAAGACAGCTTACCACGATCTCCAGTGGAGGCATGGTGACTGTAGGTAAGACATAGACGGAATCAGTTGGGAAATCCCCTCTCTGCTTGGTCCGTTCGTTGAGCCCATTAGCCCACCCTGAATTCATCACTTGTTCTCCTGTGTCCTGGTCCAGAACTATGAGGTCTCCTTTGAGGAAGCTGAGGAACCCAGATTCTTCTCCTACTGCAAGAAAACCAGCCATTGGTTTGAATTTTTTTCCAAATTCTTTGGGAATATTAAATCTATCTATATGTTTACCACTGAGATGGGCTATTTACTTACCAGGGTTTGGGTTGTCTTGGAGAGTGACCACATACTTGGATCGTTTCCTTAGTCCTTCAAGGAAGGTCACCACCAGGTCCCGGATATCCTCTGCATTGTTGGAGGTGAAAGTGTATTCATCGCCTTTAATGGTAGCCAAAGTGAAACTCTGTCCTTGCAACTTTCCTCCTCTGGGATATATTTTTATGGGAGACATACACATGACACTTAATGACATCAAGAGGCAAAGCTTGGAAAAAGGCTGGTTTATGGTGAGATTGCCAGCTAAGTCCTTACCTGCTGCTTGACACAGCTGTGATCTCTGGGAAAGAGAGCTCTAAGAGAACCTGCTCCTGTTCATCCACAAAGTACACTCCTGTCCAGTTGACAGCTACAATCACATCATTTTTAGGCAGGCTTGGCCCTGTGTTGAAGACAAGGCATACAATCAGCTTATGAAGGGTCTTAGGATACAGAAAATGTGTGCCTTTCAAAGCAGGATTCAACAATAAAAAAACCAGTGGTTTTTTTTTTTGTTTGTTTGTTTGTTTTAGGAAGAGAAATAGTATCAGACTCATAGCCTGAGCTGTTGCTAATCAGGATGCAACAAAAAATAACATATCCAAAAAAGACTAGCTAGATTATCTCCTTCTTGTCTGTGGAATCCCTCTCTCTCTTTCATTTTGCTTTAGAGCATCCTGTGCTCTGGGGATGTGCTTTACTGACTCACCTGAGAATTTGAAGGCTTCATAAAACCGAGAAAACAGTAAAGGCCACTTGAAACGTGCAAAATCCACTACCTCTTCCTTGACCTTTTTTGGGTCTGTTCTCTTCTGAGTATAAATTCCCTACAGAAAAAGCAAACCACAATCAACATGAAGCAAACCCCCACTTAGGAAGAGAGCAAACAAAATTAATCTATGTAACCCGAAGGTCTTGGAACTAATATTAAAGGAGGTCTCAGTGCATCTAAGGGCCAAACAAAATACTACAGGAACAAGTGATAGTTTGGGCCAAGTCCTGGCCTTTGGTTCCCACTTCAGGGAACAATTTGACTTTAAGAAGCCTGGGCAAGCATATGGCTGAGATTTGTCTCAGTTGACCTTGGGTTTCCTTTTGGGGGATTTTGGGTCAACCTTTTGGCTTGACAGTTCTTTAGCTGGAAATGGACACTCAACAGCCCTTAAGTACCTTATGTAGGACATCCTCAGATACTGACACTTCTATACAAAACTGACAGGCCAATGGAGGATGTGCAAGATCCAAGTGAGTTGCATCCCTGGGTCTCCATTGACAGTTAAGGCGAGGTGAGACTCGTGACACACATGGAGATGTTTACATTTTAGGGATCTTAATCTGAAGGTGGCTCCTGCAGTTAAATGGATGCCAATTATCATGTCAGGATGACCAACCTTATGAATGGTCGCAAGTTATGAGTAATGAGTTATGGAAGGGGTTGCCATGTGACAGTGTCACAAATGTTCTAATTGAAGTCAGGGAGGTTTTATATAATGCCTGGCACAATAAGGTCCCAACATTACCTGGAGACATGAACAATCACTGTAATACAACCACAATCCTGTGTAACAAGAATATCACCCCAGAGATAGTATTTTGCTTCTCCCACTAAATCTCTGCACGTTGCCTCGTTCTGTCAGATCTTGCCTCAAAACCTGCAGTAAAGCTGAACGTAGCTAGAACAAACTCTGTCCTTTCTCACTGATTTAGCTTCAGGCTAGGCTAAGAGCTGAGCTATGATGTCTGACATGTTTAAAAGACATATGAAACTACTGAAGCATGCCATGGTGCTCCACTGTCCCCACCTTTTTATGTGCAGCTATAATGAGCTGAGCCCATTTTTCTACTGTTTTTGATGCTGTGATCTCTCTGTCTGGGATGTAGGATGGAATTAGATTTAGCAGCCTTTCCAGTACCATCTCTGACCCGTAGTCCACATAGTATTGCTGGGAAGCCAGTTCTGCTAGATCTTCCTCCTATGGGAGACAAACAAGCCAAGTTAATACTGTTACTAGGTCTTCAGAACATCCATCCTCCACCATTCAAGGAGCTCTTTGTGGCAGCTGGACGTACTGCTGCTTCAGTACATGGCGTGGTGATGCTTCGTTTCAACAGAACTTCAGCAGTGCTTTTTGCACATCAAAAGTCCAGGAGATTGACCACTAAAAGCTAAGACTAAGCCTTAACATGTTCAGTGACTAGCACTACACAACCTCCTCTGTACTGTGTGGGAACACGTTTTCCCCAGTCTTTCTTTGCAGATCAGTCTGTTTCTGATGCCTGCAGTCAGCAGTGGATGATTTTGCTATGGTAGACAGAGCTTAGTGATTGAAAACTGCATGTATCCATCACTTCCCACATTTGGGAAGCCCAGCAACTGAAGCACCTGTGCATAATGCAGAACTGTAAAATTCCTTTGATGCAGCTACATTTCAAGCATTGTGGGGTGAAATAATAGAGCTACTGCAATGATAATAGCACAAGAAGACCAAAGGGTGGGGGAGAAAGGACAGGACTTCTGATAAGATAAAAGAACTGCAGTTAACGCAAAAGAGATGTGAAGAGACAATTTAGTTCTCAAGGTGACTGGACTCTACCGGACCACAGGAGAATGATCACGTATTCGGGAAGAGAGACGTCTTCAATTTGACACCTGGGTGATCTTAAATACAAGCAAAAAAACCCTCCAAACTCCCCTCAAAAATGTGATGGACATTTTCAGAGAAATAATTCTGTAAGCTTCCAGAGCTTATGCCATTATGTTTATGCTGCCAATGTCCCTTCACTGTATGGCAGAATTGCTGGGTTTGTATTGCATGGCAGAGGTCTGGGTATCCTGAAAAGCATCTCTCATGTCTAAGACTTGACAGAATTCACCAAACAAGGTTTTGCTGTGTACTCCTGATGTGGTGATCTGATTACAGACTACCTGTGGCCCTCCAAGCAGAGGCTGATGGATGAAGTGGCTGTTCACTTTTCCATCCAAAAGTCACCAGGCGAGAGTGCTCATGCAGCACCCAAGCCCAGTCAAGAGGATCTGATTGTTGTAGCTACTGTTTTCTAAATGAATACCATAAACCCCCAAACTAATAGGCATCCAGGGAGGAATATTTGTCATCCCCTTTGTTGGAACCTACTTCACCATCTCAAAGATACTTGTTGGACCAGACCAGTAGCTGCTAAAGTCACATACCTTGTCACACCGGTACTCCCCAAACTTCACCCCTCGCACGATCTGTTGGTAAATGAGATTGGTAGCCACGTTGTCCTCACTTGGGTTGTGCCAAGGAGTGAAGATCTCCTTCCTGAAGAAGAGCCGCCACGGCGCGTTGCGCTCCTGTGCTCCCTGTTCTTTGGCGTACTGCTCACACTGAGACACAGCATCCATCACATGGTCATTGCCACTCCCCAGCGAGGATACCTAGTCAGGGCAGAGGGAAACGTGCCATTCACCTCTCTAAAAGCTACTCTTTCTAGGTAGAGATATCTGGTTTTGAGTCACTCATTCAGACCTCCTTTATAATCAAAATAAATCAATATATCTATGTCTACTAGCCAGAATTTATCACATCTGTCTTTTCACTGGAGTCTGGCATGAAGCCCTAAAGTACTATATCCCCTTAGACTTAACATCCCTGGATGAATGTCTCCTTAAAAAAGACAAAGAGGGTGGAGTATAAACCGCTTTCTTCTCCACCTGCAGGCAGAGGTGGCCACATCTGGAGGTGAGAATATACTTCATCCTCTTAGACAGCAACTGTAGGAGTACTTCAGTTTCATTGACTTGCAGCTGTTGTTTCAGCTGAAGTTTTACCCTAGGTCTGTTTTCCTTCTCATTTACGCTCACCTTTATTTTAACAGAATTTCTGAAAAAGGTATGTTTTTAGGTTAAATAAATCAGTTTAAATGCCAATGCAGGTATGACAGTTTATGTTCTAGCTCATTTTCAAAGCTTAATTTCAACCATTAGCTTTCCAATTAAATGTAGTAGCTCCCCCGCATAAAAATCCACGTTGTTTGTTTTATTGCAAATTCACCTCAAATAAACATGTCAGAGAGTAAAAACATAGCATCACGTAATTCTGTAGGTGGAAAGAAATTTCTGGATGTTTCTGGTCCAGCCCAGTGGTTAGAGCAGGTCCATCTGTGCATTTTCCTGCTAAATTCTGAATATCTCCAAGGAGGGAGATTTTCCGACAACACCACTCCAGAGTTTGACTACTCTTATTGTGAAAATCATGCTGACACTTGCACTGTAGAAATTTTCCTTCTGCCTTCTGGAAGTTATGTGACAGCAACTAGAACCTCCCTCTTCTTTCACAGAGTTATTCAGGAACAGATCTCAAGATATACCTTGTCAAAAAGTGCAATGTAAAGTGAGAAGCCAAATCGATCCTTCAGGCTGATTTTGTCAGCCAAAGAATTACAGAGCTCTTTAGCAGTTGTTGCAGAGTCGGTCAGCAGTGTTTTGGTTGTCCCATCCATAAATGTTACAGGCAGCATGATAGGTTTCTTGGACTTGGTTGCCTAATGGATGAAAGTCAAACTTTATAAGGTTATGTGTATTTCAATACTATTTACCTACATACTCTTCTGTCCCACTCTGATAACCATTTACTAATTCCTGATCCCACTGACTGGCTGCTTTTGAATACTACCATACTGTATTTATCAACAGGAAAATGTATGGTCAGCCACTGACAGCACTTGGAAGTCACAGATATTTTATTTAACACATTCAGTCCTCAAGGCGCCTAATCCAATAAACACAAGCATGCCTGGAAATGCTCATGGACACTGGAGCACAACTGTATATGCTAGTAAACCAGCAGAGAAAAAGAGCAATTTTTGCACAAACTGCCTTTTCCAGCTATGATTATCCCCAGACAAGTCCCAGGGACCATTTTCAGGAGGCAGTTTGCCTGCAGCCACCTTCATCTTTAAGACGGTTTTCTAGAATATATGGGGGCTTGCTCCGTGCCAGCTGGCTTCAAGGTCCAATAGCATTCTCAAGCACACTTAATTTAAAAGTTTTGAGACAGCCAAAAGCATCGATCTGAGGATACATACTCTGCAGCAAAACCAGGAGGGACAGGGAATGCAATATCTTGGAATTACCTGAACATTCTTGACAGAAATATGCATTTTGTCGCCCCACATTCTGTCCTGCCAGAGATGTGGTTCCTGCGACAGTGAAAGGCTTAAACCCTGAGCCTCAGCTGCCTGGGGAGGAGATGGAGGGACTCGTACCTGCAGCTCCAACCAGCTGGGTGGCTGTGTCCTTGTCCCATTGGCAAATGTTCGCCTCAGCCTCTCTTCACAATAGGGAGCATAACCTGGGGGGCCTCCATTGATAAAGTTCCTTAAATACTGTTGGCAGCAGGGAACACATTGGTTAGACCTTTGGCTCTTTAGACCAGGCACTTGCAAAGGTTAAGAAGCAATGTCTTATTGGAGAAAAGCCCTCTGGGACTAACGACAGTGATACTACTCAGGCTCAAATGTTCATACATTGCATCACTGGAAGCTGAGAGAGAGTATGACGGTCTGCACCCCTGCCTTGTTCTTCTACTGTGCTTTTCTGGCCTTGAAGGAGATAAGATACCAGACTAGACAGAACTTTGATTGAAGCCAGTGCAGCAGCTTTTCTGTTTCTGCTATTGCTGCCACTGATTTCTACCTCTGTATTTTAAAGATGTATTATAAAATGTTATTGAGTGTTGGGCAAAAAGATAGGAGTGAATGAAAAAGATGTGTAAGTAATGACCCAAGGGAATTGTAAGTGAATACCACTCAGAAAACATAGCTGCCAGCACAAGAGATCTTTCACAGTGACATTAAACAGGCATTTCTTTAGTCAAATTTTAAACTGCATTTTGGAAGATCCTAAACCAGAATTTGAGGCACTTCACTGTATGTTAAAAATACAATCACACTACTGTAGAGAAAATGAAATCCAATGACTTCTACAGTATGAATGATAATACACTTAAAAATATTACACAAACATCTTGGCCAAAATGTTAGCTAAGACAAATAGTTCTGTAAATCAAATTCTTCTGAGAGACTTTGTAGATAGATAAAGGCTTCTCTGAATGATAACACACAGCTATTCCTTCAGATACACAGATAGCTTTATAACACGGTCAGCCGTAAATAACATGGCTAGAGAGACAGGCATCTCTGTCAACAGTAACTTATAAAGTATGAAATATCTAGGTAATACAGTCATATTACATGGATTACAGCTGATGCAAATGATTGTAAGCAGTTGATGCAATGTAAAAGTGTAGTTTCAATTATGCTATTGCTAATAATGAACTATGTAATTATTTATTTTTCATATTTCTACTTTTTTTGTGGTTGAGCCTTCCCACTAAGCCCATTGTTACTTGAAAGAAAGGTGCAAAGAACAGGAGTGCTAATGTGTCTTGACCCATGCTTAACATATGATGGAAAAGTGGAATCCAAAGCACAACTTGCATATCTGGGAGCTGGAATACATATTGAAAACTGCCTCATTATCAATACCCTTCTCAAAATGTTCAGTTCTAATTGAGACTTTTGAATGCCATCCAGAGGGACCTGGACAGGCTTGAGAGGTGGGTCTGTGTGAACCTTCTGAAGTTCAACAAGGCCAGATGCAAGGTCCTGCACATGAACTGGGGTAATCCCAGAGACAAATACAGGCTGGATGGAGAATGGAGAGCAATCCTGAGGAGAAGAACTTACTGTTGTTGGGGGACATTGTCTTGGCAATGTGTGCTCGCAGCCCAGAAAGTCAACTGGGCTGCATCAAAAGCAGTGTGACCAGCAGGTCAAGGGAACAGATTCTGCTCCTCTGCTCTGCCATCACAAGACCTCACCTGGAATACTGTGTCCAGCTCTGTGGCCCCCAACACAAGAAAGACATATACCTGCTGCAGCAAGTCCAGAGGAGGCCACGAAGATCACAAGTGAGAGGGCTGGAGCACCTCTGTTATGAAGACAAGCTGAGAGAGTTGGGATTGTTCAGCCTGGGGAAAATAAGGCTCCAAGGAGACCTTAGAGCACCTTCTAGTACCTAAACAACTGGAGATAAAGGTGCTGGAGATGAGAGAGTTGGAGAAGGACTTTTGACAAGGGCACGGAGTGCTAGCACACAGAGAAGTTGCTTTAAACTGACAGACAGTAAGTTCAGACTGGATATAAGGAAGAAATTCTTTCCTATGAGAGTGGTAAGGCACTGGAACATGTTGCCCAGAAAAGTTGTGGCTGCCTCAACCCAGGAAATCTTCAAGGCTAGGCTGGATGGGGATTTGAGCAGTCTGCTCTAGTGGAAAGTGTCCCTGCCCATGGCAGGGCGATTGAACTAGATGACCTATAACGATCCTTTCCAACCCAAATCATTCTACGACTCTGTAATCTTATGATTCTATGAGTCTACGTCCAAGTCTCCAGAACTGCTCATAAATTATTTCTTATAAGTGCTTCACTACTCTAAAGTAATCTTTCGCTATTAAAGATTTAAATCCACATAACTTCCTGTGCCATACTTTCTCAGATCTCATTTCCACACATAATTTAATTTTCTGCCACTTTGCCAGTGATTTATCTGCTTTATTAGATTTCATTGGCAAGGCTCGGGGACGAAGGAGGGATTTCTGTTCTGGCTTCAGCTCTTTCAGTGCCAAAAACCCAGTATCTAATCTGATTATATATGGAAATTAATGACATACCTTTATTTCCAGTCAGGCACTAGAACAAGCTGCACAGGGAAGTGGTGGAATCACCATCCCTGGAAGTGATCATAAACCATGTAGATGTGGCACTTGTGGACATGCTTTAGTGGCAGGCTTGGTTATGGTTGGACTTGTTGATCTTAGAGGTCTTTTCCAACCTTAATAATTCAATGACTCATTTGGAATGCAGACCATTCAAATCTGGGCAAAATAATTTTGCCCAGAAAAAGGTTCCAAGAAATTCCTTAAGAACAACCTGATTTTCAAAAGTGTCAGCTGCTTAGCATCCCCCACTGACTTCAGTCGTGCTGATCCACAGTGCTGCTGAAGACATTAAATGTCACCTCACAGGGCTGTTTAGAATTGGATGTTTTCAATATGACACATGGTGGGGCATGTACATCATGCAGAGAGCACCTATGCAAACATACTTCCAGGTAAATTAAATCCTTCTCTTTCTAAGTGCAAATTTTAAAATATCAATTTATATTTATAATTAGCTGTGTAGTTCTATTCCTTGCCAATTGTGCTAGAGTACATGCCTGAGGTCACACTGTCAAAGCCAGTAGATTCTTGAATGAATGCACAGACCTTTGTATATGAGAAACAGGGGAGAAATGTGGGCTCTTCTGGTTGTGCAAATTCCACTTGAAGCTTCCCACAAGGAACTTTCCTGCCAGAAGTCAATAACATCTTCACACATCTACAGTGCAGGAGGCACCATCTAAACTGGTTGTCTATATTCCCTTTAGAATCACAGGAAAGAGAGGGTCAGTTCTCAGGAGTGACTCATCTGACTCCCATAAGACATGGAACCTGGGATCATGCACACTTTTCTCAGGAACTTGGTCATCTTCATTTCTGGCAAAGACTGAGATTCCTTCTACTGTGAAACCCAAGAGAAAAGCTGGTCCCATGGGTGGAAAAGCAAATGTATTGGCAGATAATTCATGAGATAGATAGCTACATTTTACCTTCACAAACTTCTCAGAAGGAGCAAAGCATCCCACACAGAGGGACATTAGGATCCAACCCCTGGCATGGCTGCTTTTTGATGGGTTCTGGGTCAGCTGCTTGCAGATTTGACAGTAGATTTCATCCCTGCAACAGAAATTTAAAAAAAATCAATTAAAAGTTAAAATGAAACATTGAAAAACATTAGGTGAATTATTTAATTATTCCTATTAATTAATAGGAATTAAAAAAAACTTTTTAAAAAACCCAAGCACATTAAAAGGTGGTGTTTTTTGACACAATCAGAGAGACAGACCCTGTCTGCATGTGACTGACAGTCAAAAGTTCATTTTAGTATCACAAGGATATTAATTTAACTGCCTTAACGATGTTTACCCTGATCACTGCAGCATCTCTAAAATGCCATCCATCACCAGTTCTGTAACATCCTCTGAGTTTTGCCCATGTTTCAACTAAGATTCCCACAGCTGACTGACACTGCTTTCAGAAGGAGAGAAATAAAGGGAGTCTCAAGGTTCAGGGAAGCTCCAAGCCACCTCTGGATGATGGAGTTTATTCCATCTCCTTAGAAAGATTTCCCAGAGAGAATATCCTAAAATAACTTTCATAGAGACCCATCAGTGGGGAGTCTTTGTTTGCTGGCTATTCCTTGAGATACCTGATTTTGCTTTTTTCGGCAACTATCAGGTCCAGTGGAGATCAAGGTTTGTCCTGCTCTTGTGTCCAAACAGAAACATACATTGACAGCTGTCTCATTTGGGATTGAATGTCCACTTTGACTTTATTTTTGTTATCTACATGCAAAATGAGGGATAACAGTACTTCCTCATCTACATGGGAGGCCAAAAAAAAATGTTAGGCAACCTGTTACACTGACAAAACCCATGAGAAAGCCCATGGGACACTACCAGGTCTGCCTGCAAAGAAGACTTTGTGCAGAAAAGTAATTCTACGGATTTCATGGTGAATTGGGAACATAAAATGAAAGTGAGAGAAGGTGATCATCAGAGGAAGATGCTCACACTGTTCCTGGAGTAAGCAGATAAGTGTGAGTGAAAAGAGTGACACTGCACAGGCAAGGATTGTATTATAACACACACACACACAAGTGGGCTAAACAAAAGATATGCAGTTGGCCTTAATTTGGCACTTTCCAATTTTTAAATAATTATTTTAGCAACTGAAATGAGTTTTTCATTAGCATGCCATCAAAAATTTTCACACAAACAAAAGTGATCTAAATAGTCAAGTGGATAACAAAGAGTAGTAAGGAACAAGAGTGAGTGTTAAAAATCAATCCAGTGGCCAGTAGGACTTTTAGAAGTGACCACCCTCTGTGTGGTCTTTCCATTGGGCCTGATATGGACATTAAGGAACATGATCCAGTCCAGCCTGCATTATACAACACAACCATAAAAATAATAAAATGAGAGCTTTTCAAAGGTGCACACAATATCAAAATTGTTTAAGTATTGCAAGACAAGCTCAAGGAAGAAGGAATGAAAAGAATGGCATGTTCATGCCTTTGTCTTCATTTCTAACCTTAAGGCTGGCCTGAGGATGCCATTACCAATAATGAAATGGAGCTTCTCTAGGTTGGAGGTAGGTCGGTCTTCGAGCATGCTATTACCCTGGAGCGTAGACTCACCATCGTGAAGTCTCTTTGTCACCTGCCAACCAGACACATCACTCTCTTTCAGTACAGCCAGTTACTATGTCTCCCCCCACTCCCACCCCAAGTGCGTGGTGCTCCCCCAGGGGGACTCCTCCACCAGCCAGGAGGGGTCTCAGAAGTTCTTCAACCTAGGACTTTGGCAGCAATGGGAGGGTTTGACTGTGTTGGCTTTAATCATGTATGGGTGAAGTTAAAAATAGTCCTGCCTAGTCACACTTCCACCTGCTTGCTCTTTTCCCAGGATTTCTACAATGGCACCATTGAATCCCAGCTCTGAGCTGATCCTGCAGATGGGAGAGGGCCACCAAGGATCTTTGGAATAAACCCATCTTATTGCCAAGGAAGATGTGTCCCTTTAACTTATTCATACTAAAATAACCAGTAAAACACTGACAAAATGGACTCACTCTCCATGCTAGTGATGCAGCCAAAAATGCATAAGCATGGTGCTGTTTGTGAAAGCAGGGATGGAATTAATCTGCCTATCAGTTCTCTGTCTCAGCCAAGCAACTCAGTCTCCATTTAGAGTCACTAGAGAAAGACCAACATTTCTAGTGTGTGTGACTCTAGAGGGTGACTATCTTAGGGAGCAATCTTCGTGCTCTCAAGCAGCTAAAGCCAGGTGAGATGGTGCCTGCTCTGGAAATGGACAGTCTTTGCATTGTTTTCATCCCTCCCCCCAAAAAGATTTATTGCTCCTCACTCTTTTGAGATGGGATTTTTCAAAAGCTCTCAGCTTGGGGTAACTGCTCCCATGAGGAGCTTTGTCCCTGGCATTGGAGCAGAGCAGAGGATGGGTGAATGTAGTTGGAGACTCCAACTCTGCTACCTATGCCACGGCGGAGGGCAGGAAGCTAAAAGCAGGGATAACATTCAGACCATCACAGAGTGGTGAGAGGTATCGGCAGCTGGATGGAGGGCTGTGAAAGAGGGGAGGGAAGGTGCTGGATGGATGGAGAACGGGAGCCGAGGGGAGGCCGGCGCGAGGTGCAGAATGACTCAAGGAGACACGGGAAGCCAACCTTTCCCCTTAAACACTCCTTAAATCTTTCAGGCAGAGAGACAGGTAGCGCCAAACCCAGAGGGCTGGTTCTATGTTGTCTAGGGAAAAGCAGAAGAGAGTCAGAGAGGGCTGCAGACAATCCAACGGCACTTGTGCTGCCAGGCGGCCAAGCGTCTCCTCTCACCTCCTCTGTCAGTTTGGATTTCTTCTTGAGCGTTAAGGAGACCAGTTTGTGCCGCACACTGTTCTTCTTGTGCCCGTCAATGTGAGTACTCTGCAAAGCAAGAAGGGTGGATGCAATGGGGTGAGACACAGAACCCTGCCAAGTGCTCTCCCTGTCTTCCCTGGACTCCTGCAAAAGACCATTAATCCTGCACAAAGAGTGAGATATTTCAGAGGCTGGTGGGAACCAGAAGTGTGCACCTATATCCTGTACCCCTTGAAAACCCAAATATGGCTCTGAATTTTGCAGATACTCTCTAAACCATGAGCATCCCTCAAATAAAAATTATATATTGGGGACACTTGAAAAAAGTTATGTTGAATACACGGTTGTCCTAGTCAACCCAGGTCCATCCAGTTCTGCTTATGACAGTGCAAATGAGATGAGCCACTTGGAGACCACTCTCTGGGACAAGCCATTTGCACAGTGGGTTTGTAGCCGGCAGCCATCTAGGCAGGAATTCATGGACAGGTAGTTATCTACGATGGTTTCATAACTTTTAACCAGTCTTGTGCTCTATCAGATTTCCCAGAAGAATAAATTTGATGCGGAACAGCCCCAGGCACTGACTATATATCATCAAGTTACTGTTGGATTTCTACTTTTACACCAAACTTTTTGACCCAGTTAACCCCTCCCCATTTTAAACAGCTTTGAAAGGACTATAATGTCACATACAGTCAACACTTTGAGTCCTGCAGATGTGATGGTTTATAACCCTTATAAAGACAAGTTGGTACTGTAAACCTGGAGTTGCATATCATTTTGCTCAGGGTCAGCTCAGGCATCTTTTGCACTCTGAAGAGATGATGTAACCAAAGAGAAAAAGGACAGCTTAAATTTTTCTTCTCTTCTGTACTATCTGATGTTTCAATGGGCCAAAATATGCCTTTTTGTAAAAAAACAAGCAAGAAATGATGGGTAGAAGGAATGAAAGGTGATTCTTGGCGTGTATTTTTACAGAATTACAGTCTGGATGAGGCTACTCTCCTCAGATAGTTCACTGAAAATGCTGAATGGAATCATAATTTCTAAAAACTAGGAGATTTGTTAATTTACCTCTGCAAATGCTGCAGAGGTTTGTCAAGAAAACTTCTTGAAAATTAAACAGTGACATCCAGAAGATGTCAACAGCTGATAATACCTTGTCCTACTGAATGAAGCAATTGCCAAAGATGAAAGCATATCAGTGCTATGGATGTTGATTTACCCAGCACAATGTCCTATCCATGAAGGATACTAAGATGAAGTCCCCCAGTGACATCCCAAAATACACTCAGGATGCAATAGGGATTTTTTTTTTTAATTTCCACAGTTTAATCTCCTGGTAACTTATTACTTCCTGTTCCAAGATTAAGGGCACATTTTTAATTTAATCTCTTCTGACTCAGGGCAGATCAAAAAGAAATCCCCAAATGAGAAACTGATGACATGGGACATTGAATTCCCTCTATGTATTTTAGCCCAGTGGGGTGGGGAAGAGAGATCAAAGCCCCATGAGAGGTATCAGGGCACTTCCTTCACTTTATTGCTGGGGGACATTCAGTTATCCCTGTGAAGAAAGGACAGGATTAACAGCTGACACATGGGCAATTCACCCTTTGTAGCATAAGTGCAAATAAAATCAACAAACTGATTGCCTGCAGCAAACCCCACAAGTTGTTTCTTTCCAACATGTCAATATCCAACACCTAATAATAGCATCTCTTCTATAGCCACAGCAGTTACCTCTCCTTCTCCCTGCAGAGCCTGTAGTTCTTTCTTATAAGTCTTCTTGCCAAGAGTCTCATAGATTTTTGTCATAACTGGTATCTTTTCACCACCATCACTCATGGCTGTGTGATATTTTGGCTCAGGGAGATCTCCCATGAAACGGAGGATAGTGATCCATACAGCAAGTGCTGCCTATTTGAAAGGAAAGTTACGCTCCATTAGTTCACACCAGTGCAGTGGAGGGGGGGGTGGTCAAGCCATGCTGAATCTGCCAGGATAACCACTGTGGTCTCTCTGTACATCTGCAGGAGATCAAACATTTCCCTGTATCACACACAACAGTTTTGCCTGCAGCATACATTCCCCCTGTGCATGCTGGGCAGGCTGGTGGCTGGGACCACACATTCAGGCTTTTTGTGTTTGTGCCATCATGAGTGTATTTGTGCACCCCACAAGGGGTTTGCTATTGGTAGGAGATGCCAACCTTATTGAGGGGCAGTGACTGGCAGCTCCTAACCCCCACTGCAGAGGAGGAGGAAGAACACAGTGAGGGCAAGTTCATGGCCAATGTAATGTGCATTATAGCCATGCAGGTTCAATCCATTTCTGCTCTTGTACTGCTGGCTACAGGACAAGCAGTTCTTCTAGATCTGCACTGGTGTGTTTAACAAGGTAAGAAGTAACTTTTCCAGCTCCTCAGAAGCTTTAGAAGTGATACACAAAAATTTTCATTGCCCATGCCCTGAGCCAAGAGCACTTCATTAACTGTCTTAATACAAATATCAAGGAGAAGAACTTGCCTCTCTAATGCTACATCCCTCTAATGTTTGTTGTCTTACCAGCACTAAAAACATGCTGGCAAGACAGTGTCTACTGATACCTGTGCAGCAGATAAGTGTATCCCAAAGGGAAACCACTGGTACCTTTGGGCTGAATGGTTTCCCAAGCTTGCTGCAACCCACCCAGCCCTGCTCAAGATTTTTCATCCCCTGCCTCACCAATTGGTCTCCTTCATCTTCATGGTACAAGAGAGGCTGCTTGAGAGGCCGGCGGATGTATGTGTGTGTCGTTGTGCCCTGGAAATATGTAGCAGCAAACTTGGCAAATTTGTACTCTGAGAGATCTTCTTCCTCTTCCTCAGGGAGAGGCAATGCTGCATCCAGGTCCTCTTCCTCTAGCTCCTTCTGGGCTTGCTCAAGATCCTGTTGTGGAAGGACATGTCAGACACTCAGCATGGCTTTGGATATTGAACTACCCCTTCCCTTTGGGCCTGACTTTTCTCTGTGTCTGATTTCCATCCCAAAGGAAAAGTCAGCCAGAGGGAAAACGTGGAATATAGCTCTGGAGCCCATGTAAAGCCCAAGCTCTGAAGGACATGCTTGTGCCCAGGAATGTCCCCAGAGCAGCAGAAGAAGAAACAAGCATGGTCCCACTCACAGCATGGGGAAAAGGTGCCCAAGAGCTAAATGCTGCAAGCTGTGATGAGCCGCAAAGGAAAAGATCTCAAAGGCCACAGGTCCTCAATGATCTTATAGTGATATTGCTCTCCTCCATTCAGTAGCCCGAGAGAAAGCCAGCAGGCTGCCTGCCCGTCCCCAGCCACAGCATGGTAACCCTCTGGGGCCACACAGAAAAGCCTGGCCTTGAAGGAAGCTTTAAGAGACACACTTTTGTGATGCTGTACTCTTTGTTGTCTCATTAATATTTTGTTAAAACCTTCCATGTGATAGTCAGGCACATGTATGTCTCCAGTACCTCGAAGCCATTGGGTGCCTGTCCTTCCTGGCCAGGCAGGGAGGAGGTTGTCCCCAGGAATCCAAACATTTTGTCCACCATTTCTGAGTCATTCACTGGCTCGTTGCGAGCCTTCTCCATTTTTTCTAAGAGCTCTTTCTTACGACGTGCTTCCTCCTTCTCCTTTACTTCTCTCTCTGCATCTTCCCGTGCCAGCTGGGCCAGGCGTACCTGCAAAAGGACAAGTGCAATGACTCAACTGCTCCTTCCAAAGAGCTGGAACTAAATGCTGCAGGGCCTGGTTTTAGAAAGGCAGACTGCCCAGTGCTTAGGGCACTATACCAGCATCATGACTTGGAGCAAATCAGTGACATGCCTACGTCCCAATTCCTTAACTGCGGAAGGACAAAGCAACAGCACTTTCTGCTTCCTTAGTGCCTGTTTAGGTGTCGGTCCATGCACAGAAACTCCCATTGATCTTATTTTTTTATTTTATACAAAAACCCTGCATGTGCCCACACACAGGGTGTCCCAGTTCCCCCTTCAGTCTTTATACAATAGCAAAAGCAAGTGAATAATAACTACAATCTCTGGCATTCCTGTGCAGCAGATCAGAAATTCTGGAGCAGCTTCAAACTAGTTAGAGCACAGAGTACTCTAGAGAATTAAATACAAACTGCTCAAGCGGGGCAGAAAACCCTTAGATATTTTTGTCATTGCCCCTCAAAGGAGCAAAATGAGTCCCTGGAAAACAGACAGAAACCCAGAAAGAGATCAGTCCTGATGTACTTGGTGCTTCTTTTCTGCTTCCTCTTTGGCTTTCTTGGCACTCATCTCCTTTCGGAGTCGTTCCTCTTCTGCCAGTCGAAGTTTCTCCGCTTCCAGACGTCGATGATACTGTGGGAATAAACAGAAGAGCCCTCCTGAATAGGCATCTACTTATTTTTTGAAATTTTCTTCGTTTAAAAACAGATCCCAAGAGCACGTGATGTGGAAGCACGTTTTTCTCCCCTCTCCCCACCTCTGTTGCCCACAACTGACCTCTCCTCTGCGGTACTTACTTCCCCCCGGAGGCGCTTATACAGCCTTCGGGCGATCATGCCCCGGGCGTACGCCTGGACGGTGAGGACAGCCCAGAGGCGGTGGCGGAAAGCCCTACGGACCAAGTAGCCCCGGCATCGTGCCTGAAACTCGATGATTCGCCGGCGAGCCATATGGTACTGCTTATGAAGCTTGCGGGATCGGTAGAGGGCCTGCAGCCTCAGGAAGCCAATCCGCATCTGCAAGAGGGAGCAGGATGAAACCACCCCACCACCCAGGGGCTCAGTCATCATAAGCAGATTTCCATTGCTAATCTCCTTCTTGCACGGCTGTAAATAAGAACCACTGAAATCAGTCCCCACAAGGACAAACCTTCAGGAGGTTCCCCAAGAGGCTGGAGAAATGAAGCCCTCCGGCTGCTGCGTTGATTCAAAACTCAGAAAGGACAAAGATAGTTTCTTCCTCACTGAGTCCTACAGAGGCCTCAGGACATCTGGTTGGTCATCTCAAGACAGCCATAAGCCATAAGGGTTGCTCCCATGAAGGTCCAGCATCTGCAAACCTCCTGCCTGACAGTCAAGGTGCTGTTTCATGGCAGGAGGCAGCATCCTGACCAGCCTGGAAGTGGCTATTCCTATCAAGTTGCACACTTGGAGGATGATTTTGACGTCCTTTAGATCCCAACACACTTCACAAATGACTTGCTGTTGGGTCAGAGCCAGCTGGGACAGGGAGAGAAGAGGACTATTGGGTTAGGGACAAACCCAATATGTTCCCACTTGGACATGGAGTTTGGTTTTTAGAAGAAGCTGCTCTTGAGTTTTTAGTCATCTGGAAACTAGGGGAAGACTTATAAAACCTCAAGTGACCAGTTGCTGCAATGGATATCTAAGTCATGGGGAAAAGGACAGCTAGAAGGTTGTCAGGTGCTCTCTCCAACGAGAAGGCAAAGCATAAAGAGCAAACTTCCATTCATCGCTCCAACTTATAAAAGCCAACCTCCCCACTTCCTACATTCAATGGGACATTTTGAACCAGCAAACTCTTACGTATGTCCCAGCTGAAAGAGGTAGGAAGGCAGAGGTGTGAGGAAGCACCCCTGTACTTACAGCGCCGTAGTTCTTCCTGCAGTTATGTCCACGCCAGTATCTCTGAATCATCAGGACTGAATTTCTCACTTTCAGGAAATTGGACCTGCAAAGGCATTTTAATCACTTGCCTCTGTGGTTTGGCCACAAGTTATCATCATCATCTCCTGGGCCTCATTTCTTGCAGATTTGAACCTGAGTGTCCAGGTGGAGTAAACACTGTGTTTTGGCCTGAAAATGTCTCCTTTCCCAGTTCGTCTTGCTTTCATAAAAACATCTGTAGGAGCTTCCTCTGATAGGTCTCGGCAGGCAGATTCTGCCAGGTTATGGGAATGGGAAGCAGGAGATACTGAGAATGGTCCCCTCCTTCCCCCAGCCCTGCACCCTCTTCTCACATCTGAAATCTCTTTGCTATGTGTCCTTCTGACTTCAATCTAGCATCTGAGAATGGATTCAATCTCACCCAAATGATGAAGAGCAAACTTCATCAACACTACCCTGCTACCCCTATCTACTCTTCCAATCCTTCTTAGGCTGATCTGATTCTACCTGCAGATACACCTTGGAGACCATTGTGTTGGAAGGGCTTGGAGGTCAGGCTAAGATTAGTGTGTGAAAGATTGATGAGTTATTTAGTACGTGCTCTTTCTGCAAAGCACAACCTGAGTCACAGCCATGGTTTGACAGTTCAAGAGCAAAAAGGGCCAAGAACTCTCCCTCCTCCGTGGGTGAAGCTTATCCTTGCCTGTGGCTCCCCATCTTCATCCAAAATGGTGCCGTGAGCTCCCCATGGGCTACCTGTCCTCCTCCCATATCTTGCAACTGGGTTGCAAAGAGAAGAGCTCTGAACCCCCTAGGCTTTGGGGAGAGCAACTTCAGTCACAGCGGATGACCCTGTGGTCTCACTGCAGTTTTGTGGGGATCTCCATAGACTACAGTCTTAGCATTGCCTTTAGCAGGCTCAGAGTCCTACTGCTGCACTGTCATAGCAAACACCAGATCCTCTGAAGACAGCACTGAATAGGGACAGAAGGTCCTATTTCATCCAGGTTTGAGGCAGATGACACAGTTTTCCTCTTGTTATCTCTACTGATTTCCTTCAATACTTGCTGCACCTGAGTGTCAACACAGCAGGGGTTCCCTCTGGTCATTGGGCACCAAAGGAGGGATGCAGCCACCAGGAGCCACTTGCTGGATGAAGCATCCCACATAACCCATCTCCCATTTGGCAGTGAGGTTTATACCTACCTGTCTTTATACCCACGGACGACCTTCTGGATTAGAATGACTTTGTCCGTGATGGCCTTGTCTCTCTCAATCTCCAGCAGCATGTCGTGGTGGTCCTGTGGGAGGAAGCAACACAGCACCAATGTCTCAAGCTCTCCATCTGCCTGACATTTAGCAGGAGGGGGTGGTACAAGGCTCTTCTCCGGGGCACATGTTCAAAATAAACTCTTGGGTCATTTTATATCCCAAGTATCACCCCATCTACTCACTAGAGAAATCCTAGCATAAACCCTAGTGATCTATCATCTTAATTCCCAAATGAACCAGGGCATCCAGAAGCTGCAAATGCAATACTTCATAGCGTGAAAACAACCAAATTTCATTGCCCTTCCACCCAGAGCTCTCTCTCAGTGCTCTCAGCCATGGGAGCAGTTCCTAGGAGCACTGGAGAAGTTTGGAAACAAACTCCAGGCTGCCTGCGTCCCATCACTTCTTCTAGTAACACCTCCTTACCCAAAGGAAAAAGCAGCTCCCTGAAACACTGAATTTCCTTTGCCCTGAGACTTTCAGATGCATCAGTCCAAGCTTTATTCTGATTCCTCCCATGCCATGTATGATTCAGTTTTCTGTCCTGGTCATGGCACACTGAGCACTGGGTGCAGCACAGGCAGCGCCACATGTTTCCTGCTTTGCTCAACCTCATGCAGCCTCCTGGGGCCTCCCAGTTTCTCTGTTTCCTGCCCTGACAGCTGCGAGATCTTGATAACAGGCTCTGGAAAGTGCAACTAGCAGGAACAAATTCTAGGGAAGAGACGGGGGTGTCTGTGTTGACAATAGGGTTAGGGGTGAATTTAGGTTTACGCAGTCAGGGTTTATTTCTGAGAGTTTTGCTGGAGAGAAGGGTTATCTTCCCTACAGCACAAGAATTGGTTTGTAAGGAAAGATGCATGTGAATGGGGCTGCAGGGGACCTGCAACATTGGACCGCTCTGTGTTGTCGGACTGATGCAGGAAAGGAGACTGTGGGCACACCTTGAGTTGCACAAGGACATGCATAAAGCAAAGCAAGCCTATTGTGCTCATGTCCCTCTCTCTGCAGGGTTCTGCATAGGCATTCTCCCTGCTGCTATCCTTTTTGGGTGAAGGCAGGAAATGAGGTTGAGCTGTTCAGTTCAGGAGGAAAAACACTGTGCACTGTATGTGAATACTTTCATGTCCGTATGGATTTGTGAATGCATCAGTGCTGGCACAGTGTCAGGACCTCCTCCTGCTTTCTGCTCCTAAACTGGCCCCAAATATTCTGCCCTTACCCAGATTCTACCCACTGACATGCCAGCCCAGAGACCATGGAAAAGGGTCACGTCGTGTGATGGAAAGGAAATGGTAGGAGACTCCTTCAGAGGCAAGGATCCAGAACAGCAGAGGGAATTGTGGAGAACCACCCACCTTCAGGAATATCTTTGTCTTGCCAATCTGCCAGTCATCATCCTTCCCCAGCACTGCTTCAGCAATACGCTGGCATGTCCCACGCAGGTCACCCTGGTAGAAAAGGGATTGGTATTCCCCAGGACCAGACTCACCCATTGCTCCTTCCAAGCCCAGTGTGGACCCTTCCTAGTCCCAAATCTTGCAGTTTTCTGCTAAGGAGGTTCCTAGGGCTTTAACTGTCACCACATTTAAGACAAGTGAGAGGAACAGAGTGAATATGGCTAGCTGCCCCTGCTAGCCCTGTAACCATTTTTCCTTCACTTGGAAAGCCCAGAGAACCCCTGTGACATCTGGGGATCAAATACTGCATAATTGCTTTTGGAGAGGATGCACATCCCATAAATATCTCTGGAGAGTCCAGCAGAGAACATTTGTTACCTGCAGAAGAAGATTCTCACCTGCTTGTATGCCGGCTTCACCCCAGGCATGAGCACCCGGTACCGGTCCACAAACTCCACAAACGTGTAGCGGATGGGGTATCCGGCTCGGCGGATGCGGATGGTCTCCATCATCCCTGAGTATCTCAGCTGACGGACACACAGCTCCCGATCAAACAGCTGGGGAGGTTACAGTACACTGGGGTTTGACTGCAAATCTTGGCCTGGATTGGCCATAAGAAAGTGGGGACTCTGAAGATGTGTGGTGCAAGCAAGTCAAGCATCCACCCAAATCCTTCTCTTGGTAGACCCAAGGCTGTAGGACTGTTGGCTGTCTTGGGCCTGATCCTGTAGACTGCTGACTGTGACTCACCCCATTTCTCTAATTCCCACTTGCAAAACTGGATGTGTCCTACACAAAGGACTGAGTGGGGAAATGGAGAGCACAATACAATGGTGAACATCACCTTGGGGAAATGGGCAACGATGTAAACTAAAGGCAGACATGGTGTGGTGCTGGCAACCACAAAAAGTCAGGACAGTAAATCCCAGCTGTGGCCAAAGAGTTACTACCGGGGCATTATTCATCTGCCCTCCCTTCAGCTAAGATGTGAGTGTCTGTGCAGATACACATATCAGCATCTGAAACGTGAGCCACTTGGGCTCTCCCTGAAATGAGCAAGGACAGTAACTATGTGCCTGTCTCTCAGATATCCACCCCTATATCTCAGCTGTATATCCTGGGACAGGAGGATCTGCACTATGTGAGGGTATGTGAGCAGTTGTGGGCTTGCAAATAACCCTCTGGAGTTTGTAGGGCTAGTTCATTGCATGTGTGGGCAACTATGTACTCCAGGCATAAGTGTCTGATGAGGCACAGACTGCTGAAGATAGTTTTGACTTTATTTGCATGATTTGCTATCTAATTCATCCCACACATTTCTCTTGGACTAACACGAGCAATACTCAGAAGCAGTGGCTTGGGGTGATGTACAGACCCAGAGAACTCCAGCCAGCATCCCGATACAAACAATGTTTTTTCCCTCCTAAAGCACATTTTGGAAGGAAGTTAAAGTTTTAAAATAACATAAAGTAACCAACAGTCAGGACTTTCCACTGACCTTTCACTTCTGGTATCCCATTTCCTATCACTATCAGTATGTTTTCCTTCAAAGGCAGGGACAGAAAATGACCTCCCAGAAAATGTTCTCTTTGCAGTCACCCTGCAGTGCTCTGTGTACCTTTATCTAGGATTTCTTTTCCGTTGGATTATTAAACCAAGGCCAAAAATAAATTTAGCAATAAATCACATTTCATATCACACTATAGTCTCTGTTAGCTCTGTTAGCTCAACCACTCACTTCTTTAATGGGGAAATTAATTTCTCTTTGTCTGAATCTTTCAAACTTGGAGCTGTTTTAATGTCCACTGAAAGTTTTGTAGACAAATAGGTTGAACAGAGACTTCTGGCTTAGCACTTGCAAGAACTGACGAAATACAGACTTCTTATGCAGGATACAAAATAGCAGACTGAATTCCAGACATCCATGTGTAAAAACAGCTCAAAGTCAGGGTACTGGCAATAATTTATTAACATCAGTTCAGGATGTACATCTATTTCTCAACATCACCCACGTTCATAAAGAAGGTCTTGTTCTGATCTGTGCTCAGACGATAATCTCAGATCAGACATACTGTTAAATATTAACCCAACGTATTCCATTAACATGCTATTAGGTGCCTTTTTACTCTCACCAAAAGCAGGTTAAGAGCACAGTAAACCGATCTGAGAGAGTCACCAAACCTTTTGCCCTGCATCATCTTAGGTTCACCGAACAGCAAAAATAAGTTTCAAATAAACACTGCTTGTATGTAACAGCTCTGAAATTCAGTATTTTATGCTTCTTTGCACTTGGCCGAGCTTTGCTAATGGACACTGACTTTAGATAAAGCTCCAGTTCTGGCCAGATTAGTTTTATTTACTAAATAAAGCTCTTCCTCCCCAAGCAATATCAGTATTGATATGAGTGGTGAGCAGGTAACAGTGATTGCTCATAGAATCAGGGTCCGATCCTGCAAGGTGCTGAGAGTGGGACTGCGGTGTGCAGCACTCGCCTTACTGCCTTCCTTCTGCTGAAAAATTTGGAGTCCTCTCCATGAACAGTTTGTGGTCAGGGGGATTTACAGTCCTCTCCTTCCTTTTCATTTGCTCCTAGAATTTTGTCCCCATAGCATTCATTGCTTTGGAAGCAAATCACTGGAAATTGGAGTAAAATAACTTCTCTCACATTTCCTCTGTGCAATTTGGCTCTTTTTTCTTCTGCTTTTAAAATTGTGCTTTTGCAAGTGGTGAAATAAAAAAAAAGATCAAACAGGATTTAAAATGAGTAAGATATACTGGGAGCAAAGATTCTGAGGAAAACACCCATGGGGAAATTTTTTTTAGAAAACATTGAACCCTGCCATAGAACAATCTATGGCTCAATCAAGGTCTCTGGCAGGGAGGTGCCTACCCCCTATGGAAGTTGAGAGGCATTTCCTATAGGATAAACGGCTGCAGAGTGAATTCCTTGAGACTGTACTAGGGAAGAAAGGCAGAGCCAGGAGCTCCCCTCTGCAAAAAGTTTTGGGGTGCTGTCGGATTGCAAAGCAAGTGCCTGATTTCGCCAACCATTTGGTGACTCCCTTGCTTGCAGAACAGGCTGTGGGTTGGTTTTCTAAGCACTCCACTGATGCCCAAAGGAATTTTGCTGGCAGCTTTAGGGCAGAACAACCCCATGAGCAGTCCTGTATGAAAAGCAGCAAGAAGAGAAAAGCAGGACTTACCATGGGCTTCTTGTACTCATTAGGCTTGATGCAGCGGACAAAAAAGGGCTGGCACACGCTGAGAGTCCTCATCAACAGCTCCAGGGACCGCTTGAACTGGCTGCTGAGCGTTGGCGAGCGCTTCCTCGTCTCTGCTCCCTGCAAAACCACAGCGGAGCGGACTCAGGAAATTAAAGGATAACAGTGCCTTTCCCCTCCGGCCGCGTCCCCAGGAACCTCCCGCGGCAGCCGGGGCTGGAGCGCGGAGTGGGGCTAGAGGTGATTGAAAGTTGTAGCAGGAGAGGGGAAGGGCACAGCCAGCGAACTTGCAACGGCTGGTCTCTGGCAACCTACTCCATATGCATCTATGCAGGGAGGAAAAGTGCTATAATTTAATTTCTCCTGCTCGAACCTCCCACTGTGACTGGAAAACCCGTCCTTCCTATGCAGAGCCATGAGGAAGATCTGCCCGTGAGAGCAAACAGCCTCTTCTGGGCCATCAAAATTCTCTGTATTGCAGCTTGGGGCAATGCACCTGCCCAAGGATGCTCCTCGGGAATGGCTTGGGCTTCCCTGTTCCCATGTCCTGTAGCATGGTCATGCCAACCCCTCTGTCACAGTTCCCCATGTCAGGCTGAGCCCCTCCTGCTCCCTGGGGTGAGGACCAGATGCCCATGTACGGTAAACAACAATCCAGGAGCATGTTTGCTGCAGGGTGACTCTGCAACAGTCCAGAAACTTCTGCTAAGGTCTATATTCCTCAGCCTGTACTACCACAGATTCTAGTTGTGTTTGGAAAAGACTATTAACTAGAACAAATAGTCTAGTTTGGTCTAGGATGATTTTGAGTATTTTGGTTGGTTTATCTCCCTTGGTTAAATTAATAACCCAATCTCTATTTTGGGGCAAGTGTTTCTCAATGAGAAAGACTAGTCCCTTTTCCCTGCTCTGGAAGAACCTTGTTAAACCACCTCCAAACTAAATGAAGTGCCTAGCTCATTTTATGTGTCAGTCACTATTACCTGAGCTCATTACACATCAGACACAGTGGTGCTGTGTGTCTCGTAGGGTCTGGTGTTCAGAGAGCTTTTGTGGGGCAGCAGGTAATGCTGGTGGGTTGAAGGAAGAGCTGGGCACCAGGATGCAACTCCCTCTGAACAAAAAATAGGGTGAACTGTGACACGACCTGTGACATGACCTGGTGACCAGGAATTCCCAAAGAGAGGATTATAGCAGGATTTTAACACATTTTTCCTCCAAACATCCTCTTATTTGCAGGTGGTCAAGCCACATGTGGAGTCACAAAATCCCCATCTGCATTGGCTTTGCTGCCATGTTTTGCAACATGGTGAGTTTTGTTTCTATTTTTACTAAAATCTTTACATGTGCTTCATCCTATAGTACTAGTAACCTGTCAGATAGCATTCCCATCCCCCAAAACAGAGGAATTTCAGAGAATCACAGAATAGTTTGGGTTGGAAGGGACTACAAATACTATATAGTCCAACCCCTTTGCCATAAGCTGGGAGTTTACACAGCTCAGGTTTTATATGATGTTGAGGCAAACCCAATCAACACAAACACAAAGTCATCATAGAATTCCAACAAGAGAAAACCCATCTCATGCAAACAACCACAAAACCCTGGCCTGCTTGTCAAGAAGAGCATGGGGCTACCAGTGATCTCTCCCAGCAAAATCCTCCCTTGAAGGACAAACTGTTAACAAATCTGGGGTAATTAATGGATGCAGCTGCTACCTGCACAGCACAGTAGAGTCTGATGCTCACATTCTGCCACAGATTTTCTAAGGAAAATGCTGTTTCAGCAAGAGTGCTGGTTTGGAAGGCTTTGATGAATGTTTTCTTATCACTTTGTTAATTATGCACAAGGGGTCACCTCTGTGAGATGTGGAAGGACAGCCACAGGGGTCAGAAGCAGCAAGAGATGCAGGAGCAGGGCTGGAAGTTGGAAGCAACTGCATGTTAGCCAGATTTTAGTCAATTTGGGCTTGGCTGGGAGAGGTCATTTTTCAGCCATGGTGGTAGGAAGGGAGCAAGGCTTTGTGCAGAGATCTGCAAGGGAATGCATGAGTGGTTTGCTCCCAGACAGCAAGACATGCCTCTCTAGGTTGCTGATGCCTTGCATTTCTTCCCTGCATGCATCCAGCTCTGGTAAAAAGCAGTGGTGCTGCCTCCATCCTTACATCTGAGAGCTTTTTGCTGGGAGGGGTTGAAGGGAAGGGACAGTGACCAGAGAGCAGCTTGTCTTCCTATCCAAATAGAGTAGTCTGGGCTCCTCCTGTCAAGATTGCATCATCCCACTCACTTTGCTTTCAGGGCCTGACATTTGTGCACAGACCCATCCCAATGGTGGGCACCAGCCCTAACGGCACTATGTGGGCTCTCAGATACACAACAAACAGTCTGGTAAGTGCTTTGCATCAGCTTCAGCCTTCAGGGATGGGTGACACCACTCAAGTCACTGTGGTGCCTTCCACCTCATCTCAACACCAGCATGGCGAGAATCACATCTCTTCCCTTTTTCCAACAAAATGACCCCAAAAAGAAGTGGAGCACCCTGTCAACACAGCCTAGAAAGGCACTGAAAATGCAGGATTTACTGCAGAGGAGGAGCATTTTTTAGCTAAAACCAGACCCAGTCTTCATAGCCTGAAGGAGAAAAGGCTGATACATTCTGCTTTTCTTCTGCCCAGGCACATCTTAGCTTTCAAACTTTGAGACTGTGACGTCTTTGGGACTCAGACCATCTCTCCACTGGTGTCCACACAGAGCCTATCACAAGGGAGGATGAGAGCTATGTGTCATGGGGAAGGATGAGCAGGATTCACAAGTGCTGCAGCCCAGACTGGAGCACTGAGGTATCACTCAGTCTGTGCTCAACAACGAAGGAGGAAAAAAAAAAGCAGAAGAGAGAAAGAAGAAAAAGAAGAGAATTAGATGATTTACAGAGAAGCATCATCAAGAAGAGAGTTCAGAAAGATCTACAGACCAGTATGACATTTGGACATGCTTCAGTGCCACTTCTTTCTGCCACCTCAGGCAGAATTTTGGAGGTGCAAACATGTACCTGCTGTTGCAGTAACATCGAGACAAAAGTCAAGGCAGAATACAGCACCAGGACACAATGGGATGTTTCCCCAGCATGGGTGTCTTAGATCCTCAGTGGCATAGCTGGAGTATCAGGACCTTCCCCAGCATCTCTGTGAAGCTGTAAAATCTCCAGGGATCTATTCAGACTCCTTTCTTTGGTGTCTTGGACACATTTAGGTAGTTATCTGTCCAGCGCTGAGAAAACAATTCATCCTATCTGCACTTTACAGGTTCAGTGAATTAAAGTGGACACCAAGTTACGTTAGGTAGGTTGGCCTTAATACAGACCCAGAGTGTCAGCCAGGGTAATCACCAGTTCTTTTCCTTTGTAATATTCAAACCAAGTAAACAGAAGAATGGCAGCTACAAGGAAAAATGTCACTGAGCCAGAAATGGTAGAAGTTATTCCTTGATGCCCCTCTGCACATTTTCCTCCTTGAAGGAGAAGGCTGCATGGTGCACCAGAAACACTGTGCTCGGCAGAGGGTCTGCCAGGGAAATGGCAACCTGCTTCAGTGGAAATGCAGAAAGTTGAAATACTTGAGGTGAGTAAGGGAAAGAGAGCAAAGCATGTACCAGCAGCAATACTTTGGGGAAAGGTTCTGGACAAAGGACCATCCTCCCATCTCTTTAGGATTATAAGGTAACTAAATTGGGCTATGCCAATGGGACATGCTGTTTCTCAGCCTGTTTTTCTGAAGTCTGAGAAAAATAATGCTTTTTGTTTGTTATGTTTTCATATGCAATGTCACTGGTTTGGCCTCCAGGTGACCACTGTAATCTGAGGCCACCGCACAGCAGATTCTGCAGTGACATTATAGTGAAGAGACAGTCTCTCTCCCAAAGGCTGTGCAGTCTGGAAAGTGCCTTCAGATGCAAAGTTGATGTGGGCTATATAACAGTGCCAAGTATCACTATTTTGAACTACACCCCCATTTTATAAAGCTTACTGATGTGCACATATATATATATATATATGAAAAATATTTTTTATCTTGGCTGTTCCACCTTTACCTCAGTGCCTGTCAAATATGAACATATTCACTAGAAAACCTAGAAAACATGAGGTTTTGTTATAAGAACAAATATGAACATATTCACTAGAAAACCTAGAAAACATGAGGTTTTGTTATAAGAACAACTATGACAACAACAAAACTCATAGAAATCATCAGTATAATGTCTCCCATTTCTCTGTATCTCCTGTTGATGTTTTCAGAGGAATAACTGGCCTAAACATTTCTGACAGATTTTTCATAATTCTCTCCTGGATTTAATCTCATACAATCACAGAATCATAGAATGGTTTGGGTTGGAAGGGACTTAAGAATCATGTAGTTCCAAACCTCTGCCATGAGCAGGGACCCTTTCCACTAGACCAGGTTGCTCAGAGCCCCATCCAGCTTGGCCTTGAACACTTCCAGGGACGAGGTAACCACAGCTTCTCTGGGAAACCTGTGCCAGTGATTCACCACCTCTCACAGTAAAGAATTTCTTTCTAATATCTAGTCTAAACCTAACCGCTTTCAGTTCAAAGTCATTCCCCATTGTCCTATCACTCCATGCTCTTGTCCAAAGTCCATCTCCAACTCCTTTGTATCCTGACTCAGGAAGGACTTTTTTTGTATGTGGGGCATTGCTACAACTCTAGAGTAAGGTCAAATGATATGTTCCAATCCAAACAGTTTCAATCATGATACAGAGGGGAAGGAGTCCACCTCTGGAAAGGATGGCTTTGTGTCATTTTGGGTCAGATCCTCCTCACTGGAATTCCAAGTCCAAACATCCGAGACACTGCAGAGGTAAGAAGGGATGAAATTCAGCCCCATGCAAGGATCTGAATTTTGAAAGTCAGGTCTATCTCCAACATAATCCTCTGGCTATCAAGGGGTTGTTGTGGAAATGTGAGCAGAATCACAAAGCTTGTATCACAAAAGCTTTAGCACACAACATGCTACTTATGCCCAAATACCTAGCAAGCAAGGTTTGGGAAGCTATCAGAACCAGTCAGCAGAGGAGACGCAACAGGAAAGACCTAAAAGAGGTGCCAAAAGCCTATTTTGATGATCATGGCAAAATTCCGTATTATCTGTCTTTGAAGGCTTGGATGTGAGATCTCTCCTGAACAAGAACTAACCCTCCTCAAGAATGACTGCATTTCCAAGCAACCAGAAATGCAATCCAGGAGTCTCTCTTCACACATGAACTGTCATCTTCTTGCCCCCAAAAGTGCAAAACAAGGACTGATTTGCAGTTGCATGGAAGAATAATGTCCCACTGAAGCCAATGGTGGCACCATGCTAAACAACAGCCAAATCCCACAGATGATCCATCTGAAGTTAATTAAAATTATTCAAATACCAAAAAAAAATTCCTCAAAATTTTGGCTCAGCCTGGTTCTGATTTTATCCAAACCAAACTCCCATCAATAAAAAGCTCTTCTGAGTTGAATCCTAGAAATAAATGACACATCATACACCTGTATCTATTCAACAAGGTGTAAAAATGCTCTCCAACACACTGGTCACTTGAAATGGATCCTCTATAAATAGTGCAGGAAGACGAATAAACCAACAGTAGCAAAGCACATTCCTTCCCAAAGAGAGGTGAATATACAACAGAAGAACTCATGTATTCAGTTTACCTTTGGTGTGGGTGTGGGCGACTGGCCAAATGTGCTGGATGCATAGCCACAGAGAAACTACACGAAGCACAGGTAAAAAAAACAAAACACAAAACAGAGACAGAGAAGAGCAAATAGTGAAAAGAAGGAATAACTGAAATGGGAGCCTGACATTTTTAGTCTTGGAGGTCCATCTGTAATATATCTTACGATCATAATGCATTAATTCTTAGATTTCTGTCTAACCCCCTCCTAGCTTTTCCTCTTCGTCTCCATGTTCGCATTCCTGAAGCTGAGGGAACTGCCACTGTCCAGTTCTTGCTTCTTGGAAACAATTCTTGGATGACTTTTAACCTCACTTGTTATCCATCCAAATTCAGCCATGCCCACTCTTCTCCCTCACACATCTCTGCTGCCAATACACAAGAGTTGGGAAGGTGCCAGGGACAAAACAATTTTCCACAAAAATTTTAAAGAAATCCCTCCCTTCCTCCCTAATTTTAATCCAACAAATCAGGTATTTTCAATAGAATTTAAATTTTTGCCAAGGGGAAAGCTCCAGATTTCCTTTTTTTCCCCCCCTTTATGGGGTTCCATCCTCCACTGCATATTCTACCTGTTACTTGAACAAGCAGTGCTGCCACACCATATCAACTAGTTTCTCAGAGGAATGGTATTTAGGGAATTAGTGCTCTTCAGGTTCACACTAACACGTGCATGACATGGGGAGCTGGTACACAATATTTTCTCCTCTTCCAGTTCCATGACAGTGAGGTTAAAAATCTCTCGTTCAGAAAAGGAAAACAGAGATCATTAAAGTATCAAAGCACAGAGACCACCACTTGGGACAGATTCTGAAGATATCTAATGGAACTATAAAAAAAAAAGTGCTCTGATGCTTTAAAAGGTCTCAGTTCTCAAGTCCTAGACAACATCCAGGTGAACATCTCAACTTGGTTATTATATACTTCCAGTATCTTTTAAAGATGCTTGGGTAGGTGTTGCCGTGAAGAAGTCTGCATGACTGTGTAAACCCTCTCATTGATTCCTCAGAGTACATCTCTGCTCTGCCCAAAAAATCAAGAAATCATTTCCAAGGTGAACTGCAAAGCTCGCATCAAAAATTAAAAGCAGAGAGGAATAAGCAATAAAAAGCAAAGTAAGCAGCAGCACTGATGCTAAGGGAGTTAGTGTCTACTTCCACAGGAGTATCCACATTTGAGGATAGCTCTGAACCCACCAGGAGTGTCATGCCAATTGGTAGTTCAATCAGGGCTGATAAATGTCATCTTATTCCTAATGAAGTCAAAAAGTTAAAGATCATTCATTTCAGTAGGAACAAAACTGAATGGCTAAAGGTTGCAAACAAGGCTTGCAAAAGAGCATGTAGCATATTTAAAGAAATGTCTTGGAAATGTAAATATTTCTTTCCCTCAACAGGTAAAGGAATTCAGCACTTAAAAGTGTTTGGCACTCCTGAAAGTCCCTAAGTCCCTTGGTCCATCAGTGGCATTGGCTGGCATTTGGAAATGGGACTCTGACTTCTGAAAAATGTTGTTGCTTTGAAAAATGTCATGCCCACACCCTCTGCAGTCCCATGGCTTTAACTAGGGAAAGACTGGAGGATTTGGCCATAGTGACTGATCTGTGTAGACATTCAGATTCTTCAAGGCTGATATTTTAAATAGTTTATACTTTAATTTTGGGAGCAGAGATGATGATGTCTTTGTGGGGAGATGTAGACGTTCAACTTACTCAAGAAAACATCATATATTTATGTTATTAATGGTGAAATAGCCACTAATCTCAACATTTAAGCTGGTACCCCAGTAATAAATGCTCAAATGGGGTGGGAAGGGTTAAAACAATAACTGTACCTTTCTCTAAAGCTTCAGCCCACACAGTCTTTTCTCATACTGAGCATGGAGTAAGAGCCAACCCTCCTGGAGATCTGGGATGGGGAAAGGGGTGCTTTAAAGTTCGCCTTTCATAAACGGTGTTCCATCTCTCTGCTGTTGTAACAGTAAAACATAACTTTTGACTGGTCTCTCCCAGTCCTATTGCAGTGCTTAATGGCCAGCAAGATTATCCCTTTGTTCTGCTCTGGTTTACAAGTATTTGGGTTTTACTTAGAATCACAGAATTTTTTGGGTTGGAAGGGATCTGAAAGACCATCTAGTTCCAAGGCCTCATTCCACTAGACCAGGTTACTCAGAACCCCATCCAACCTGGCCTTGAACTCTTCCAACGGTGGAGCAGACACAGCTTCTCTGGGCAACCTGTGCCAGTATATAATCACCATCACAGGAAAGAATGTCTTCCTAATACCTAATCTAAACCTGACCTCTTTCAGTTTACTTCTCACTCTATTATACACAGATCTGGATGACTCAGCTCGAAGGGACAGCTCTTCTTCTCTAAGATTTCTACAATCACAAACCTAATTGTTCCAATTCCTACACAATTAGGAGAGAAGCAATCACAGCAAAATAGTAATATCTGATGAACCGAATGCAGTGAACTGGAGGTGTGAGCATGGATGTACCCATGGCACTGCATTAACACTTTCTGATGGTTGGCTCACACTAACAGGTTTGAAAGACCTCAGGCAACATCAGAGCTATATGACTCTGCAAATGTTCCACCCCTTCCAGGAACACCCCTCCTTGTGAATAAAGATCTTCTCCTGCCTGCATTACCATTGCCACATCTGCTTGGAAGATCTGCTTGATGAATTTGTTTTTTGAGGAATGCACCAGCTGAATGATGTCTCCATGCAGCGTGTCCCTGTTTTTCTCCAAGAAACCTAGGGAAATAATGGGACAACACATAGATGACACAGTGCAACATGGGCAGTATGTGAGCTGCAAGCAGCTTCTGCATTGTTGAACTACCGGATGTTCTTGGTGAGGTAATGGGAGCAATGTGTGGGCAGAGAGAGAGGGACCATGACAAGGAAGACAGAGGCGCATCTTGAGACTGGATCAAAGATGCATGGGGTGCAAAGCACTGCCATTCTGTCACAGGCACACATGAATGAAACAGGACCAAACTCTGCAGCTCATGGACACAGTTGGAGGGTCAAGTCATTGCAGCCAGAAAAGGAATACACTGACTATGGACTACAACCCCTGCTCCAACACAGCAGCAGCTCATCTGCCCCTAAGCATCCCCTTGTACCCTGTAGTGCACCAGGAACTGCCCTGTACCTTTTGTTTCGTAGTAAACAATTCCAGCAAAGTGGTTAATGCCAAACTGGGTTTCATAGTTATTCTTCGGAGGAATATAGTTGGTGTTAAGCTTGTGCTGGGAGTTCAGCTTGTGTAACATGGTGGCATCTGTACCCTGTGCAAGCAGGAAAAGATGTGACATTTAACCAAGGTTATTCCCATTAAAATAATTTTCCAATCAACAGCCCTTTTCTTTTTTGTCTCGGGCTACAATGTGTATTTATTTTGAGAAAAGATGTATTGGAGAGGGTATCTCAGGTGCAGAAATTACAGAAATTGATTAAATACCACTGGTATGTTGCGCTATTTTCAAGATAGTGCTCCAAAAGGAGTATATTTAACATTATTTTCTCTTAAATATTGTTAATAGACATTCTTGAGCCTCTTGCAGGCACATTTTTCCATCAGAAACACTTCTTTTAGCATGGTTGTGATACTCATGGAAGAAAATGTAAAAGTGCAATAAAAACTATAAATAGGCAACCTACTGGTGAATGTGTGTTTGGGGATGAGCAGATCTCTTGTAGGGTGCCAGCATGCATGTACAAAGGGGATAAAAACCAGAGAGTCATTGGCAGCAAGGCTGAGCCCAAAACACACCTTGGGGAACTTGCTCTCCTCATCAATGAGGGAGATGATGTTCATGGGCTTGATGGCAATCATGTCCAAGGCATCCTGGTTATCAGTGAACTCGATGTGTTGCCAGTTGATGTTTTCAAGGTTGTACTCCTCCTGCTCTAGTTTGAAGACGTGGCGCACAAAGAACTGCTGCAGGTTTTCATTTGCAAAGTTAATGCACAGCTGCTCAAAACTGTGAAGGAAAGGTCAAGAAAAGGACACTTTAGATCCACCATGATTTATTTTTCTGCATCTCTCTCCATGCTTGAAGCAACCCTCAGACTTTGTCAACCACTCAGTAAGTGCTTTTGGCTTAGAATTCCATTATTGGTTCAGACAGTCAGTTTTTCTCCCCCAAAACAATGTTATAGCCATTATATGTGTGTAGTCTAAACCAGTTTAGGAAATACATTATCTGCTGCAAGTGATTAGCTCTGATAATTTCTCATATAGGAAAAGGCTTGGTCCAGCCCGGTCCAGTTCACTTCAGGAGAGGTGAAAGGACTGCAAGACCTTGAGCTGGGGTGGCAAAGGACGGTTAAGACCTGGTTCTCCTTTTGCAGGCTTCATACCTGTTCACAGTGAAGTTCTCAAAACCAAAGATGTCAAGAAGGCCAATGGATCTCCTGATACTTTTGAGTTCCTGGGAAGGAGGTCTGTAAATTGCAGCATTGATCTTCTCCACAATCCACACAAAAAGTCGCCCATAAATTCCCTGCAACATCCCAAGGATGGAATTCACTGAGACAGTTCAGCAGTTTGCCCTGCTAATCTGTGACACCACTTCACCCATGATGGCACAGGTTCCCCAAAAGCATGGCCAACAACTGGACAGTCCTGGAGGACATGCTCACCAACATTTGTGCCAGACTGTTGGCATGGTTTAAAGCTTCAAAAACCATCATGTAGATCAAGGAAAACAGACTTGAAAGCCTAGATAAAAGATAGTCATCTTACAGTTATAAGCAAAAGCACAAATTTGGATAGTTGAAAATTTTGGATCTATGGGGTCCCTGTGAAGTCAGTACTTTCCTCGGTTTCTACATATATCTCTCTACAGATCAGCAGAGCCATGTGACACTGCCAGCCAAGTCAAGGACATCTTGCCTGGACAAGGTGCTCACTGAAACATTGAGCACTGGCTGAACAGTCTGATGATTTAACTAAACAGCTATTGCTGCTTCAGTAATTCCAGAACTCCATGTTTTAAACTTTTACTAATTTCTACTGTATAAGCTATAGCAGCGTTACCATGAGGGGAGCCTGATTCAAAGGCCCATCACCACTAGAGAAGTCATTGCCAGGATTTGCAGACTAGTTAGCTATCAAACCAGCTAGCTTGATCTACCAATTCCCCACAGATAGAGTGGGTACCCAAGCTGACCAAAGCATGCCACCAATGCTTGTCTTGCAGTTTTACATGAGGCTGGAAACAGCACAGCAGTGATGCACACCCACCCCATCAAAGTTCATCACTCCAAAGCCTCAGGTGATGCTCTAAGTGCTCCGATGGCTGCTGAACTGCTCTACCCCTGTTCCTGTGACATTCAGCTTTTTTTGCTGCTGTTGACAAGCCCAAATCCTGAAATTCAGGTGTGGGAGCTGCTCTGATTTATAGCAGCTGAGTATCAAATCTTGGGGGTCCAGCTATGAAGTTTTCCTGAAGCTGAGATGAAGTCATTTCAGAACGCTGGTTCCTTCTGCAGGTCACCTTTGAGTACAGACAATCTCAAGTCCAGATTGCAAATTTGTTGAAGACCAGGCTACCTAGTCTCCTACCATTTCAACTCTTTGTGCATCCCAACTAGAACATGGTTTCGAGGCCATCTGGTGATCTGAGCTCACACTGGCACCAAGCGAGACACTTTTCCTATGCAGTGGGTGTTCCAGTTCCTAAATCTTTGTTCGCAAAGCCTAGCCATGATGGGTGTTCCAGTCTCAAAAGTGGCAGATTTCTTCAGCTTATCAACAGAGGTATAAGGGAATTCCCTAAGACTTACCTTTACAAAAGCGTCCCTCACATCCAGCGCTTGTTCCATGCTGAGAGGGGTGGAGACGGTCTCACCCCTGGTGATTATAGTCCGGCTGGTAAGGCAGTTCATCACATCCTGAGGTTCAACCTGACAGAGACAACATCAGACAGAGCTGCTGACTTTATGACAAAATGGCCTGGACTACTGTCCTGATTATGCATGGCTAGAGAGGAACAGTGCAGTCCCCTACAGCTGGAGGTATGACTGTTCTTAGCTGTACAGGGGAAGTATCTCAAACGATGACATAGACATTTTCAGAGAGATTAATTAACATTTTTATACTGTATTTTAATATGAAAAGAGTTCTCATGATTTGCTATGAGATATTAATGAGGTGTGGGAAGAGAAGATGAGAAAGCAAAGCCTGGAAAGCTGTATGCTATCAGTATGGATGCGGAGCTTTGCATCCCCTTGACCCGTTTTCACACTGCTCAGATGAAGTCAGGGAAATGTCCACTCTGTAAGGTACATGAAAACACCCTGTAGAGAGCTGTGGATCATATGCTGGGACCAGCAGTGCATATGGAGATGAGATGATGTCCCTGAGGCAGCCCTGTTACCTCTTGGGGAGGCTGCTGAAGAAGGCTCCAAACACTGCATGGGTGGTATGACTGAGGGTCATCTCACCTCACCTCAGGTACACAGAGTATAAATGATATCTCTGTCTCGGCTACTGTTATGAGCTTTCCTTACATCAATGAGGGAAACACTCTATTTTATGGACTGAGGTATTTCGGATGTCCTTTTAAGAATGATGTGCCACCAGAGGGTCTTTTTCTTTCCATTGTCTAGAAGGGGAGCTCAGACCACAGAATAATGGAATCATAGGATAGTTTGGGTTGTAGGGACCTTTAAAGATCATCTAGTTCCAAACACCCTGCCATGAGCAGGAACACATTCCACTAGACCAGGTTGATCAAAGCCCCACCCAGTGTGACCCTGAATGTTTCCAGGGACTGGGCACCCACAAATTCTCTGGGCAACCTCTTCCAGTGCCTCATCGCCCTCACAGTCAAGAATTTCTTCTTAATATCTAATTTAAACCTGTCCTTCTTCAGCTTAAAGCCATTCTCCCTTGTCCTATCACTCCATGCCCTTGTCAAAAGTCCCTCTCCAGCTCTCTTGTAGCCCCTTTAGGTACTGGAAGGGGCTTTAAGGTCTCCCTGGAACCTTCTCTTGTCCAGACTGAATAGCTCCAATTCTCTCAGCCTGTCTCCATAGAACAGGTGCTCCAGCCCTCTGAGCATCTTTGTGGCTTTCTCTGGATGCTCAGCTCAGATGGAGACATCCACCTTCACTGCTGACAGTGCAAGCCACAGTATGGCTTACCCAGGCCTCTTCAGCCTCGTGGTGCAAGGAGAGGTTGGCTCAGATGAAGCTTTGCCACAATATTAGAAACATGGGATCAAGTCAGAAAGGGGATAGCAGCACTGCAGAGCCACTGACCTCCAGCAACGATGCCGCAGTGATTAGCGATGCTGACTGAACAACCTCGCAGGCATCCAGGTTGTCATAGGTCCGAGCTGGTGAAAGAAAGGCAGAGGGAAAGCCATCAGCAAGGGACTTATCTCTGCAGAAGGCAGATGGGGTGAGGGAAAGGGTCTTTCTTCACTGCCTCTGTGGGATGTCCAGGCAAAATCTGGCCTTCAGAAGGGAGAGGAAAGTTCACACAGTTGCTGTAGTCCTGCTTCTGGCAGGACCTGTACTCTGCTCTGCCAGACACCCTAAATGACTGATTGAGTAGAAACGTTTCTAGCATCTTAATGCTTTAGGTTTCTGTCTTCCAAAGAGGCTTTTTAAGTCACTGTGTCATTTCTGACAGCAGAGCTGTTTGGTACCTTTACAAAAGCATATCCAATCACACAGGAATATGTCAAACACTTCATTAGTCTCTCCTTGTAAAACCTGAGTCTAGTGAATGGCCTGTGGCCATATTCAATCTCAATACATTCAGAAAAGGTGGATGTCACTGAGCATACTGCAGCTTGGCAGTCCTGCTGTGGGCAGGTGGAACTATTCATCCTTTCTTTTCCTTACACACCACAATAAGCACCCGAGTCACTGGCATGGCACCATGGCAGGTGTCCTGGATACAGCCCTCCATCTCTAAGCTTGGCTCCCTCTCCGTAGGCAGAATATAAACAGTAGCAGTGCACTGGACCATGTCCCTGTATTTTGTCCTTTTACCTTCATACTGCAGGTTGCCCATGTGCAGGATGGCAGCCAGCAGCTTGGAGATCTCCCAGTTCTCTGTGTCCGTGAACATGAGGACCTTCATAGCGGAGCGAATGTTGGCGTACTCCTTGCTATCATCTCTGCCATCACATGTTGTGCAGTTACCCTGGGGAGGCAAAGAGGGCACACAGTGCATGGGCCAAAGCAAGAGAACATCAGGGTGTAACTCTAAGCTATTCAGGTCTCCCTCCTAAACCAGCATATATTTTGTTTAAGGCATGATGTTGAATTTGTGGACTCAGCCCTTTGGTCTTCTCTACAATTCAGTGCTCAGTCTTGTGACCTACATTTACCCTGTTGTCCCCAGCTACCCTCAGCAATCAGCAGAGGAGAAAAAGCTCACTTAGATGGGGATAAAGAGCTGGAGGCTCCCACCAATCCAACTAGAAAGCTGTGTTCCAGCCTTGCTGCTGATGTGCCTTAATTACACCTGCTTCTATCAGCTTCTCTGGACATCAACACTGGTATATAGGGAATGCGGCTGGAGATCACTGGCTCAGTTGGACACTTGGAGCACATACAGCTCAGCCCCATATGCTGCTGAGAATGTGCCATCCAGTCAGGCACTCCTCCCTGTCCATCACTGCTGTAAGAGCATCAGGTCATATCTAACACCCTGGTTATTTCCAAACAAGTGGCCTGGGCACCATACACCAAAACCATCCAAGCTTGTGTCCTGCTCCACAGGAAATGCAGAAATAGCCAGGTCTAGACACAGAGGTGAAGGGTTTGCACTAAGACTGCGAGGATTGTGGTGGTGGGACAAAGTCCCTCAAACCCTGCGGCTAAGTCTCAGGAAGGTCATAACCAGCAAAGCAGCTCTTGGCTTCAGAAGCACCTCTCTTCTTTCTCCCTTGCTAACAACCTTTCACCACATCACGCCACTGAACCTCTGTTTTACTGTGCTCTCACCATTGCAAGGTAGTTGTAGTCTGTGGCTTTCCCAAGACCCAGCTTCTTCTTCTGCTCCATCGACATTCCCCTCAGCATGCAGTAGAACACATGGTAATTCCTCTCGTCCTGGGCCTGCAGCAGAAGAGCAAGAGTCAGCTCAGTGAGGAGAACAGCATCACAAAGGTTGGCTGACAGAGTGACAGCTCCTGCACCTTGGAGGTGTATCACCTTACCTGTCTGCAGACCCGGGACTTCTCCAGCAGGTACTGCTCAATCTTCGCCCCCTCAATGGCTCCTCTCTTGTTGAAGTGGATGTCGATGTACTTCCCAAATCGGCTGGAATTGTCATTACGGATGGTCTTTGCGTTCCCAAAAGCTGCAAGGAAGAATTGTGGTGGGTTAGAGAGGATCTGATGCAGGGAGGATCATGGATGTGGTCTAATGGGAAAAAAAAGATCAAAAAGTGAGTCTGAGAAGGTAAAAAAACAGTCCCAAAGCTTTCCCTTAAGTTTAGCTGGATCAATTTCATCTTGGTGTGGGGAAACAAGAAATATCTCAGATGGCTGTCCTCAGAAATACAGAGAGGGGCACAGAGAAGGAAGCTTGGGAATGGGGTGACTTTATCCAGGAAGAAGGGCTAGGCAGCAGGATTTTGGCAGCAGCTGATGAAATACAAGAGAGTTGAGCAAAACCGGCTTCGGTGTGCAAGGTGATGCTGTGCAGGAAATGACGGAGCTGCTGGTGAGTGATTTGGTGACTGAGAGGGAAAGAAAACAGCTCATCCAAAAGGGAAACACAGAGGACTAAGCTGACCTCCAGCTGGGGACCTCTCCCTGCAAACAGACTGTACACCGAAAGGGTCCATCCTCTTTGGGGTTTGGATGAGTGCCCTGGAATTTATGCTCCAGGATTTCTGGCAAGTGATGGAGGTGCATTTGAAATACAGAGCTTCTCTTCCCTGAATCCTAGCAGTGACTAAGTGCATATTCAAAAATGCCCTGCGTGCATGTCATGCACCATGACGCTTTCCCACACTAGTGGTCAGGCAGACCTGTAGTGTCCTTGAGAGCCTTGTTGCATCTTGATTCCAAGACTGAAGGAAGCTCCAACAGAGTATATAGGAGGAAAATTCAATCTGCTTGTCTGCTGTGCTAATATTATGCATGGAAAGCTGCTTGAATATTCACATTTCTGTTAATTCCTAGAGGGTTATTTACCAAGCAGTGGAGGTAAAAATCATAGAATGGTTTGGGGTTGGAAGGGACCTTCAAGATCATCTAGTTCCGACCCCTCTGCCATGGGCAGGGATGCCTTCCACTAGACGAGGTTGATCAAACTCATATCCTTAAAGAACAGCGCCAATGTTATTCTTTAAGGAAAATGTGATTTTTCTGCATAAGCGTAAAAGGTCCATCTGGCATCATGTTGGGGCAAAAGGGTCAGATCACCTATTTAATTTACAGACATCCAATTAAAATAGTGGGGTTGATCACAGTAACAGCTTGCCAATGATCCTATTAAGGCCACAAGCTGATTCTCATTATCTGGTTCTTTCTTGAACTGCCTCTATTTCTTTTTCTGCATTCTGCTGCCATTCACTGATCTTGGACAAAAAAGGTGGGGTTTGCTATTGTGTATGGCCAGCACAAGGTGTTGTGCAGCTCTGGTTCTAGAAAACTGATGTTTTATGGAACCATCAAGGAATAGGAATAGGATTTTTGCAACTATGGCCAAATAAAGCAAGTAATTAGTTAGTTGAATGCAGCAGTGACACGATATTGGTGCTCTGCATGCAGTAATTCCAGCAACAGAAGAGGTGATAAGATTTTTCAAAAGAGCTTTGATTGAACATCAGATACTCAGAAAAGTATTGATCAGCATTTTTGAAATCTAGACTACACAGAGAATTGGATAAAATTCAGGTTTTTGTTTTGAATTCTTTTAAGGAAAAAGTACTGTTTTAAGTGGGAAAAACACTCTTTTATTCAATTTTAAGTAATAAAACAATTGAAAAAACCAATTCTGGTCAGCTGAAATGCTTTGCTTTCAACAACAGTTGTCAAAAATATTAATGGAAAATTTGACAGCCCAAATCAGAGAATATTAATCTTGTGAAAAATAAATTCAGATGGAAAAAAACTGAATATATTGTTTATCAAAAGCATATAGTATTGATTTTGACTTTTTAAATTTTTAGTTTTATCACTTTTTGAACTCCAAGTGTGACATAAGTGACTTACATTTGGTCACATTTTGTGTTTCCTGAATCTGTTTTGTTTTGTTTTCTTTTCTTTTTTCCAGCAAAAGAATGCCTCCATTGTCTGAGGCCTCACCTTCCAAGATGGGATTTGCCTCCAGGACCTGCTGCTCAATCCAGGAGTGCTGACCACTGATTGCCGCGAGGAACTGTAGAATCAGTTTTGTGCTTTCTGTCTTCCCTGCTCCGGATTCACCGCTGCAAAGACAACAGGAGTGGAGGTCAGTGAAAGCCATGCTGCATCTCTGCCAATGTCCCTCTCTCTGTCTCCAAAGGGACTGCTGTCTCTGTGTCTCTTCTGTTAGCAGAGGCAGGATGAGACCACTAAGGATGTGTTTCCAGCACCCCAAGGACTGGTTGTATGACAAATGTTACGACATGGTACTGCACAGCTTCCAGCCAAGATCCATATTTGCTTTGTGTTCCATTTGGCCCAAGCTGTTGCTTGGGTTTGGGTCTCCCCAGCAAATGACATCATTCAATCAGCACTAAGAAGGTCACAAAGCAACTTTCAGGCAGTGCTTTTCCAGGTATAATCACCAGACCATGACCTTGTCTGTGATCCATGGTCTAGCTGTTCCCATGAGACATCGTCAAAATAAGATGTCAAAATAAGGCAAACTGTGAAATAAAGCCTTTTAACAGCAGGAGCTTCCACAGGTCCCTGAGGCTTGTTCCAACAAGGAGAAGGTAGGAGAGAAGCTTATGGGACAGAAAGCAAGAGTTATTCCTCAAAGCTTTCTCTTCACTGAAAGATAACTTCAGTTTTCTTGTGGTAATACAAGAAGCAGGAACTGGTCAGAAATCTTCTGGTGTGAGTTTCTGACCTGTATGATATATGGAGTACCAAAATAAGTGACTGAAATAGACCTTCCTGACGTTGAGTATCCAGCCCTGGCCCCATGGGTGAATTGCCTCACTTCTCAGGTCACTGGCACATTGCATTGACTCTCCTCTGGGCCCCACATGATGCTTTTTTAGACCTGCAAAATAGTCCTTACGTAATGGCCTTTTCAGATTTATGTATGTGAAATACTGCTCATGGGATGTTCCAGAGGTATGTTTCTTTATGCAATGAAACTTAGGGTGGGCATGCCTTAGAGAGATGGGGTGCCAAAAAGCACGAAGACTGCCTGTGGGTTCAAAATTTGAAAGTATATTGTTGAAGGGCTGAGAACATCAAATCCAGCTTATACCATCATTTGGGGCAGATACTGGAGAGAACTGTACCTGTAAGTGTGACTACGCATTTCTTGGTGCCCAAGGTTGATTGGTCCAGAGTGGAGCCGAGCATGGAGACACCAGCTCAGCAGTGTGAATGACCACAGGTCCAGTGATCAACCTTGTCCCTGGCCCTTTCTTGTGCAAAAAGTATAAATCTCTGCATCTTTGAAGTCTGCAGGAGTATTGAATTTAAATTTAAAAGGGGAGGTTAAAGATGAATATGAGATCTATTGGATTGTAACAGTAAATATCAAAGGATTGATAAAGCACCTTTACTAGGAACAGAATGACTCCAAACAGAGACCACCTCAGCACTGGGAATATGCAGACAGAAGATCTAATTCAGTTTCTGATTCTATCTGATAAGCTGTTCCAAATCACCCACGCTGCATCTGCTCAGCATCTGTTTTCAGGATATGGCCCATTTGGAAACTCACCAACTCACCTTATGATACAACACTGGTCCTTGTTGTTGCGCTGCATGTTGAAATAGCAGTTGTCAGCAATTGCGAAGATGTGTGGTGGCATCTCACCAATCTTTTTGTTGGTGTACAGGCGTATCTGCTCAGGTGAGTAGATGGGTAGAAGCTGGTAGGGGTTTACTGCCACCAGTATAGAACCAGTGTATGTCTGGAGGAGAAGCACATGAAGGTTTATGGGGACAGTGAGGTGTAGCTGAGAGACTTTGGCAGCTTGGATGGAGTGTGGATGAAGGCCAGAAAAATAAAGGCTTTTTAAAAGCTGGATGAAAGATGATGTTCAAGTCAGAGATGCTTGCGGGGTGGAACCTAGAGCAAAACTGGAGCAGAAGTCCCAAACTATCTGAATCAGTTCATACTCAGCCCTGCTCATGCACAGCATGGACTCAAACCTTAATTCATGTTTTGGATGCTCCTCAGCTAAGATTCAGAGTCTCAAGTCAAGCTCATATTTACAGAAATATTGCTAGAGCCAGCACATATCCATGCACATCTACTGCATTGCAAAAATAATGAGAAACTAGAGATGAAAGAAACCTGAGGACCATTCCCATATCTCAAAGTAGGACTAGCTGGATCCAAACCATTCTGACAGATGTCTGCCTAACCTTCTTTTATCAATCCACAACAGCTGCTAGACTTCCCTCTGTAATACATTCTTCTCTACCATCGCTGCCTAATCAAACCTCTCCATGCTTCAGGTTAAACCTTGTTCTGTGCACACAGATAGAGCTCACAAATTCCTAACATATCCCTTCTCAGCTATTTCTGAAATTTTGGAAATGGCCTTTGGTCCATCCCATGCTCTCTGTGGCACTCGAATGAGCAAAGCTGACCTGAGCCTTGGGCAGCAAAATCCTTTGTAGTATCTTAATCTTTAATTTTTGCCCTTCTGGAAGCCGTTTCTCTCAAGCCTCTCACCAAAGGACTTTTGTTATCTTGCTCAGAAGGTTAGGAGGTTTGGCCACATCCCAAGCTCAAGGCAGAGAATGAGGATCTCCTTCCCCTATTTCATCTATCTAAAAAGCTAGTGTCTAGAGGAGGTGAGTCAACAGGCCTCCACCTTGGGCTAATCAAGGGCCATGAGATGAAGGCTACTCTCACTCTGTGACTTCAGAGGAGCCAAGTCATCTTCTCTAGGTTAATTTTTGGCAACTAAAGCTACAAGATTAATCCCACCTTCCTTTCCTGGTGGAAACAGCTGTGAAAAGTGCTCTCAGTGCTGCATATATTTTTTCAGGAAACAAAATAAGTAATTTCAACACTAAAATAATCCTTATGGGTTTTTATCTGCGTGGCCTAAAAGCAGTTAGACTCTGACACAAGGCAGCAAAGTGGCACATGCAAGGATGTGTGTGAAAGAGAAAAAATTATTTGTTTGCCACCATCTACGCAACCAGCTTGCCACCAGCTCGCCACCAGCTCAGGCTTCCTGAAGGCAGCCAGTAGATGGCGATTATGTCCCATAGCAGGGATGCTGAAAGGCATTAGGGGCTCCTCATCTTCTACTCTCATGGCCAAAACAAGAGAGCAACTTCCTGTTAAGTCCCAGGTGAGGTTTGACTGTACAGTGGTGACTGAGAAAGGGCACGTTACTCTTCTCTGTAGTAGGGGTTACATGCCAGTAAGGGAAAAGAGCACTTGGAGCTCAAGAACAATATTGTCACAAATCCAGTGGGTAGAAATTGGCTGTGAAATCATGCAGAATGGACTTTAGAAGAAGACACTGAAAAAAGGGAGCAGAGAAGTCCCAGAGAAGCCTTCAAAGGGGACAGAGCATGTAACCTTAGTGCTCAGAGAAGGAGTGAGCTCAATTTCTGAGTGAGATTATGATTCCAAGATCCCTAATGAAGATTCCTTTGAGTCCTGGCTGAGATACTTGGAAGACTCATAATTAATTACCAGGTTAATTTTAGGGACATTTCTCATCTTCCTTGAGCCTCTTTTCAAAAAAGACTAACTCCTTGCAGAGGTCTCTGAAATCCCTGCATTTCAGTCACACTGGTCTGCCCTGCTCCGAATGCAGCCAGGAAGACTTCTAAAGGTGTTAACCATTAGTGACAGGAATGTTTTCTGGATGCTCTCACTGACCTTTCCCTTGTGATCCACAAAACACTTTGTCAGCATGAACTCTTGTACTATGGCTTGTTTTTGTAGGTCATGCCTAGTTGATAAATACTCGCAATTTGCCCAGTTCTCACAACTAACAGAATGCAAAACTTTGTCCACTTTGCTGATGAGGGGCTAAAGGGCACTTCCAAGGAAATATTATCTTCCTTGTTTCTATTGCTGGGGGATGGCAAAGCCGCTCTCTATTGAGAAAATAAAGCTTTACTGATAGCAGGGACTCTGCCGTAACTGACCAGAGGAACTACATCCCAGAGCAAATTCATTACTGCCTGCATGACCTACATTTTAATTAGCCCCAAACAAATCCTTTCTGAGCCTGCTTCCCTCGCTATCCAGAACACCATGGCTGTCTTCATCTGGATTGTTATGGGGTTAAAGCTCTACCAAACATTGCTGCATTTTGGCAGCCCTTAGAGAGCAGCAGCAGGCATTGGTTTCATCTCCAGATAAAGAGATTTAACCTTACTCAGAGTCCAAACTCCCCACCAGACTCTCTTGCTATTCAGTATAGTTCTCTTAGTGTATACAAGCCAAACTGAAGGCAACTAGCCCTTCTCGAAGCTTTTCTTATTTTGCTGCAGAAGTTTCTTTCCTTCAAGTTAAGGTCATTACTGAGAAGCTCTTAAAGTTTTAACCACATTCACATGTTGGGGACCTTCCAGCCCAGAGAGGGTGTCACAACTTCGCCATGAGGGTCAAGCTCTGCACCAAAGTGGATGATGCTGTCAGTGCATTTGTGAAGCAGCAGCAATGGTGGTGCAAAGTAAATGAGAAGGCCACAATGGTGAACAGAAAAAAGTGATCCAGTGGAAGGCATGACAATGATTGCAAGTGACAATGCCGAGTCATACTTACCCTCCCGCCGCAGTTTGTCTTATGAGTAAAATGTGAGGGAGGAGAAAAAGGGAAATTATATTTTATTAGAGCAAAACTACATCCTCCACAAAGCTAAGGACATGAGGAAACTAGAGGAACTGGAGTCCTACTGGAAAAGTCACCCTTTACTCAGCAGGCTCAGAAATCCTCTCTCAAGCAGTGAAACTTCACCATATTTAAGACAGAGAAAATTATACCACAGATTAAAACACCTCAGGAGACTGGGTATTCCTTACCCACATGGCATCTATATGGTACTTTGACTTTGCAAAACTGCCATCAATATTTACCACATCTAACACATATCTACTCCTCCTAGTGCCATCACTCTTAACAGGTGAGAGCTAAAGTTGGGTTCCTGAGCCCCCAACTACACACACATAGACAGAGGTGGTTTACGTGCCTTTTTATCAGGAGAATAGATACAGAACTCTGTAATTTTGAGAGTGTTATTCTGATTTTGAGATTTGCACTAATTGCTGTGCTGTGCCCAGGTTCTTGTGCTGGCACTCTAAAGCCATTAGTGGTGTGGAGCAATCATAGCACAGTAAGCCGGAACTTCTGTGATGCAAATGTGGGATGTGGCCATCCCTTAGGCAGTAGCTCTGCAGGACACAGGACACTGTCACCATGAGACCAGAAGAACTTGTAAAGAAACCGACATGCTTACTGAGTCACTTCAGCCCAAATCACCACCCACGCTTGCCTCCAGGTTAGAAGCTGCCCTTTGCATCAGCCCTTATTAGTATGATGTTGCCAAACAACGCTTTGCCTGGGGCGTATTTGTGCTCATAATCTCCCTGCATGCCTGTGAATAGCTTGGTGAGGAAGTTCAGAGACAGAGCTTTTATGAAGGAGTTCAATGTATTCACAGGCAATATGATATAGCACACATGAGATTATATCTGAGGATCTCTGGTCACTTGCGCTTGCCAGATGGCATGGGGACACCAGGAGAGACACATGGACACCACTGAATAAATAGCCAACATGATCCAAACTTCCTCAGAGAGAGTGGAAGGAATCCACTTTGTGCCACTGCAGGGTGCCCACAAGCAGCAAAAAAAGGTGCAATGCTCAATGGATAAATACGTGTTCCCTGAATGAGCCAATCAGCTATAAATTATTGGCCATCTGTACTTCTCAGGTGACATTCAGATTGCTTGAATTCAGTTATCCACAAAAGTACTACACCTAACCTCGAAGAGGGATGTGCTTTGAGCTGGAGGAAGTTGGACTTTAGATCTCCAATCTAAACTTTCCTTCCAACATAAACTTTCCTATGATATCCAAGCTCCAGACATCTGTAAAACAATCACTTAATCTGACAGGCACTTCTGTTCACGTAGCTGAAAGGCAGACTTGTCTCTGTTTGCTCCATTGATATCTCTGGTAACTGCCATGGATGCTCAGTGTACAGAGAGACACTACCTCAAGTATGAATTTGGGCTGCTAACTTGCTATTTTATCATTACAAATGGCTCTGTCTCCCTAAAAATAGCTCCAGGGAGAAACTTAGTAAATCTAATGTGTGAATAATTTTCTGGTCATGCTTCTCTTTTTCTAAACTGACAATGCAGGGGACTTAGACATCATACACAACAAATAAGGTGCCTGAGTGAGAGATGAATTTGAGGATCTCTGTTGTCCTCCAAGCTTTGGGGACTTAGGGGTGCTTTTCCAGCAGCTATGTCCTCTTCCTCTAGGATTTGACTCCATCTCTGAGGAGAGAGGGGAGTTTTCCAGAGTTGGGACAAGAAGCTCTCAATCATATGAACGGTCTATGTAACCGTGGTGTCTTCTCCATTACTGCCCAGCTCTAATCCAAAACCATCCTGTCAAAAGGCACTGGGAATCAAGCAGAACAAGCAGACTAAATAAATAAAATCCTGGCCATGCTATGTTGGCTTAGGCTACCTGGGAAGTCTGACTGTCTTGCATTTCCCTCTGGCCTGAAAATCTAGTAGTCTCTAGAGCCTTTTAAAAATTAGATGCCCAGATGGCTTTGAAAAAGCCTTCAAAGTAACAGCAGGCACTTACCTGAATATCTGAAAACTGTAGGATCTAAAAGCAATACCAAATTTTCCATATTTGCAAAGGCTGTTTGAGTACATTAGCTAGCAGCAAACACAACACACACTCTGAATTTCTGTCCAAAAAATGTGCACAAGACAACACAGCATACAGCACACTGATAAAACCAGCACAGAGACTTGAATGCTGATTCCTGTCCTGTTGGGGAGGTGGTCTTTGCAATGCTATCACAGAAAAGAGATGCAGTTCTGACTGGCTTCCTGTAAAACCCTCAATTTATGAATGTCTGTTTGGGTTGATAAGGCTGCACTGGGTTCACTGGGCATGACATGACTGAGCTGACCTAAGGAAGGACACTGCTGTCCCCAGAGATCAGCTGTCCGGATCCCAGGCAACCCAGAGCAACAAGTCATAAACATAGATTGGGAAGATTTTTTAGAGCTGTTTTGGGAGTTTGCTTACTCCCTTGTTCCCAGTTATCTCATGCATGCACCTCCTCAACCTTCTTCCACCTCTTCCACCTACAGAAATAGTTGTCTTCACCCATTTAGGTTGAATGAGTTAATGGTTCCGGGGGAAAAGGCCTGAGTTGAACTGGCTATTCTATGTGCAGAAAGTTAAGGCACATCCCCAAAACTTCTACAGAGGCTGTACAGCCAGGTGACAGGGACTTTGCCCATTACCTAACCCATGGGGTCTTTCACTGGGGCATCCATAAGCTCTGCAATGTGTCCTCTAAAGTCAGAATCCCTTCACCACTTGCAACAAAGAGAATATAGAAACCCAGATGCTCAGTTCAATCAGGGTTTCTCCCACATGGGTTCCTCAGTGCTAAGGAGAGCAGAGGGTGGAGTGCAGAACAAAAGGTGGACACTCACATAGATGAGGTGCTCCCGATAGCGGATCAGCAGGTTCCTGAGAATTCCTGCTTCATTCAGGTCCCCCAGGCGGATCATGTCCTCCACTCCATGGATGGAGGTAGGGTGCATGGGTTTGATGTGGCTGGCATTCTGTGGGGAAATCCAGTGCTCCTGAGAAGAGAGCAAGGACAGAGAGAGATAAGTCAAATGAGAGACCACTGGGAAACAGCCCACCCCAAACAGAAGGACCAGATGGAGGAACATACATGGGAGAGCATAAGCACACATGCCACAGCTTCTATTCCTGGGGCAAGGCATTCATTAATTTGAAAGATTCATAACAGAAGAAGGAAAACATCTCTTTATCGGAGTTTTATTGGAGCAGCAAGAGAGATGAGACACGAGCCATTCTGGCAGGAGCCTCCTCCAGGGCAGTAGTCATCCATCACAGTAGGGGAGTTTATAAAAAATAGCAGATTTGTTTTTCCCTTCACAACTACATTTTCACATCATTTTGCCACAATATACTGTTGAGAAGAGAGAAGATGATTTAGAAAAGGAGAGAGGGATGGTCAGGGGTGGCAAAATCATACTTTTATTGGCAGAGTGTTGTTTAGACTAACCACTTCTAAAGGGCTTCAAAAGCCACTACAAAGTGTACACAAGGACCCTGCTAAACCAAATCTCTTTCTATTATCGTTGAAGGCAATGAGAGCAGTTACAACTATCTCAGTCAGAAAAAAACTAAAATTATGAAGGACAGAGAGCCACCTTCTGCTTGTGATATAGACCTTGCTCTAAAGCAGCTACAATTGCAGAAAAATAGAGGTGAGAAATTGAAAGAAAACCAGTGTTTAGGCACATGTGGTATTGGTAGGAGGTTAGAAAGGACTGGATAACAGCACAAGAAGAGCAGGTTAAGGTAGGTTTGTTCAAAGCACTATCTAAATGTATTTTGGGGGTTTCTGTTACCATTGTACTCTAGCAGCTTCTCAACGTTGCACTCCCAGTACAGCCATAAAAGTAGGGACACAATACTATCTTGTCTTTACAAATAGAAAACTATGGCACAGGTGGCTCCAAAGGACACGTGAGAAGTCCATAACAAAGCCAATCATCACGGCCCTATGACTCCTGGCCTAGCCAGGTCATAGAGCTGTAGAAGGGTCATCATAACCCTTTGTACGTACATTGCCTTCATCATCCACAACCTGGATCTGTCCAGAGTCACACAGTTTAACCACCGCTCCAATGGGAACATCGAATTCCCGTCCAGTTTTGAGGTCCATCCACACATAATCCCCCTGGAATCAAAGAGAAGATAGTTACACTCAGGGCTGCAGAAAGTACAGCATCCCTTGGGATAGAAGTTGCTGGCATTTGGTACCCAAATCATTAATACAAGTCAAATGACTTCCTTTGCAAACCACAAACCACTCCTTTTCACATGTGCTCAGGGAAGCAGATGCTTTGGATGTGGCACTTGGGGCTATGGCTTAGTGATGAACACGGTCGTGCTGGGTTAATGATTGGACTGATGATTTCAGAGGTCTTTTCCAACTTTTATGATTCTATGAAACCCACTGCAAGGTATCAGCAGCAGGGCATGTCCACACAGCATACACCCCCTGCACTCTTGTTTCTCAAGCTTCTGAGTGGTTGTTGGTCACAGAATGCATCCAGTAGAAACAGGTTACAGGGCAGCGACACAGGCAGAAAAATGCACCCTGACAGAGGTTTTCCTCTGTCTAACATACAAACCTAGAAGGTCACATTTAGGAGATGGTTCTGAGCTCTGCTAAGCCCTGTCTGGAGGCTTGTGGCACAATTCTTCCTTGCAGATAACCGCTATCAAATATACCTTGGAGACTGCTGAAAAAGGATTGACTAAAGATGAGTGAAGAACATAACCAGAGAGGCAGATATATGTACTTCTTCAGGAGTTCTCCCAGCTACAGTGATGTGTAGGTGGGATGTTTGCATTTAACACTTTTCAGTGGATTTTATCTACTGTGAGCATGTCCACTTGAGTCCTGAAGCTCTGCAAAGTTTCAGCATCCATAATCCCAAAGGAAGAATTTAGCTACAAAAAATTGTGTCCTTTTATATGTTTCAAATGTTTCACCTCTTTCAGTTGAGACCTCTGTGTTTTCATTTTGGGAGACATAGCAAGCAGTTAACCCTTATCCACTCACCATGTCACTGGTGATCCTACAGACCTCTGTCAGTCCTGCTGAGCAGGGACTATCTGCTTATCAGCTCTGTGGAGATTAAATTACTCAAATGCAAAAAAAGCTTTTAAAGAAGCTGTTTTCCTCAATACAATAGCAAATTCTAAAATAACTCCAAACTAAAGGCCCAAGAAGGACCCACGCTGAAACAAAGCAGAATTATTTTCCACCCCTATTCTCAATGTGAAGACGTACTAAAATTGGGAGCAATCTAGTTGCCAGGTGTGTTTGCATTCATGCAGCTGAACTTAATGTGTGAACTTGTAGCCCCACTTAACACCACATTCCTGGGGACCAGCTCCACTTGTACCTATTAAGCACAATGCAAAATCTACCTATTGAAGTCCTGAAAAACTGCTGGGAGAAGGAGAAGGGAAAACCAGGAGGTATCACTTTGCATGTGCTCTTATATAACCCCTTCCTGAGCATCCACTATCAATCATTTCTGTGGACAGACTATATTTATAGATTTGGTTTGACCCAAGGCTGCTGAACAACCTTCATCTCCACGCTGGGCAGTGGAAACTGGAGACATCACCATCCAAGTCATCATTCACTAAGACTTCTGAGAGATACTAACCTGTGAGTGCCACCAGGATGTAAGGTTACACTTAGGGACTCACACATGGACAAACACTACACACTAGGCATCCCCAACCATTTTGTGGTAGACTCCACCCTGCTTTCCAGTAGGATATCAATACAGTCATCCTGCTTACATGGAGCTCAGGATCCAGTCCTCAGTTTGAGTTTTCATTTCGTCAGAGGGTTGTGCTACAGCTCTGTTATAAGTATCTTTATCCAGCTCATAAAAATATCATATTCATATCTTTTTCTCATTAGCTGTCTTATCCTCACTTCTCATAACTCAGTTAAAATGTGGAAAAGAAACAACTAATGAATGCACTGTCAGGAGTAGATACGTTATAAATCCATTTATATTAATATTTATTTCTTAGCTTCTTTGATCCAACACTCTCAAACTTTTCAGAGTGTTCAGCATTGTCATCCTCTCTGCATCACTGGGCAAATTCATGCACAGGGCGGGTAACCTGATCAAGGTGTCAGCAAGAGAAGAGCCGGGTTGCTCAGTCCCTGTTCATTAGAAAACCTTTCTGACACCTCAGCAGGTCTGTAAAAATTGCTCTTAATCAAGAAAATGTTAATTGTAATGCTGTTTTTTTAGAAAAAAATCTCTAATATTGAATAGCTGTAAAAGCAGCCTGCTTCATATGTTCTGTTACCACACAGCTGAGATAAAAGGCAGTCTGCTCTACCCAAGGTAAATTGATACTCTACTACCACTAAGACAACTTCTGTGCTTTGTCTGCCTAATACACCGAGTGCCCGTCCCCACAAACTGCTTCGTTCTAAACCCATTAAAGTGCAGTTCTTAATACTGGTGAAAAAAGTCTTATGGGATGGGCTAAGCTGGTAAGGTCAGGAAGGTTGGGGGGGGGGGTTAAAAAATAACATAACTTACTAAGAGTGCCGATCTATTTCCTTTTCTGACCTTAATCAATTTGACATAAACCCCATGGAAGTCAGTTATGTTCCTTCTGCTGATGCAATCACCTTCAGATCAGCTCCCAAAACAGCAGATATATTGGGGATTTCAGGGCAAATCAGGGTGATTCATGCATTTACCAGCTGGGGCAGACCGGCTTGTGAGTTGCATAACCTGCCTCATGCCTCAGTTATTTTTCAATACACATGACAGATTACTGGAGAAATGAGAATACCAGCAGACCCTTTACAGTATCAACACGGTCCAACTCTTCCTCCTCAACTCAGTCACTGGGTGCCAGTGCCCTTCCAAATGCTCCGGGGCAGACCCTCACGACCTCACAAACTATGGGCAGTGACAACCGAATAGCAGTGCAAGAGGAGGATACACCACCATGATGGGTGCACACATAGATCCACACAATTCACAAAGAGGATCTTTAGGAGGAACTTCCAAATGTGAAGAGCAAGAAGGTTCACTGCTGGGGAGCTACAATGCTTGATGGGGACAAAGGAGAAAGGTGAGAGAAGCTGGTGTAAGCAGTATAAGGATCCCAACAATAGCAAGACAGGTTTCAAAGTAGCCTGAAAGCTCCCAGCCATGCTCAGGGCTCAGGACCCCCTATCTTACCGCTAAAATGGTCGTGGGCTTCAGGACCTGGTTGACATTGCGGAGTAGTGTCCATTTGCCCTGGTCTTTCTCCTGATCTTCCACCACCTCAGGGCATGGCTGCATGAAAACGACTTTCTTCTTCTTCAACATCTCCAAAACTTAGCAGTGGTGTTTGTCCCTCTCTCTGCTTTCTATGTGTATTCCACCATGAATGCCAGAATCCTGTGGCTGGTTTGCTTTAGACCTGCAACATGTCTATGCCTGCTGCTTGCAGGACACCCTCTGATCTGATTCACAATATGGCTCTTGGTAAAGATCTTCTCCTAGGAGAAAAATTTCCACGCATCAGCCATGGTCCTCCACTGGCCAGCTGACATGCTCACTGTATATGAACAGCACTGCGGGAGCCTCAAAGCAAACTGAACAACTTTGCTTCTCTTCACTTAAATTCTTCCAGTCTCTCCAGTAAGGACTGATACTTGGTCAAGGACCTGAAGGACACTGCAACAACCCGTTCTGGAAAAATGACTGCAGGATTAACAGGACACTTCTTCCTTTCCCCGTGACTTGTCTCTGTTACCTTCCTTTCCTAGTGAAATAACCATCTGCCAGCTTGAGGACGTTCAGCACAGAACACACTGGGATACTTATTAATCCACAAATGCAGTCAGTCCCCATGCAACACATGTCATTTAATTAACCTAATACCTTTACATACCAAATTAACCAAAGCACAGCGGGAACTCAAAACCAGAGGCCATCTGCATTTTCTTTAAACTGATCGCCTTGAGTAGATCCATAGCAACTGAATTTTAAATAATTGAGTGGAAGGTGTTCAGCACAGCACAGCCTCTGTGCCTATAGGTGAGAGAAGTGCCTGGGCTGTGGATGAGAACGTGCTGAACACAAGGATCATAAATATAATGAGTTCACACTGACTCTACAGCAGGCTGCTCCACAGACCCACTTCTGCAATCTCTCCTTCTTTATAGGGTGACTGTTCTACTAAAGGCTAATCAGGACTGCTGGCCCAACTAGAACAGCACAAAGCATTTTACAGTCAACCCAGATTTTCTTTTTTCCTGTCCTATCTTAGATACAATTGAGATTTCTCATTTTTATCTAGGAAAGGCTTTTCTGCTCATTTAGACAATTTCAGACCACTATAGCTGGGCCCTGATTTCTTCCATAAAAATTTTGAATTGTTGTCATTTATGCAGACCAGAGCAATGCATGGCTAGATAATGGCTCAGCTGCTAAGACATTCTCATTTATCAGTGTTTTAATGCAAAATTCTACTGATGACTTGATGACATGGGGTTTTGAATCCATTTGTCCATGAAGAAGAGGACAGAGGGACAGGGTTTATTGGTGGACCTGGTAGTGTTAGGTTAATGGTTGGGCTCAATGGTCTTAGATGTCTTTTCTAACCTTAATGATTGGATGTGGATTCCATATGGAATTCTGTGATTCCATACAATTGTAGAAAAGCTTTCTAGATGAAGGAAGGCTTCATAGGTCCCCTTCATGGGACACAATCACCAAGGACAACAGTAGATGATGGGTACATCAAACTCATACTGAGCTACTTCTGCTCATTCATGAACAGCAGTGATGACAGTGAGGAAATCCTTGCCCAAAGGGCAGGTGACATTGTAGGTTTAAGGTATATTACAAAGCCCTGGAAAAAAATGTTATCATTCTTGTAGCTGTGCAGGTGAAGCAAAGAAGAGACCCAGTCTCACGAATAAGAAGCCAGGTGAGAGATTAACAAGATGGGTGCCTACCAAAGGAGCAAGAAAAATGTACATGAGATATGATAGTAATGCAGGGAGAAGGAGACATAGAGTGAATGTAGCATGGGAGATGTCTACCTCCAGCATGACCTGAAGACACAGTGCTATAAATGACTGCAGTTTTGCTCCCCTAGAAAGTAGAAGATAGTTGTCAAATCGAAGCTAAAAAACAATGGGAGGATGCATGTGGAAGGAAGGAGTGAACAAATACATATAAAGGGACCCGTAGGATGGGCTCTTTGGATTTGAGTGGGGTCCTATGGATGCTCTTTGCTCACCAGCACACACCTCCTCACTGCTGTGCCATGGAAATTGGAACACTGTGGGAGCAGCAGATCTGAGAGAGAGCAGCTGGAGTATTTATCTCACCTTGCACTGGAGCAGACAATACGATCATTGCTCAGCTACACCTTATACCATATTTCTGAGGCTGTGTATCCCTGTATGCTGCCAAAGAGTAAGCTAAGAAACAGAGGCCTGGAATGTTTTGCTCTAGGTTATCCTTGGAATAGGACCCAAAGAAGTGAGATGGGAGCCTGGAGGGCTGAATCTAGCCTCTGCAGTCCTATTACACGAGTGTGCTTATTTTTTACCTGACACTGGGGCTGCTGAAGATCTGTAATTTCACACATTTCCACTACATATTTTGTGCATTGCTCCTCTGCTAGCAGAAGATTTTCTGGGGACTCTTAGACAGAATCACACGTGTCAGCCAGAGACAGACAGCATTTGTAGTGAGGTCTGTCTGAATAGCCTGAGCGTGCTGCCTCCTGGAAACGGGAAACCTCATTCCTTGGAACCGATGACCCAGCTTGGAAAACAGCCTCTCTTCTCTATACATCAAGGGGCAGAGCAACAGCATTAAGCTTCCTATCAGCCTGCTTTTTCTGAGAGAACGTGCTATGCCTTATGTGGGAAACAAATAAACACACTTAGTACAATAAGGGGAGGGACACGGTGGAGGAAAATAAACCTTTAGCTGGCTGGCAGCCCGTCAGAAATGCCATCCGGTTTAGATTACAGCTCCCTGGGGTAACATTAGACTCTTCACTGCAGAGATAGAAGTATGAGCCAGAAGAGCCATGCTGGACCCTGCTCTGATGGTTTACTCACCTCTGCAGCAGCAGTCACAGCTGAGATCAAAGTCCTGCTGTGACATACCTTGTGCACATGCATAGTACCAGGGGTAAATGTTTATCCTAAGGAACTAAGGTGACACAGGCAATAGGTTTACGCTGCTGCTCAGACCTGAGCTCCCATTAAATGCTATCACAGTGGCATGGACCTCACTGCTGGAGAAAGAAGATAGATTCCACCTGCAGGAAGCACCCTCACAGCAGGTGAACCACCTAATTTAATGAAAGCTTGCTTTTCTTTGCCCCAGCCTGTTTTTCAGTCCCAAAGAAAATACATCAGATACTGCCAGGGCTGAAGAAGTGTTCTTGAACCAGTTATTTTGCAGCTAGCACCAGAGAGCTAGGTTATTCAATGAAACAGGTCAAGTGGGACTCGACCAGTGCCTGTGTTCACCTCTGAGCTAGACATGCAGACCTTTGCTAGATGATCATCCCTTTTAAATGAAATATCCTATCCTATCCTATCCTACATTCAAGGGAATAAAGAGACACCTCTGCATAAAGAAGGTAATCAAACTAGGTCAGATGATGCTAACGTAAAGGAGTGTGTGAAGAGGACAGTTTGGAGGTACAAAACTGCAGCACATGTGTCCAAAGCTAGCTAAGGTGGCTCCTACCCTTTGCATGGATGCTTAAAGGCTCTAAGGGCTGATACTCAGGTAAATTGCTGAAGGATATGGAAAAACTGGTGATTAGCAGAGGCTGTCTGTGGACTCAGGCCAGCAGTGCTCCACCGATTACTCCCTGCAGTGCTAAACTTACTTTTCTAAAATAAGGATGATACCCTGCAGAATGGCCATTGATGCACTGTGTGTGCTAAATATTATCAGTGGGCCATATCTCTGATAAGTGATGTAAAATAACCTAACCTGTTCAGGCATTTTGGTGTTTTTTTTTTTTTTTTTCTTATAGAAACAGGTACAATCGCATATCCAGGTCTCCAGAGCTTAGTCCTTTACTCCCTTACTGCTCATTTTTGAAGCAGAAGATCCTTAATGCACACAGATACCAGTGCAAACATAGGCATTCCTCCAGCTCCAAGTTTCAATGTGATTTGGAGAGCAGACTGCAGCTTATTATGCCAGTTCAGACTTTCAGCAGCTACCTGAATCCTTCAGGCAGTAGAATGTCTGTGCTCTACTAAAAACACATATCATCACCTCTAGGTATCACCTTTCTGATTCAGTTCAGCTCTCAATTACATGGGTGTACCCTACTCAGTTTAATGGAGCTTCTCCTGGATTCACATCTGCGCAACCCAAGGGAGAATCAGGACTGCTCATCTCTATTCTTTGCACACATCTTTGGTTGTGCATTTGACACCATCATCATGAAAAGGTGAAAAAGGAAGAAAAAGCTTGAATCTCAAATAATAACAGAGGAGAAGCACACATGCTGGTAGATGATAACACTAATAATTTTCCTGTTCCATAAATAAATAAGATTCTTTTCATAATTTCTTGTAGCACATCAGGCAGCAGCTGTCAGCCACGGTAACATGCTACACACAAAAGCTTCCTGAAGCAAAGGAAGAGATGCAAGAGGAGTTGTTAAATAATTCAATAATCAATGCACCGCTCACTCACCCTGTAACTTCGATACTGACAGGAGGGAAAAAAATCTCCCACAAATGTGGCACGTCCCAACATTTTCTCATTTAGTGCTGAGGGATAGTCAAAGACTCTGGGAGCAAAAACGATGGATTTAATCGGATTTACAGGGGCACAATCCAGTGGTGTAACAAGGCTCAGCTCCCAGTGATGCCTGACCTCTTCCCTGGCTTTTGGCAAGGAGCCTGTTGTTGACTGTTTGGGACGTCTTGGCTCAGGAGTGGATTTTAAGCATGCAGACAAACATGGAAATAGAAGATTTAATCTGTGACTCCTATGGCATTACTGTCATGGGTAAAGTGGAGAATCCAGTAATCTGCTGATGCTACAAGCAGATTAGGCTGTCTCTGGGTGTCACCCACCCAAACGCCGTGCCAGAGCCCTGCATATCAGGTCTCACACAAAAAGCTGATGGACACTGCTTGGGATGTGATTGAAAAATCTTCTAAAATGCAGAAGTGGAACAGGAAATGAAGACTCAGCCTTTTAGCCCCGTGGCTGGGTCCTGTCCTAAATGCAGAGGGAAGAAATCCAAAGGAAGATGATAGAGCAATCATAAGAAGTACAAATCTGGAAAACCAGATTGAGGGAAAATAAAGCCAGGAGGAATCAGAGGGGGAGTGCTTTAGGATGCAAGCATGTAATTCTGTTAGATCAAGACATATTCCTTCAGGCCCTAGGAGTAGAGAGGTTGCCCTGGTACCACACTGGGAGCTTGCAGATCTGCTCTAAATCTACCAGCAACAGTCATCCCTTCTCCCCAGACAAACAAGGATTCAGCTAAAGGCTCCCTAGTTTGCAATGGCAGGCACAATGGACACCCCTTGCCCTTACACACCCAGAATTAAAGATTTTGGACATTTTCCTATAAATGAACGTTGCTCTGTATTGCAAGCTTTAGGAAGAAGGGACTAAGGGAATGCCATCTCCTTCTCCAAGCATTGTTTGGGAGGGATGCTGGCTCCAACAGGTCCCTATGTTGGACAATACAGCTCAGCTGCCTGTTCCCATCCCTTTGATGATACCAAACTCTGTGGTGCACCTTAAGGACAGTATGTTATCCAGAGGGATCTGGACAAACTCAAGGAGTGGGCCCAAGTGAACCTCATGAGGTTCAACAAGGCCAAGTGCAAGGTCCTGCACCTGGGTCAGGGTAAGCCCAGTGCCCATATACGCTGGGGGATAAAGGGATTGAAAGCAACCCTGAAGATAAGGACATGGTGGATGAAAAACTGGACATGAGTAGGCGACATGCGCTGGCAGCCCAGAAAGCCAACTGCACCCTAAGCTGCATCACCGGCAGTGTGGTCAGCAGGCTGAGGGAGAGGATTCTGCCCCCCCCATGTCCTCTCTGGTGAGACCCCATCTGTTCTGGGGCTCCCAGCATAAGAAGGACCTGTTGGAGCAAACCCAGAGGAGGCCATGAAGATGCTCAGAGCACTTGAGCACCTCCACTGTGAAGACAGGCTGAGAGAGCTGGGGTTGTTCAGCCTGGAGAAGAAAAGGTTCTGGGAAGACCTTAGAGCCCCTTCCAGTACCTAAAGAGGATCCAAAGGAGAGCTGGAAAGGGACTTTTGACAATGGCCTGTAGTGACAGGACAAGGGGAACACCTTCAAGCTGCAGTAGGGTTGATTTAGGTTACAAGAAAGCTGGGGACAAACTTTTTTGCAGGAAAAAGGGATAATGGTTATAAACTAAAAGAGTTTTAGATTAGATATTAGGAAGAAGTTTTTTTATGATGAGGGTGATGAAACATTGGCACAGGTTGCCCAGAGAGATAGTAGATGCTCCATCCCTGGAAACATTCAAGATCAGGTTCTGAGCAACCTGATCCAGTTGAAGATGTCCCTGCTCATTGCAGGTGGATTGGACCCGATGGCCTTTAAAGGATCTGTGATTCTTTCTTTGATTTGATCCTCCGGTGAACTAGCTCAGGGAATTAACACAGCAGCAAGATTTTCACGTGTTTTTGCAAAGTGTTTTACTGGCTTAGTCCCTCAACTGGCTCACAATGTAAACAGCAAAGCCCTAGTGCAGGAGCAGGGAGAGCAGCAAGAACAGTAAGGCAGGTTGTTCTCAGGACAACTGGCCTCCAGAGCTGGTAGACAGAGACAGGAAGCCAAATAGCCCCCCTGTAATCCAGTAGGAAACAGTTAGTGACCTGCTGAGCCACTTGGATCCTCACAAGTCTATGGGACCAGATGGGATCCATCCTAGGGTGATGAGGGAGCTGGCGGAAGAGCTCGCCAAGCCACTCTCCATCATTTACGAACAGTCCTGGCTCACTGGGGAGATCCCAGATGATTGGAAGTTGGCGAATGTCACTCCCATCCACAAAAAGGGATGGAAGGAGGACTCGGGAAACCACAGGCCCGTCAGCCTGACCTCAGTGCCTGGCAAGGTTATGGAACAGATCATCCTAAGTGCAATCACACAGCACCTACAGGATGGACAAGGGATCAGACCCAGCCAGCATGGGTGTAGGAAGGGCAGGTCCCATCTGACCAATCTGATCTCCTTTTATGATCAGGTGACCCGCCTGGTGGATAAAGGAAAGGCTGTGGATGTGGTCTATCTGGACTTCAGCAAAGCCTTTGACACTGTCTCCCAGAGCATTCTCCTGAAAAAGCTGGCAGCCCACGGCTTGGACAGGGGCACTCTGTGCTGGGTTAGGAACTGGCTGGAGGGCCGGGCCCAGAGAGTGGTGGTGAATGGGGCTGCATCCAGTTGGCAGCTGGTCACTAGTGGTGTCCCCCAGGGATCAGTCTTGGGCCCAGTTCTATTTAATAACTTTACTGATGATCTGGATGAGGGGATTGAGTGTACCATTAGCAAATTTGCAAATGACACCAAGTTGGGGGAGAGTGTTGATCTGCTGGAGGGCAGGAGGGCTCTTCAGAGGGACCTGCACAAGCTGGAGAAATTGTTTGATTCCAACGGGATGAGGTTCAACAAGACCAAGTGCCGGGTCCTGCACTTTGGCCACAACCAGCACTGCAGGCTGGGGACAGAGTGGCTGGAGAGCAGCCAGGCAGAGAGGGACCTGGGAGTTTGGATTGACAGGAAGCTGAACGTGAGCCAGCAGTGTGCCCAGGTGGCCAAGAAGGCCAATGGATCCTGGTCTGGATCACCAATAGTGTAGCCAGTAGGACCAGGGAAGTGATTCTTCCCCTCTACTCTGCGCTGGTGAGGCCACACCTGGAGTACTGTGTCCAGTTCTGGGTCCCTCAGTTCAGGAAGGCTATTGAGGCGCTGGAGCAGGTCCAGAGAAGAGCAACAAGGCTGGTGAAGGGATTTGAACACAAGTCCTATGAGGAGAGGCTGAGGGAGCTGGGGTTGTTTAGCCTGGAGAAGAGGAGGCTCAGGGGAGACCTCATCACTCTCTACAACTACCTGAAAGGAGCTTGTAGCCAGGCAGGTGTTGGTCTCTTTTCCCAGGCAACCAGCAGTAGGACAAGAAGGCATGGTCTTAAGCTCTGCCAGGGGAGGTTTAGGTTGAATATTAGGAAGAAATTTTTTACAGAGAGAGTAATCAGATATTTGAATGGGCTGCCCGGGGAGGTAGTGGATTCACTGTCCCTGGAGGTTTTTAAGATGAGACAGGATGTGGCACTTAGTGCCATGGTCTAGTAACCACAGTGGTGTTGGATCAAGGGTTGGACTTGATGATCTCAGAGGTCTTTTCCAACTTGGCTTATTCTATGATTCTATGATTCTATGAACACAGAGCTGGTAGCATGCCCAGGGGAGTGGAGCTGCTGCCTGCACAGGTATCTGCTGTGGCATCAGTGAGTAGTGCTGATGGAGGCTCTGCCTCACTTACGGATGAGCTTTATTCCCTGGGTGAAGGCAAAGAACTGTTTGATTCCATTCATGAAAGCAGAATCCCAGCTGATGAGCACGAGAGCTACAGAACTAGGTAACAGATGGAGGCAACTAGGTACATCTACCCAACATTTTTCTGCCTCTGAAACAAACAGCGTTTTCAAGATCACAATGGTTCACAGAAACGACACAGTTTGAATTACACTGTACAGTACTGATGAAGTGGAAAAATGGAAAAAAAAAAGATGATACACAGAAATGTAAATTGGAAGGGATGTTTGTCATCCTGGCTCATGCAGGCTGTTGAAACAAGGCTAAAATCCACCACAAGAGTTCAACTGTTTTAGCTGATTTTATTCCATAGGAAACAAAGAGTATTTTTCCACTATCTGCGATAAAAGCATCCTTTTTTTTTTTGCATGCAACCTGTCAAATTCTCTTTCAGAATTCAGCTTCATCTTCCATGCTCTGGAAAGATGCTTGCTACTTAATTTCTTTACTTTTGGTTCTTCTTCCCTCCTCCCTGACTTTTTACATACTCACTGAGACCTAGTCTGCAATTAGTTCCTGTGTACTAAATAGAGGTGGGACTATTGCAATCTACACAGCTATTCCTGCATAAACAGAGATGTAGACTTAGTGCAAAGAAGTGCTTAATCCTAGTAAAAATATATTATTTTCCCGTGTAGTAGTAGTCTATACTCATGTAAATGCAATTTTCCCAGCAGAAACATGTCTGTGCTAAGGGTCTGCATTAGCCAAAGTCCCACTGACATGTCTAGACAAGTCCCGCTACTTAAATAGCATGTCTCATCTTTGGAAATATTGAATGAAAGGGGAGTAATGCTGCTTTTCCTACTGCCACGTCAGATTGGAGCAGATCTGCCCTTTTTACATACTACCTTTGTGTATACACTGAGGGTTATGTGGGTTACTGAGGAGAGTGAGGGGGTCTGGAGGAAGGTCAGTTTGCAGCTCAGTCAATAGCATCTTGAGGGAGTTTGTGATATGACTGCTGAAGGGAGAAGTGGACTTCTCCAGAGGTATGTTTGAAAAGCCAGCCCCTGAGAGGAATGGATGGCAGGAGAAAGCATAATTGAAAATAAACAAATCATACTGGCTATGCTCGTGATGCAATTCAAAACATATCAATACTGGTTTCTGTTCCTTAGGTACCAGCCACAAGGGTGCAGAGATGCAGTGCAAGTAGCATCCTTCTGAAAGGAGAAAAGATACTGCAAGATGTAAAAAAACTTGGATTTGGGATTGTTCAGTCTTTCGGTATCTAAAGGCACTACAAGAGAGCTAGAAAGGGACTTCTGACAAGGGAATGTAGGGATAGAACAAAGGGAATGGCTTTAAACCAACAGAGGGCAGGTTTAGATTAGGTATTAGGCAGAAATTCTTGACTGTGAGGATGGTGAGAAACTAGAACAGGTTGCCCAGAGAAGTTGTGGCTGCCCCATCCCCAGAATTGCTCACAGCCAGGTTGGATGGGGCTTTGAGCAACCTGAGTTAGTGGAAGTTGTCCCTGCCCATGGCAGGAGGATTGGAATGAGGTAATCTTCATGGTCCCCTTCCAACACAAACCATTCTATATTACGATTCTGTGAAAAAAAACAAGAAAACTCAACACATGGATGTTTTTTCATCATGAAATGAATAACAAAAAGAATCATACTAGTATTTATTAAAACCCAGAAAAATAATCTATATTCCATTGCTTGCTTCATGGTTTTGAAGATTCCAAAGCTGGATCCATACAAGACCACCTTGAAATGGAAACTCATATCAGATTGCTAATTGCAACCATTTGCCTGGATTCTTCAAGCCCCTCTGCCTTGGGAAAACTTTGGAAAACTTCCCAAATTGCTGGTGGTGGGTCCCTCCGAGGGAGGAGGTGGACCAGCTGCAGAGCTGCGCAGCACAATACCAGCCCCATCTGCTGTAACTCTCTGGAATTACCAAATGCACCAAGAGATTTGTTTCCAATGATTTCACCATGGGTTTTAAGTAAACTTTGATGCTAATAGTATGTGAAATTCCAGAAGGCTTTGGAATAACATAGGGACAACAGAGGACAACCATGTTAATTAAGGACCTGAAGGAACCAGGTGGCAAGTCCAGCTAGACAAACCCTAACCTAGAGGATGCAGACGGAGGTAGAGTTTTTAGGTTGGCACAAGATGACAGAGACTGGGACAACCATCACTATTTAAATCACAGTTGCAGTTGGCAGACGTAGCCAAGACAGTTGACTTGTTGGATCAGGACACATACAGATGTGCACCGTGGATTCCTTCAAACTTGGGACAGCTTTACAGTTAATGGTTTCCAGCTTGCTGGGCACATACTGAAGAGACCCAGCTTTTAGAAAGTGATTATGAACCAGATTCTGAACATCAGTCCTTTTTACACACACAAACCCAGAAACCTGTTTCAAAATCCAAGTCCCACCAAGTAATCAACAGCCATTGCAAACAAAGCAATAGTCACAGATCAGAAAATGAAGTTGGGTCTATTTCTTACATGAAATTATCAAGGAATTGTGGCTGGTAAGATTGCCAGTGGGATAAGGCTTTCATGTGGATATCCTGAACACTAGTAGCCAGAAGAATAAAACCATAAGAGAAATACTCTCTGCATGATTTTGGCACAGCAAATAATTCCTGCATTATTGGTAATTTTTATATTCTTCATGGATATTGTATTACACGGACAGTCCATTTTGCATACACTGCACAAGGGGGATACGGCCTCCAAAAGGGTTTGGTCACATATTTTACCCAGTTTGAGAAGGGTTGCATTACAAATATAACCGCAATTTTGGAGCCAAAATTTTGGTTTTGTTGGGGGGTTTTCAGGGTGCCTTATATAGTTGTTTTGAGAAACTCAATAATTGCCCTATAGCCTTAATTTTGAGACTGCAAGAGTATTATCATATAGATATATTAATTAAGCCTATGTTTCTGTAAGGAATGGGCTGACAGTATTGGCATGGAAATACAGTTAATGCCTCCATTACATTTTGCTGGATGCAAATGCTTAATTTCAAGCATCTACCTAATGGGAAAGGCTGCCTGTCTGTCTCGCACTGAATCTAGCAATTTTATGGGGTTAGGGGGCAGTAAAACGCCCTCACAAAGTGATTTGCAGATCATGAAAATCCAGTGTGTGACCTTAAGAGTCATTTGCCAGCAATGGTGCTGGTAATAAAACGCCTGGCTGGGTAGTAGGAGATGCACATAAACTGCTCACATTGCATTTGCACTGTCTGCACAAAAGGCTTCTGAGTCATGGCAGGTAAATCACTGTCCCAGATAAGTGTTTTTCCTAATCTCAAAAACAAGCAGCACTTGGTTCTTTCTTCTTTAGCATGCAAAATAAGCCAATGTCTTTTTCTCCTGGGTTCTGCTAAAGCGGCTCTGGGCAAAGGATGGAGGACACCTGCTTCTTGCTTGAAGAGTTGGAAGGGAGCAATACTATCAGGATGCAAGTGGAATTGCCTCAGGCAGAACATGAAAATGGGTGTACAAGGTTAAGACACACCACAGAACCATCTATGGTAGCATCCTGTTGTCACCAGTGGCCCACGTGGATCGCTAGGGCAGAACGGGATGAGGCTGTAGAGATGCTTCTTTAAAATACTCTTCCAGTCCAAAAATAAGGGGATATCAACCAAAGTCAGTGGGGACTAGCAAAAAGCCATGGAGGTAGATAGGACATCTAGAGAAGTAAGGAAGAAGGACAGGTGCTTGGAAGGGAGATTCATTAGAGACTACTAACTAAATAAATCATTTCAGGCTTGGGAAATGACCAGGCTGAAAATTCATAGGTGGAGGCCAGGAAATTAGCTGAAAGATAGGAACATATTTTGAGAAAATAACACTGTATGCTTACTCATCTCTTGGTGTTCACCAACAGTCATTTTGGATACATAATGCCAGGTGGGACAGACCTGCATCTGAACAAATCTGGACATTCAATATACATTCCCAAACTCAGCCCTGTAACTCCATTCAGAATTTTATAATAGTTTCTGTTCAGGAACAAAAGTCCTCATAACTTACAGCTGGTGAAGTTTTCTCTATTAATAAAATTGCCTAAAGGAGGATGAAATCCTTGTAAAGTTCTAAGATTGACCTTTGCCAAGTGCAAGAAAGCAAGTGCCTTCCCTCTGCCAATGCAATCTCCCTTGTGAAGAGAGAAGCCAGGGCTGAAATGTGGAGGAGAGGAGGACTGATCTACCGTATCACCTTCCCGTGTTTGTAAAACTCAGATCCATGTTGATGAGGCCAACCAGGAAAAGGCAATTCCCTTACATTGCAACACTCTGATGCACAACCCTTGCATGAGCTGGTCAGTGCTGCTGACCACTAGAGTAATATCTGCAAATATACCCAGCAGTGGCAAAATGGAAACGCTAAAGTGGCACCATACAAATTTCCAAGTCCCAGTCCACAGTTACTCATCTCATTTCCCCATTGTTGAAAGCCCCAGTAGAAGTATCTAAAGTGGCAGTTGGCTCACTGGTATATCTCAGGTTAATTCACTCCCAGTATTGAATTTTCTCTACTCTTAAAGACATTTTTAGGTTTTTTTTTTCAGAACAGTCTCCTTGTGTGTATTCGAGCAAACATCTAAATCCTCCTCCTGTTGTGGCTACATTTATAAACGAATTAAAAATGGATTTACTCTTCTAAAGTTCTTACTGTAAATTTTCCTTAGAGAATGCCATTTCACCAAGACCTGAAATGCAACAGGAAAAACATATTAACAAACCTTTTCATGAAAACACTTTAGTTTGGCTAAAGGCTGACATGGAAAGTATTGTTTTGATATTCTTATTGAAAGTCTCCAATATTCAGCTTTTAATTCCAATGAAACAATTTTATTTATTGACCAGGCAATGACATCTTGATAGATATTCTCTATACCCCCAGCTCAACTTTCTCCTGAGAAAGAAATGCCATTTTTCAATTTGTGCTATTGCAAAGGTCTGTTATTGCTTTTCTTCCCCTGGGCTCCAGGAGCTGTGCTCAGCTTCTTGAACCTGACTGCAGAAAGCCAGAGCTAAGTGTGTTTCTTTAGGAAAATTGCTGTCAAATCTATACTGTGCTAGCAAATGATGCTGTACCTTGAAAAGGGAATGAATTTTATGCCATAAAAGCCAAATCTTTCACTAGTATACATCAGGGTCATTCCACAGAAGTGTCTGTAACCCAAAAATCCATGAAATGTTGAGGGTTCTCTTTTTAATGCCTTGCTGTTGAATGTTTCCCAGTTTTGCAAGAGGAATTTGATGAAGACAAAGGTCACCTCAAACAGGCAGAGCCGCCTGCCTGCAGCACAGCCATTTGTACAAGGAGCAAATGACAAGCTTGGTCCCACGCTCCATTGAGGATGTCATATCACAAACATTCCTTACAGCAGCCATGTTGGCTTAAATGTCTACCTTTTACCCAAATCCCTCCAACTGTCAGTCCCTATATCCCATCTGAGAACTGATCTGAGTAAAAATAACTGGGAAAAAAAAAAATAATAAACTATGTTCAAGTTTTTTTTACGTACATGTAAGCCATATGATTTTGGTAAAATTATTAACAACGTGGTCCAGCTAATAGCTGTATCACTCAGCTGGGATGAGTGGAGGGCAGTTAGAAGCAGGTGGGTATGCAGGCATGGGGATGAGATGGGACAGGAGCTCCTTTGCTCTGCTCTTTTTGCACAGCTGGGATGAAGATGCTTCCTCCCATTAAGAACAGTAATCAGAGGCTCAATGGCTGGAATGAGGGCCAAGGGAAATCAACCCTTGTGTTGATCCCTAGCAGCAGGATAAGTTATGAGGTGGGTGGAAATGAAAAATTTCTAATTTCCCTCCCCAAACATCTCTCCTGCAAAAGGAGTTTCTAGATGGGCCAACAGTCCCCAGCTCTACCAGCTGGTGTAGAGTGGCCATGTGAGGTTCAAGATTCATTACAAGCTTTCTATTTACAGAAAAGCGAGACTTCTTCAGAGTCAGCTTACAGAATCACAGAACAACAGAGTCATCATTTAGGTTGGAAAGGTCCCCTAGGATCACCAAGTCCAACCATTAACCTAACACTCGAAACTATGTCCCCAAGTGCCACATCTACATGTCTTTTAAATACCTCCAGGGATGATGACTCCACCACTGCTCTGGACAGCCTATTCCAATGCCTGACCATCCTTCTGGTGAAGAAATATTTCCTAATATCCAATCCAAATTCTATGATGAGTTGGAGGGTTTAGGAGAGAGAGACAGTTTGAGAAGCTGAATTTCTCTCTTCTTGCTCCAGATGTCAGGTCTCAAGCAAGCTGAGTGCACCTTTAAGGGCTCTGACAGATGGAGAAGTTACCATCAAGCAGGACAAGATAATATGTGAGCTGCTCTGCAAGAGCTGTCCCTGAAGATGTAGATTTTCCCTGGGGAAACGTATGGTCCCAAGATTAAGTCAAGGTAAATTTTGTTATTGAGTCCTTTGAAGTTTCCTATATCCTCAAATAAATGTCCAATTGGCTGGGTATTTTGTTACTGCTTCCTTAAAAAGCAAAACTAAACTCAGCCACACATATAACAACTCTCACGCAAAGCCTTCTCTGTCTTGAATTCAAAAAGATTAGGGTTTCAGTGCATACACTTCAGAGAACATGGATCCTGGAGGCTTGTCTGAGGTATCAAGAAGCAGGAACAAATGCATTTTAGACAGGCTCTCTAAGAGGGTATTTCCACACCCCAGATGAGATTGCTCACTCTACCTTTATTTGACATCACATAATTTATATTCCACAGCCATAGCACTGCAAGAAAATCTCCCTAGCCTGCAGCTTCATTTTCTGCACACAGCAACCCCAGCACTTTAATTGTCCCATAAACGTGATGGAAAGGATTTGATGCAAAGAGCTGTTAAAATGCCAAATGTCTTGAGCACTGCAACTACTGAATGGCTCTCAACGATTCATGTTTCAATCTATATGCAAATGTGCCCTTTGGTTGGCTTGTGCTGGACTTTTCATTGCTGCATTACAGCTATCCAGGGAAGCCTCAGACTCATAGATCAGAGAGATACGAGGCATAAATGGGAGAAGACTTAAATTATTCAGTGTTTATTAGAAAGAGAATTCAAACAGTGGAGTTACATTTTGCTTTTTATAATAACATGATTACAGATCAGCCCTGAGAAGACCTACAATAACGTTGTTTTTCTCCCTCCCCTTCCTCTTTGCTAACAAAATATGTAGCACAATGAATCACTTGGCAAAGCCAAATGTGTATTACCAATAACACTCAAAATGGCGTATGTCAGCTCCAGGTAAAGCCAGTGCTCACAGAGCCCAACTGGGAGATGTCTGTGAGTGGACTGAAAGATTTCAAAAGCTGGTCTCTGCTGTTCTTAATCTCAGCACAGGAAAACATCGCCTTGGAGCATCAAACCGAGACTCTGAAAACACAGTCACAAAATCTATTCCTGCTCATTAACAAATTACACAAATCCCCTTCACCTGAGTGCAATGTGTAATTCTGGTCTTAACAAGAAGAAATTATCTGGAGTAGTGAAGAAAGGTCTGCCACCATCACAAGAGGGCTGCAGAACTTGTTTCACAAGAGGGACAATAAGGTTTTATAGGATTTTGGTTAGTTCCAAGAGTAGGAAGGAAAATTATAACAAACACCTGAGAAATGGCAAGAAGGGGAAAGGACAATGTTAGCTAAAGGCCAGTCTGGCACAAGAGCAAGAAGCCACAAATACACTCAGAAAACAGAGCCATGAACATATCAAGGATAGTCTTGCTCATGTAGGACTTGTTTTGTGGGGTTTTAAAGCTGAAGCTGTACTGGGGACTTTATGTTCAAAGAAATGCCAGAGGTGGCACAGACTTTGCAGAATGGATGGCTGCAAGGAAACTGCGAGGTTTTGGCATTGCACCCAAGAATCACCTCCCTAGGAGCTCTGCTGAGCCAGGAAAGCAGAGCTGAAGTCTCTGACCAAGTCTTGGTTCTTGCAAAGTTTCAGAATAGCTGGAACACCTTCCTTTCTTTGGAAGAGCTTTATAGAGTGAGGTATCCACAATGCTTGATCCCTCAGGACCTTCATTTCTGGTTGGGCTTTGCTTTCCTTCATCTGCTTGGATTAGGTCTCCACTGTCTCTCTTAACTCCTACTTCTCTCCCTATAACCCCAGGAGCAGGCTGGGGGGCCAGTAGGAAATGGGAGAAACCCTCAAAAGCAGTAATACTCCTCACGTGGTCTGGACATGGTCAGGAGACCACAGTAATACAGATAAAATCTTCTGCAAAGTCTAGTATAGTGGATGAAATTTGTGGGATCATAGAATATCCTGACTTGGAAAGGGCCCAGAAGGATCATCAAGTCCAACTCCTGATGCTGAACTTGGTCCTACATGAAATACTTATGTTTTGCAAGTATGTTTTATTCCCCAGTTGATAAGAAGGTTTTATTTTTGTTGGGCTGGCCCAGCAACAGCAAATTTGCAGCACTGTGATACCTTAGATTTAAGACTGGTTTATATAAGGGTTGTCTACATGAGCAAGAAGATGGAGTTGGCAAAAAGAGCCATGTGGCAAACAGCAGTCATTTGCCATTTGCCACTTGCCACCAGGAAAGCCCTCTCCCTGGCCAGGCTGTGTGGCCAGGACCATCACACCCTCCTGGTCTCCACTCCAGCTCCAAAACCATTTCTGTTTTAAATAACAGACAGAACATGCACAAACAAGCTGCTGCTGTGTTGCAAAGCCAAATAAACTTGTCAGGCTGCCAAGTCAGGAATTCAGGAAAGCCCTCCTTTTCCATCTTCCCTTTCTTTGTGCACTGAAATGGACTTGCCACAAGTAATTTGTTAGTTACTAAAGCTGATAAGTTTGGCTCCCTTCAGGCGCCTGCTGGGGAACAATATTGGCTTTTCTTTCAGACTACTGGGTGGAAGACACAGGGCAGGAGCTCTGTGTGTTTTCCCCTCCTTGCTAGAGCCATGTGCTGCCCTTGGCACTCAGTTCTCCCTAAGGGAGATCCTGATATGCACTGTTTTGATGGAAGAATGGAAGAAGAGCAATGCCATGGGCTCATCTTCAAAATTCCTGGATTTATAGCTAGGTAAGGACAGGGAAAACAAGCTGTAAGGCCCAAAAGCTCTGGGTTCATCTATTGCAGGTGATGATTTGGTGTTTTGTTTGATCTTGTTGGAGAAGGTTTTCAGGGGAAAAGGGATGGGAGGGCAGAACCATAACCATGTTGTGCACATTCAAGAATGAGTGAAAAAAGACAGAGAAAGCTCCTTGGAAAGTAATAAAGATCAGGAACAGCATAGATGTATTTCCAAAATCTTACAGCAAAACTTAAGGAAGCAAAATACATATACTGCTGCTACTGGCAATTAAACATCACATAAACAGCAGACTTTTGGGCCACAGAGAGCAAAGTGCTTCCAATGTGACTCAGATTGGACCTTTAGACAGGGCAAACTGGTACAAAGTGACCTCAGAAAGGGCCTGTATCTGCTAACAACTGGGTAACTTTATTTCATTACAGAGGGGTACTTGCTCACCTTATCCACACTGCAGAAAGATGTTTGCAGTAAGCGACAAGTTCAACACAGACCTATTTCCCTGATACTTGTCAACAACTGCTTGGCATCTGAACCCACAGGGAGAGAGCCCAGAATTACTTCAGAAGCATGCTGCCTCCTTGCCCAGACAAGACACCTGGTTTTCAGATAACAAGGAAGAGGCTCTATTTTATTAAAGCTCTGCAAAGGGTGAATTTGATCAACACAGAAGACTACGAACCACAGAGGCGTACCCACCGACAGAGACATGACAGGCAGCCTAGAGCGATACTATCCTAGACAGAGTTGTTACAGGGTATTTCTCAATGCCTATTCTGACCTTTTAATCTACCTCATTTTAATTTCCACACCCATTTTCCTTGGCATTGCAAACTGCATCAGTCAGTTTGTGCACGAGGCAAACACCTTGGAGCCCTTGGAAGTGGGACCAAGCTCCTACATCCCCCTACCAAAATGCGGCCTGTTTTTGTTGGGCTCGGGTCCTGGCAGGTCGGGGCAACACCATAAAGAGAAGTTCAGTTGCTTCATGAGATCCCTGGCATTCCTTCCACTAAAAGCTATCCTGAGTTGTTTATGTCACTGGTATAAACTGAAACCATTAGAGTTCCTTCAAAGGTCCAAAACAACCTGGACAAAAGCAGGCAAAAGCATATTTACCAAGAGAGACACAGAGTTGAATCAAAATTGTTGGACAGATTTTCTTCACTGCCTCAATGCCTGACTGTGTTGACAAATGTATTTGACTGTCAATCTGCAGCCTCAAGTCAGGACACATGCTGGGACTGTCAGTCTTCCCCAGGTGAGACATGGCAATGAGACAACTCAGAAGCTGACAGTGAGAGAGACGTTATGCCTAGACAGAGGGAAAACACTACAATTTGAAGCCCTAAATGATTACAGAATCTGCATGAGACCTGCCATGCAACTTAATTCTTCAATTCACAGAATCATAAAATGGTTTGGGATGAAATGGACCTTCAAGGTCATCTAGTTCCAACCCCCCTGCCATGGGTAGGGCCATCTTCCACTAGACTAGGTTGCTCAAAGCCCGATCCAACCTGGCCTTGAACAGTTTCAGGGATGGGGCAGCCACAGCTTCTCTGGGCAACCTGTGCCAGTGCCTCACCGCTCTCACAGTCAATAATTTCTTCCTAACATATAATCGAAATCTCCCCTCATTCAGCTTAAAGCCATTTCCCCTCGTCTTATTGCTGCATGCCCACGTAAAAGTTGCTCTCCTTCTTTTTTACAAGCCCTATGTAGGTACTGGAAGGTGCTATAACATCTCCCTGGAGACTTCTCTAGGCTGAACAAACCCAACTCTCTCAGACTTCCTCCACATCAGAGGTACTCCATTCCTCAATTTCTTTCAAATTTGCAAAAAGACTCCATTTTTACACAACCAAAGCAGCACTGTTCCTGGAAATTGAAAGTCAGTTTTTGACCAGATCCTTTTTCAAGTCACACAGTAAGTTGTTTTATTCTTCTGCATATCCAGGACTCATGTGCAGCTTCTGAACCATCCCAGATAAGAAAACAGAAGTGGAACATTGCATGAGGTTAATCTGGACTACACACACAGAGCAATGATTTCCTCTAAGCCAATCAAGGATTAAGGCTAATGAGTATCTCTGCATCTTGTAACAGTCCTTTTAGGGAAATAAGATAGGACAAAAATAACCTGGCTTGACCCTTCCCCTCCAAAAAAATATTTTTATTAGTGCCTGTGGTGATGAAGTAAAACCAGAGAAGCTGAAGACAGGAATGTTTTACTTACCTGTCGTAGAATGACCATGGTTCCTGTATAAACACATCAGCAATCACCAGGAATGGACCTAAATCAAAAGAAATCAGCAATTAATGAATTGCCCCCCTGACTCAGAGTCCCCAGTTAAGGGACTCTTTCAACCCTGAATGGCCTCCACAGCCCTAAGTGTGACGAGGGCTAGAAGCACTGAAACTCCCAAGGCTTTCGTAATATTAATTCCAGACAGCGAGAGACAATCCTCTAATACATCCAGATTAATGCTGGCACCATGGTGAATGAGAATGGGACTGGAGGTTGCTTATGCAAGTAATATTTTGTAAACTGAGTCCTAGAAAGTTATCAAAGGATTAACCTAGCAAACACACTGATACATGTGTCTTTGGATTCCATAGTATGAATTAAAGCACATCGAAAAGGGGAGTCTTGTCCTTAACGGCCCACAAGCCTGGATGGATTTTCATCTTTCCATCAAAACTGATTTCAGGAGAGGAAAAGAAAATAGTGTTTTCCAAGAAAATACCAAGTCCTCCAACACAGCCTGCAACTAAGACCTGGACTGGATGGAGCATCTCCACTCTCTACTCCTGCTGTTGGGCAAATTGTATCTTTGTGGGATTTACATGGGAAAGTCCCATGCTGCTCCTGAGTTTATGCTTGCTGCTGTGTGATGTCACCTCATGACACTCCCACAGTTGAATGGGTTCAGTGTGTATGAGTGAAAAACACTTTCAAAGAATTGAATTCCTGCAGCTTTTAATCTCTGAGCCATCCTTGGTACATGGTAATCAATAATTGTTGTATTTATGATGTGAAAAATTTTCCAGTATAGTAAAAATACTCATGCTTAAAAAAGCAGAGAAAAAGGCACTCAGTCTCAGACACACAACTCTTACAGGACACTGAGGATGTGAAGGCTGATGAAGGATGATCTTGCAGGACACAAGACATTTCCCTTCACAGTGACAAAGTGGTCCACACTCATCATAAAATCCTAAATATTTTGTTTCAGGTTTTAACTATAATTTTCATTTTTATGCTTTCCCCACCAAAAGGCAAACATTTCCTGGGGAGTTGGGAGGGAACAGTCTTTCCACTCTCCCCTCAATCATCTCCAGGTGTTGTGTCCCAAAAGACAGCCTCAGTCTTGAAAAAAAAAAGGAGTGATAATTCACCGTGCCAATGTCTCTACACACATTCCTCAAGGCAAAGAGAGTGATCTCTCTTCCCCACTAGCAGCAACTGTTCGCATCCCATTCAGCAATGTAGGACTTAGTCTTTGGTGTTTATTCTGCTGACTGAATTTTTTGTAGCTTGCAAAACATAGCTTTGTAGCTTTGCAGTGCAAAACATAGATGTTCCCAACCTAGACAGAAAGGCAAGATTTATCTCTGTTAGCTCCTGCAGAGACTGCAAAGGCTCAACAGAATTTCCAGTTATTCCCCTTTTCCTCACCAGGTTTTCTGCGCCACCTCTACATTTTTACCGACCACATATTTGAAGGCAGATAATTATCCTCACATTTGTCATCTGAATGCCTTCACCACCTTAATGAAAACATCTACCTGTTAAAACCATCTACATGATCCTTCTGCATTGCCCAGAAAAGGAACTGGTGTCCTAAGAGCAGCCAAGGCATCACTGTTCATTAGTAAATACTCACTAGAAAAATTCTGGCTGCAGGCCACATTCAATGAATTAATTTTACTTTTTCTAGAAAGTAGATAACTGGTGGAAAATTACATGTCCACTTTAATAACTGAAAGGCTGTGAGGCAATTTTCCTAATTCTAAGTTTGAACCCTCTCTGTAGCACACTAAATTATTTCTCTTCTCTTTAATTCATATGGCTTGAAAATAGCTTTCTAACCCTGCCAAGTAGTGAATCCTGAGGCAGACTGCCTAGGGATGCTGAAGAGTCTACTCCACTGGGAATAGTCGGTGAAATATTGGTTTGGCTCAAAACACGCACTGGGGAAGGTTCTCCAGAGGTCTGTAACATGATGATCATAGGGGGAGTGTTGGACACTGGGCTGGGTATCAGTTTGTCTTCCCTGGCCTAAGGACATCTGCTATGGACAAGTCATCTTATAGTTCCTTTCCTCAGTTTCCTTCTCTGAAAAACAAAGATCTCGCCCAACAGGGAGCTCCTAAGTATCTTAGTTGTTTTTATGCTAACCAGCCAAATGACCTAGGTAAGACCTGCCCCGCTGGGTGTCCATGTTGCGAAAGCCATGCATAGGACATCATTCCCACAGGTTGGTCTAACGCCACATGTTCAGTCTCAGAACTGCTCCTTCAGTTTTTTGTCCCTCTGCTGCTGAAGCAAAGCACTGTCCCATGGTTACCCTGGTTTCCAGCACTAAAAGTACCTGGTATGCAAGCACCCTGCTTAACATGGCCTGTGGTGATGCTGAATAGGTGTTGTGCCAGGTCTGGAAGGGTATTTGTATACCCAGTCCACTCTGGTTTTAAACAGGACTTTGGTGCCCTGAATCTTTTGTGTTTTTTTTTTTTTTTTTTTTTTTTTTTTATTTTTACTTTTGTGGGGTTTTTATTTTTGCTTTCTGAAAGTCTAGCCTTCAGCCCAAGCCAGCAGGCTTGCTCTTGTTCTATGCTTTGTCAGTCCCCTCATGAAGCCTTTGCAAGGGAGTTTGCAAGTGCACAGTGTTTCTGTACACAACAGAAAGCCAGCTTTCCCCATGGATTGATCAGCTGGGAACACCCCAAAAGGGAAGGGCAGGGGAAGGAGCAGACTCGCCTCCCTGTTCTTCCCACAGGGATCAGTAAGAAGGATTGGGCTTGTCTGAGCACCAGGGAGATCAGCTGCCTACTAATTCATGGGGGCCCTGGTGGAACAAAACAGCCATCTGGACCCCGTGATACTTGCTGCCAGATGTGTAGGGCACCGGAATTCCACCTTCATCTCCTGTGTGAAGCTGTACAGATGGCATGGGAAATGCGCTGGGCTAAACAAAATGTACCTAGCATCTCTCCCAAATCACACACATAACACAAGGGCATAAAGACAACCCTCTGGAAAGTATATGTTTCGTAAATTTGGTTTGTTTTGCAGTTTTCTGGTCATCACTAGTTGAACATTATCTGAACAGAACATCTGAGGGAGGCAGTGGGGTGAGGCTGAAGGGGCTTTAATCTACTTCTGGATGCAGAGTGATATGTGACATGGAACTATACACATCACTTGCTTGCAAGCTGTGGTCATCAGTCAAGCCAAGGAGTGCTTCAGTATGGGGTCTCCATCACAGTGACCTTTACCATGACTTTCCTGATTCTGAAAAGATCCTAAATACAAGAGGAATCTGACAGAGCTTGACTTTGGAGGAGAAAGTCTGAGGAAGAAAGCCATTGTCCTGCAATTGCAAAGAAGGGGGTTGCTACTCTAATCTCTTTAACTGGTATTTCTGTGCTCCTTGTTGGCACTTCAGGACGGGAGTCCAACCACATGACTGGCCATACTTCCGGGGGGATCACTCCACAGTGCTAATCCTCCAGAGCACATGCTCATTAAGCATTGGTTAGAATAAATTCTAAATGTAAAATCTATTCCTTTCTCCTGAAGTTCCACATCCCATGTGATTTTCCTGAATGCAAATGCAATGAAGAAAATGAATAATTAATTTATGGGGTGCATGCATTCACATTCCATGCCTGTCCCCATCTGCACCCAGCTTGGTGGAGAGCCTGCCTTTTGGAGAACACCCTGTGAACTTAATAGTGTAAAAAAAACCAGGAGAACTTCATTCGCCTTCTGTCTGTGTCACTTGACTGGCAGAAATGTGTCAACCTAGCTGAGCAAAGAGATTTAATACGCCAACGCTCTCTGCACACTACTGCTTTCACCTTCTGCCCTCCAGCAAGGGAGCTGAGAAGGATTAAGGATTTTTCAATGTGTTTTACTGTTTGTCTGAGAAATGGTGAATAAAAAGGTCAGACCTACACCCTCAGAGACAAGCGCCTTTGTCTTTACCAAAAGCAGGATTCAGATCAGGAAGAAAAACAGTGGCTTTTGAATAAGGTTAAACTAACAAAAACCCCAGTCTTTGGGATCTCTAACCATTGACTGTGCATGATAGTGAGCAGAGATGAAGAAGACAATGTCACTACACACCACTCCTCCTAGTCTTTATCCATCTGTAAGTTGTCATGGTTGGGAAGATATGACAGTCTGTATTTTTGCATTCTTCCTAGAACCCCAAATGAGAACCAGAGCTTTCAGGTCAGAAGATATTAGTCTGAATATGGCAGCCATCCATCTTCTTCTTGACTAACAAGTTATTGTCCCTGCTAGCTTGATCACCAAGAAAGCTCTCGACAGAGACAACCTTCTCTAGGTAATTAGCTCCAAAGCTCAAATCATTCTTAGTGTTTAGAATGATGTAAGTATCTTCTCCTCCTCTGTATTTGCCCTCAGTTTCCCAACTGAGGCCAGTCATACCTTGCCAACCACAACTGACTACACAGATGGGCCCACATGGCAGTGTTTTACACCACTGCTGCACCTGCACTTCCCTAATGCCACTGTCTCATCCACCACTTGGCTTGGAGTGACAACCAGGGCATGGAGTGGAGGGAAGCCAGGATGATCCATCATGTCTGGAAAATTCTTTACTAGAGGCATGTACCCTCGCTTTAGTAACAGACTGAGCCCTTTCCATGGTATGACCTGTGTCAACTGGTTTGTCAGATATTCAGTGCCTGGTATCTGCTCCCTATGAAGGGCCTCACAGTCTATTCCCATCATTTCTCACTTTGCTTTTCAATGAACCAAACACTCAGGCTCTCACAGTAAGAACTTCACACCACCTGCCATGGTTTCTGGGCCCATCTTGGGTAAACCTCAGATAAGTCTGATTCTCTGCCATTCAATGCTGCCTGGGATATCCCTGTCTCCTTGGGCTGTAGCATTCCATTTTGCTTTCTTTTTGCATAAAAAAGAAAGTTCTCCCCTTTGGTCAGGTTTTCCTTCAAAGCATAGGTGAAGGTTGGCCGTTTAGGACTTGCTGAGAGGTGGGTAATGAGCTAAACCACCACCTTGGTGGAGGAGAGTCTCGCTTAAAGATGGGTGCTTTAGCTACTGGGATGCTGCTTAAAATGAGGAATGGAGAGGGACTTTCGGCACAGGCATGCAAAGGCAGGACAAGGGGGAATGGCTTTAAACTGAAAGAAGGCAGTTTTAGATCAGATATTAGGAGGAAATACTTCCCTGTGAGGCCGGTGAGGTACTGGATGGGGCTTGGAGTAACCAGGTCTAGTGAAAGGTGTCCTTACCCATAACAGAGGGGTTGGAACTAGATGATCTTCAAGGTCCCTTTCAACCCAAACCATTCCATGACTCTATGATGTCTGTCATTTCCCCTATCTGAGCTTTGGACTGAAATGTTCATGGTAATGGCCATTCACTTACACCCTCCCTTCCCATGATATCTTCATCCTTGCAAGAAGAAATTCTTATTTCCAACTCCTCCAGAAAAGTAAAATCCAGCTTCCTGGTTTTGTTTCCTGTTATCTCTTTTAAGGTAGAGAAAAGATGCATTCCCATGAAATGCAACAGTATTGCCTTGAATTCAATGGCAACAGGAATTTACCCAGAGTATTTGTTGTTTTTTTTCTACACAGGACAGCACACCCTGAGTTTTTACTAGTGAGCAAACAGTATGATACTCTCATGGCAGGGATATGGGGACACAGCAAGAACCACCTGGCCACATGCTGCCTGCCACCAAGCTGAGAAAGTTCCCTTGTTTATGTCTTAATTGCCGCCTCCGCACAGAAGGATCATCTTGAGGTCATGCTGACAAATGACGTGAGGAATGCGAGGAAGCTCTAACCTCAGCAGGGCAGGTCACAATTGCAGTAAGCTTCAGGAAACATTGGAATTACCATTTCTCATGTGACCGGTGCATCCATGACACAGTCTGTCTGTGGGCTCTGCATACACTGTGAAGTGATCAGCATAGAGCATGTTTTCCTGGAAAAACTCTGACCCAAGCTCACTGAAGGTCACGAAAAGACTTTCCTACAGCCTTGGATCAGACCTTTTGTGGCCACCAGATTTGCAGAGACTGCCGGTATCAGAACAAGAGGTGTATTTTGTTTTAAAGAATGGCCTCCCCATCAGCAGCAGGTCCAGCTTCCTGGACAACTGAGGGAAAAAGAGAGACTCAAGCACAGCTGAAAGCTGAGATGTAGAGGTATATGTGATAGCAGGTGGATAAAGATCCATTGGGAAGTCCTGGATTCTCAGAAGGGCTCCTTAGTGTGCAACACTGTGCAACTGAACAAAAGCCTGCAAGTTTGCAGATTTTTCTCTAGCTATTCCTGCAACACTCAGCCTTACAGTGATGAAAGGCACAGGATTAGGTACTAATTAGATTAGAGGGTACTCCCGCCAGGCTTTTCCTTCTGGTGGGCGGATGCTGTTCCCAGGGAAGACCTGCTAGTTTGTTACTGTGAGGTTTTTTGGTTTGTGTGTTTGTGTTGGGGTTTTTTTCTTGCTACAAAAAGGGATGCAGATCTGCAAACTCCAAACCCAGAAAATTCAAGCTGCTTGAAGTACAGAGAACCTTTCCTACACAAAAGAACACAGACAACCTGCTAATCAATTAGCCAAATAACTACAGGGTAAAAAGACTGCAGGCACCACCCTGGCTTTTTGTAGTAAAACAGCCCAATGTAAGAGTAGTCTCGATGCATTACATACACAGATACTTTGTACTTCTGTACATTGCTTTTTTTTTCCTTGCAGGTAGCTCAGGAAAGAAAGTGCAGTGCAAATGCACACTGCAGTCTGTCATTCTGCAAGTGCAACTGAAACCCAGGGAAATGAGGCTCGTAACTGAAACCATCAACAAATAGGGTGTAATCTACTCAACATGAGTGACAAAACAGTGGCAGGGGCTGTGCAGTACATAAAGTTTCCAGCCAAACACTTCAGTGGCCAAAATCAGAGACTAATTTTCAAAAGACATCAGGCAGAGCTGAAAAATATGAAAAATCTGGCTGCTCCCTGAAAATTGAACACTTAAACCATATGCTGAGCTCTCCTCATTGGTCAGGTTGACTGTGGATCAGCTAAAAATGCAAACAATTTTGACCCAGCTAAAAATCTCAATGACCAGACCCCCAGCAGCATGAAACAATGGAGATAAACTGACTTTGGTAAAAATGTGCTGATTTCCACAAGCTGCATCCCATGAAATGTTGAAGTGGTCTCTCCTGAGACTGGGTGTGAAGGGTTTTAAAAGACAGTGAGGGAATGTGATACTCTGTGTCTTCCTCTGCCATGAGCTGCATCAATTAATCACAGCCCCCTGTGACAGCTGCAGGCTGTGCCATCCTGTTTGCCTTTGCAAAGCATTGCACTGGTCAGTGAAAGGACCATGGAGACTCAACTCTAGATGCAGGATCTCACAGCCTGTCTAGAATAATAGAATCGTTTGAGTTGGAGGGGCCCTTTTAAAGGTCATCTGGTCCAACTCTCCCTCCCATGGGCAGGGACACCTTCCATTAGATCAGGTTGCTCAAAGCCCCATCCAACTTGACTTCGAATGTTTCCAGGGATGGGGCAGCCACAGCTTCTTGGGGCGACCTGTTCCAGTGCCTCACCACTCTCACAGTGAAGAATTTATTCCTATCTAATCTAACCCCATGCTCTTTCAGTTTGAAACCACTCCCCCTTGTCCTATCACTCCATGCCCTTGTCAAAAGTCCCTCTCCAGCTCTCTTGCAGTCCCTTTAGGGACTGGAAGTGCTCTAAGGTGTCCCCAGAACCTTTTCCTCTCCAGAGTGAACAATCCCAACTCTCTCAGCCTGTCTTCATAGGAGTGGTCTCTGTGGTCCATTTATTCCTCTGCTTTGTCAGTACCAACCTCCTAACAACGTTACCCAAACTCTTTCATATTTCAGATTAGGACAAGATAGACAGTTCCCCAGAGGGGCTGACACCACATATATGTTTAGCTATACTGATGGTGGAGCATGCAACACTGAGTTCACACCATGTCTTCATAGGTGAAAAACTAATTAACGTAAAAGCTAACCCTAAAACACTGTGGACCTCAGGATGTGACTTTAAACAGAGCTCAAGAGAGAAGCAAAAGCTTCCACAAAGGCAAGAACCTGTTTAGTGATGCACTTACTACCTAGGAATGCTGCAAAGGAACGCCTGAACATTTCCTTGCCTCCTCCTGGCCATGTCACAGATCACGGCAGTGTTGGGTTAAGGGTTGGACTCAATGATCGTAGATGTCTTTTCCAACCTAAATCATTCTGTGATTCTCTAAGATCACCTCCAGGGCTACAGGGACAAACTAGTGCTTCCAAGGCCTGATTCATTCCACCTGTTGTAGAAGTCAGCATTATTTCTGTCCATAGGTTACAGAAGAAGCCTGAGGTGACTGGTTTCAGTTCCATGTCCCCTCCTTATTCCCATCCCTGAGCAGCTGTGAATATGTCAAAAGACTGCTCAGCTGACTCTGAGGGTTTGGTCCCCAAACCTCTCTTTGAAGGGTTTTGGTAGGAGTGCCATGGAAAGAGACACCTCAACTGAATGAGCCAAAAAGGTTACATTAAAGCAAGAAACCACAGAAAACTCCCTCCTCTGGAAAGTTAGAGAATCGATGTGTAGCCTCTGTTCACCTGAGAGTGGTCAGGAAATGGGCATCAATTTTTTAAGCCTTCAGCAGGAAGTTCAATAGATTTGCCCTTCATTCGATCTCCCTGAAAAGCCCAATAGGTAGAGAAGCTGAACAAAAGACCTGACCTTTTCTCCCTTACTGTGCTTTCAAGTAGTCAAAGCAGAACAATGGACCATGGTGGCATCCGATCCCAACTCTCCGCAGAGCGCTCAACACAGCCTCCTGATGAGGGCAATTTCCTTTTGTGCACCAGCCTCTACCAGTGATTGAGTATTTTTCAACAGCCACAATAATTAATCAAATAAAGTATCCTTTTGCAAGGAGGTCAGGTGTAATTTCATCATAATCCAGATCCAGCAGGCTGAGCTGATCTAGAGAAAATGCTGCACTTACAGGTTGGCCAAACAGTCTTTGCAATTGTTTTCATCTCTTCTTTACCTGTAGATGAACTTCCAAGACTTGCTAGAGTCTACATAGAGGGCCTGGGACATGACACGAACAAACTATGAGTAAAGCCTATATTCGAAATTAGGGGTGATATGAGAGATGAACATGCTCTCAAGACTCTTCTCCTTGGAGTAGCACAGTGATGGGCTGTACTGGAAGTCCTCTTGCTGGTCCTGAGCAAACTGGGATGTCCACACATCACTGTGCCAAGATCAGAACTCAGATCCTGCCTACTCATGCTCAGGGAGCCCCAACAAGCCTGGGCTGAACAGACTAGCCACGGTTGGTAGGGTCACCATGGACCTGCTCCTTCATGAGCTGGTTGATCCCTGGCATTTACAGAGCAAGGGATACACACAGACTTCAGCCTGATGTGTTTTACATTGAATGCATGGATTTGGGAGGAGATTCATGTGTGGAACATCCTGTTTTGGGCCAGGTTCAAAAATTCTCTGAGGTATCCACAGGTAGCAACCTTCTGAGCCACACAGGCTCTGCCAGCCCTGCAGTGGAACCACAGACATTAGCCCTTAGCTTAGTCACAGGTGTAGTCCTTCGTCTGTGTTGCTTAGGCACCTACAAAGACTGTCTGTTATCTGAGAAAAACTCCATAAATATCATAGAATCCTAGACTGATTTGAGTTGTAAGGGACCTTAAAGATAATCTTGTTTCAACGCCTCTACCATGGGCATAGAACCTTTCCACTAGACCAGGTTGCTCAAAGCCCCATCCAAGAAGGATGGGGCAAGCACAGTTTCTCTGGACATACTGTTCCAAAGGTTTGGGAACCAGAAATCTAAGGGAAGATTTCTACATACATCTATCTAATCTATCTATCTACCTATCTATCTATCTGTCTAAATATTTTAAATATATTTTTATTTATGTACACATACACTCCCTATATAGAAGGAGATATATATCCTCTAGATATATACTGTGGCCAATCCTACATTCCTGCCCCCAGTTAGGAATAACTGGACTATGCTGTGAAGGAGCTTGAACTGGATCATCTCCTTGGCTGTCCAAGTTTTCTGTCTCATGACCCTAAAAGACCACAGGCCTTACTACAAGACAGAGGGCAGGAGAACCAGCACTGCTTCCCTTGCGGACTGGGACCAGGGTCCCAAAACAAAATTTATGGAGCATCAGGTGATTTTTCTTGTGGCACACTGGAGCTTGTTGTTCAAGTGGTTTTGGAGGGATTTATGTATTTGGGTTCTTTCTAAGTCCCATGAAGTGCTCCCTTTTAAAACAGTCTGTAGATAACCTTCCACCATCCAGATAACATACAGCAGAGGTAAGATCTGAACTAATCTCAAACTAATAAATTAATTACTAACCCACTGTTGCTTTTTTGCTATAGAAATGTTTGTTAAAGGGAGTCTTTACTCTAGCCACTGTTTTAGCAACCACCCCAGTGAGATATTATGCTGCGTTATTCCTTCATGAATCCCAGTCTATTTAAGGAGGAGGGGACAATGCTATCCTCATTTCACACAGAGGGAAACTGAGACATGAAGGGAGGATGTCACTTTCCCCAAGGTCATGCAGGACAACCAGGACACCCAAGACACCCAAGTCTGTGCCTATGACTCCAGATCAAAATGTCTTTAATAAAAGCAGCTCCTCTGCTCTTCTCTATCCTTAAATTGTCCTAATAAGCAGCTGTCTCACCCTATACTCTTACTGGTCCCTACTGGTCTGGCCTTGGTTGTGTGGTCTCTCTCCTTTTGGTGCTATTAATGGTGGCTGGAGCAGGACTTCTGCAAGCTGTTATAATCCTGTGATGTTTTTTTTCTCACCAGGAACCCCTTGGAGGGGATTTTTTAGTGAAATCCTTCTTCCACCTGCCCTGACACTATCCTCTTATCTCTCATGATCCTGGAGAAATTCAAGGTGGCCCTTCAAAAGGCTGGGGTCAGCCTTCAAATCCAAGGACTGTTAGGATTAAGTGAGCTCAAATCAGAAGATACCAGCCTTGTTTTATCTGATGAGACTTCTGTTGACTCCAAAGGTTGTTTTGCTTGAATGGGAACTGTAAAATTAAGTAGAGACTCTGCTCTGCCCTTCCAGGGTGCCTTTGGTGCAATCACCATTAGATGCCTCAGGGCAGCATCAGGAAGTGCTGGGAGACATCAGCCCTGTAATAGCCCGGATGAGAGGGGGACAGACACTCCCTGACTCATTGGCTGCACATGCAAAATGTTATATTAATTTTTCAGCTGGGGAAGCTGAGTCACAGAGGCTGTTTGCTGCTCCATCTACTGCTCTTCTCTTTTTAGTGGCATATGGAGTCACTGTGTATTATTCAATGCATGGGATGCTCTGTGCTCTAAAGGGCATCATCTGTCTAAACTGGTCATGCCTACAGGTCTTTGCCAAAGCAGTGTTAGACTAAAGGGCACATAAAAGGGTAGATTTACATTAGATATTAGGAGGAAATACTTTATTGTGAGCGTGGTAAAACACTGGCACAGGTTGCCCAGAGAAGCTATGGATATCCCATCTCTGGAAGTGTTCAAGGCCAGGTTGGATGAGGCTTTGAGCAACCTGGCCTGGTGGAGGATGTCTCAGCTCATGGCAGGGGGGTTGGAATGAGATAATCTCTAAGGTCCCTTCCAGCACAAACCACTCTATGATTCTGTGATATGTTAGGTGTTGCACAGGCATAAAGTAAAAGTCATTGCATCCCGAAACAGCCTGGATGGACAAAAGAACTGGTGTCTCCAGGAGGTGAAGAGACTTCACTCCATGCCAAGTTCCTGCCTGGTAAATAGCAGAGCCAGAAACAGACAGAATTTCCTCTTCAAGGAGCAGCAGTAACAAAAGCCTCATTTACAATGACAAAATTCCAAATAATAAGATTTCTAGATGGTAAATAAGACATAGCCCCCCTAAGAAGCCTTTGCTGAAGGTGGGACATCCTGAACAGCTTTCTCACCACACCTGGGATCTCTGGCGTCCAACAGGAGATCATTGTGCCTCAGGGCACTAGATTTCTTGCATGCTTACACGTCTTTTCAGGAAGTGTCTAGGAACTTTGCTACCTTGCTACAGCTCTGTCAAATTTAAAGTGAATTTGGTCATCAAACTACTGTGATTAGGTGACACATCTAAAGAGATGGGCAGAGTGGCCACAGAAGCCTTGTTTCCTGTGGAAATCTGACTAGATGAGCAAGCAAGCTTTAATCAGGTCCTTATTGCAGTTTTAACAAGCTTCTCTGTTCCTATCTTCTTTGCAGTACTTTGAGATACCCCCACGAAGAAAGGGGTGACTTGATATTTGCAATTTACTCTTAGCTACACATAAAAAAATCGGTGTTTTCTGGAGACCTCCCTTGGCTGAGGTCAACATCACAGCTGCACCTGAAAAGCTTGACTTTTGTTACAGCCCTTTTTACTTAATATCTTCCCTGGCTTCTGAGCTCAGGGCTGGGAGGACAGGACCTGCTTTGCTACTCCAGAGAGTAGTCTGTTCTGAGAAAAAAACCAGATATAACAGGGCACTGGGGGAGAACCAGAGGGTTATTTCTAAGAGCAATACGGTTGCCCTAACAGCTTTTACCCATCAACCTAATCTGTACTGGTATAATTAACCTGAATTAACCACAGTCCTGATTTACTTCATCATCTGGCCAAGATCACTGCATGCTCTCTTGTCTTCTCTCTAATGTTCTAAGTGCAGCCATGACATTTAGCAATGGAGAAAGCAACATCCCAGTGCCTTTCTGGAGTACCAAAATTGCGCTTTCAGAAACTCTCCTTCCCATAAAGAAAACATGTAGATTTGGTGCTTAGGGATATGGTTTAGCTTAGGGATATGCCAAGCGGTGGGCTTGGCAGTGCTGGGTTAACGGTTGGACTTGATGATCTTAGAAGTCTTTTTCCAGCCTTAATGATTCTATGATAAGGACCTGCTTCATCACCCACAAGCACTAGTGGTGTCACCAGGCAAAGTTTCCCTTGTCTCGTGCTGGAGAAGAGAAATACTTCATGTGGGAGGGAGACGGTGTCGTTGCGGAATACCTGTTCTGACAGACCTCTCTGGCATGACAGCATATTGGGCTGACCTGCTCATTAATTGTTTACAAGTCTCTGTGTACTGCTTTACTGAATTACACAAAAGATCTAAGAGTTCCTGCTGTGGCTCCTGATCCCTCTGTCTTGGCACCTCAAGTACTCTGAGATAGCTGGTAGCTCTCAAAGCCTGCAGAAATGAAAGGAAATCCTAAAGGACTGGCAGAGACTGTTGTGCATGCTTTTTTTTTTTTGGATCAGGGATGCAGTTGTACCAGCAGCCCAGCCTGGGGGTGTGTTTGGGATGTGTATTGGTAACACCATTGAGAGCTCATGGGGGCTTTCAGTAACTCCACCAATACAATGTCTTCTCGTGTCTATGGCAAAGGCTACACCAGGCTCTTGCAGTTCTCCAACATACAAAGAAAAAAACCAAAAAAATACATAAAGCCAGTTATGCTTATATTTTCCTGGACATTACTTCCAAAAAAACAGACTACAGAAGTTTGGGTTCTCCTGGCTCTAATGTTCCATCTGGACTAAAGGCAGCCAAGAAGCTGAGCAGAGGAGCTGAAGAGCAAAGGGCGGTCACCTTCCCTGCTCTTACAGCCCTGTGCATGCAGATTCTTCATGGACTTGAGGAAGGTCCTTGCACAGAAGTTATGAATGAAATAACTACCCTTTTGTTTTTCCAGACCAAAACTCTGAGTGAATTGTAGGAGAGAGAAAGCCAGCGTACGTGTGTGGTTTCTGGAGTTCATCTCAGCCCAGGGTAAATCTGCTGGCCTTGATGGCACTGATCCAGCAAAGCTGAGGGACGAGAGGAAGCAGGACAGAAATAGCTGGGGTAGCACGATGTAATGGCAACCTCCGCTGATGCTGGAAAACACCCAAAGGTTCAGACATGGGAGGCAGCAGTTTGATGTGCTGTAGGTGGGCTTGAAGGGCTCCTTCCAACTCACCACAACATGCACATGCTGTACCTCTGTCCCCCCAGCCTCAGGCAGGGAAGGGGACCCTACCTCTGGTAGCAAGTGGTGGTGTGGTTTGTGGATGCTCCCTTCCCTTTCAGACCCACTGTCATTGTGAAGCTCTTAGAACCCACTGAGCTCAGTGGGAGCTTTGCCCAGACTGGGAACTCAGTGCCACCAAGAGGCAAAGCATTTTCTTCTCCTGTTGGCTTGAGTTCAAACTCCTGTACACCAACACGCTGGGCACATGAAAAATTACTTGCAAAGCAAGCCTCACACCAACAAGAGCATGGGTCAGCTCTGGAAATGACAGGAATCCACATGCAAACCCCAGCCTTTCTAGCAGAGATCTAGCTGATCGCTATCTTTGTGGCAATTCTCTATTGGCATAAAGGAAATCTGATACAGAACCTTCAAGAAATCCCATTAAGATCCTCTCTGTATTTGCTGGCACCAAGATATTTTCAATGAAAAAAGAAGGGAATAAGTTTTGTTTTATTTTCCTCAACCCACATAATACATGGCACTGTTACTAATGTGATAAGCTGACATCTCATCTTCTCCAAGACAACTAAGAAGTGCAGTGAGGCTATCTCAGAAGAATTGTTTCAAGGAGGACTCAGGGCATGAGCAACTTTTTGGTGAGTTGAGCTCCACATAAAATAGCCCACACTGGATCCAGCCTGTGGGTTCCCCATTCATTGTACTTCTCTGCCAGAGGATGCCTAAGGAGCAATACAAAAGCAGGGTGAAGATGTAGTGGCATTACTCTGTAATATTCCCACAGACACTAATAATTTGCAGCTCAAGAACTCCTAGAGCCAAAAAAAAGGGTAGTTTTTTTTCTTTAATATATATCTATTTTATAGTTTTTGAGAGGCTTTCTATAAATGAACTTGTGCTTTCTTAACCCATCAATACTTTTAGGATTCACAGGATCCTGCCATGAGGAGTACCACAGATGCCGGGTTGTGTGAACTCTTTTTTTCCTTTGAGCCTGCTCCCTATAATCTTTATTAGATGCTCCCTAGTTTTTGTATTTCCAAGGAAAATTATGGAAAGTCCTCCTTTTGTCTTCACCATGCAAACATGATCTTCCAGGATCTCTAACACGCATTCTTTCCACCTCTTTTAAGCTGAAGTCTTTGTCTTCCTCCTGTGGAAAGTGTTCCAAATCTCTAACCATCTCTCCTTTCTCAGAATTCTACCCAGGTGAACTTTTTTTAATTAGATTTACTAGATTTATCTTGATTGAAATAAGTCATCAGAAAAATGGAATTTACTCTCTGGACAATTACAGATATGAGCAGGAACACAGAAGGGCTTGGTCCCTATAGATGGGTCTTGGTCCCAATCTAGCACATCCCAGGTCACCTCAGAGCATCCTCAGAGCACCTTTTCCCTGTATCTCAGTGTGTTGGGCAGGTGAGTCCTGCTCAGCCTTTCCAAAGCCCTCTCAGGTGGAAGGTGTTTCACAGCTGCAACCTGCAAGCCTGATGAGACTAAATCATATGGATGGTAAGGCACTGGAACAGGTTGCCTGGAGAAGCTGTGGATGCCCCATCTCTGGAAATGTTCAAAGCCACCCTGGATGGGGCTTTAAGCAACCTGGTCCACTGGAAGGTATCCCTGCCCATGGCAAGGTGGGTGGGAATGAGTTGATCTTTAAGGTCACTTCCAACCCAAACCATTCTATGATTCTATAATATTCCTAAAGTCTTTACATTACATGAAGACATCCAAGCACTGTAGATACCTGCCATTTTCTATTGATCCTCCCTTGCCAACCTTCATGTTGTCCCCATCCTCTCTCCAGCTCTGCCATGATCCCAGATTTATCTTCCCATTTCCAAAGTCAGGAACAGCTGCAGAGAGTGGCTTTGTCTGCTGGGGTAAAGCCCCCTCCAGGCACAACTCTCACCATACAAGCCAGTGTCAGATGGGAAAAGAGGTCAAAACCAGGATTCACAGTCTCAATTCTCCCAACAATCAGCATAACCTTGGGCATGTCCTCTTGCAAGTCTTCCTTCCTCCACACATCATAAAGGTGCTGACTGTGCAGCAACAACTGCAATGAAATCTCTACCCCACCCCAGGCACCTGTCAGTCTACAATATAAGTTTGAACTCCTTTTATGCATGTGAAACTGCTTTCAGGTCACCTGCGCCCCAGGCAAGCACTGGGTTATTACAACAGGTTAAATGCAGGAAAAGGGATGGCAGCAACTGAACCAACATGCCATGAAAGGCACTTTCTGGGACTGAGGTCCAAGAAGAGCTCAGTGATTTTCTATGACTGCTCTGAGGCTGACAATGGGACCAAGCATGCAGTTTTCAAATCCCAGCTGGGCTGAGGTTGAAGTTGCTCCATAGCTGCTCAGGCTGGGCAGATCTGGGGAGAACTCACCCAATGGTGCCCAGAAATGAAGGGGTTCACAGAGATTTTTTGCTTTGGATTTTGAACTTTTATACTTTTATTTGGTACTCAGTCTACTTCAAATGTCTGGTTTTCACTGGATTTCTATATTTTGCACTCCCCTTGTGAAGTAGGCACAGCTGCACTCTGCTCTCTCCTAGTTTCCTGACTGCAAAACTTTATACTGGATATTAGGAAAAATTCTTCACAGAAAGGCTGGTCAAGCACTTGAGGTATTTAAAAAGATGTAGATGTGGCACTTGGGGACATGGTTTAGTGGTGGGCTTGGCAGTGCTGGGTTAACAGTTGGACTTCATGATCTCAGAGGGCTTTTCCAACCTTAATGATTCTGTGATTCTGTGACTCAGAGCAGGGGCTCTGTGCACAGCTCTGGGTGCAGTGGGGTTTGGTGGGGTCTACCTGGGGTTGGATGGACAGCATAAACATGGACACTGATGGGGCAGTTCTGTCCTGATAAGCTTTCTGGCTCTACCTAGCACTTTTCTGGGGAGCCAGAAAGTCACAAACACATCAGCTCATCCCATATCAGGTTCTCCTTGCATGTTGCCTAGCAGAGAGGAGGGTTTCACAGTGCAAAGCTCCCTTACACACTGTCTCCACATCCTGCCGGACTCCTGGTACAGTGACACTTGTCCTAGTCTGCTTTGGGAGCCACAAAAATCTAGCTCTGCCCCAAGAGAACAATAAAAGCCCCTATTCCTCCTGTCACCCTCAAAAGGGACTGGCAGAGCTGATGTGGCAGTGAGTGGAGGCAGCAACTGCTACCTGACAGCACTGTCTTGGTGTGGACAACCAAAAATGTGCCCAGGACCGAGTGCCTGAAGCTACCTCTCTTGTCAGCTTCTTTCCACCAGGCTTGGAAGCTGTTCTCTGCAGCTCCAGGATAGGCTTTGAAAAAAACTATGAGCTGACAATGCCTTCATTAATCACAGCATAATCCTTTCCATGGCAACCCAAGGATTGCGAAGTCACAAGTTAGCAAGCGTAAGACAGAAATACTGTACAGCAGCCCTTGGTCCATGAAAACTTAATAGTGAGCAAGATGAATTGGCTGCTCTGAGGAGGGGAAATGAGTTAGAAATAATATTGCTTTGTGAAAGAGGTTCATCCCTGGGCAGGATTCAGATCTCATAGATGTTGGTATCAGTGGGGAGATATTGTAACTTCATGAAGTTACTCCAGTCCCACCCCAAAAAGCCCAAGAAGAGACTTTGGCCCTACATCTTAGTTTTACAGAAGCTCAAAGCTTGTTGTCACCAGGTCATCACAAAAACTTAAATGTTAAACAGAATTTAGACACGTATTTGGAAACTGTAAGGGCTCTGAGATTGCAAAACCACGGGTTAAAACCATTTTGGCAATCAACAAACAGAAGAAAAGTGCTGTCCTGGTTTTTGTCCTGTTTGCCCTTTGGTTGTCCCTGGGGCAGTTTAGGCACAGGGTAGGGGGGAGACTTCACAGGATCTCACAGGGATGCAGGTTTTGACTGAAGCACTGGCAAAGCTCAGTCCAAAGCTGCAAAACCATCCCACACCTTCACACTACTAGTGCTGGGACCTTGTGGTCCCTCATCTAATGGGAAGAGAGATAGGACCCAGAGAATCCTATAGTGGAGGAGGTGTGAGTAGTCAGCTTGGAACACAAGCTATGTCCTTGACATCTTGATGTCATGCACAGGTTAACCCCATAGGATTGGTTGTTGGACATCCTTTTGCCCAGGCTATGGAGAGAAGCACTCTCACACCAACTGTCTGGGGCTGTGAGAAGATCCTCTAGCCCCTGCCAGTTCCTTTTACAGGGGGGACTTAGCATCCTGGGGGGCAAACAGACAATCTTAGACTCACTGGCCTGTTGCATTTCAAACTCTCCCTCCACGTTGCCTACATGACAGGTCCTCCACCATACACCCCAGTCTTCCCAGAGATGCTAAGAGATGCCAGTTTCACTTTCCTCAGGATAATGTAATTGTAACTATCCTAGGAAAGTCTGTACCTTTCTTTGGTACAGCACTCAGCTGGTCCAGCACAACCCATGTACAAAACACCATACTCCAAAAACACGCAGCAAAATGCAAACTGTTTTGTGGGAATTGCCTATCCCATGTCAGGTTTCAGTCCCTGTCCAAGGACGGTCCTAATAATTTAAACAGCCTGGGAAGGTCCTGGGATGTGCTTACCAGCACCAGTGTGACTTAGGGGATAGCCCACCAAAACCAGCCTGGACACATACTGTGCTACACTGCAGCCAGGGAAAACTCCTGCCTGAGAAAGGCTGTTATCCATTTAAATTATGTGTTTGGCGCTGGGTGAGAGCAGGGAGAGGGTGAGGTGGATTGGGAGGACACCTGCGGTCCTGTGCCACCGCCAGTGCAGCAACAGCCTCTCCCCATCCTCAAGCACTTCCAGAGGTATCCCCGAATATGGAAGAGCTGTGGAGCAAAGGGGGGAGGGGGGCTGCACAGCGCAGTACAGGAGGACAATGCCCTCCACCCTTCACTCCAACTCACTGCTCGGTGATCCCAGCCAAATTAAGCAGCAGCTAGAAATTCCCGAGCCGGTAATCCGTGCTGCAGGAGCCGAGCTGGCTCGGGGCTGCTGGTCAATGCTGGCAGGTCTCTGGTCGCGTCGTCTCCCCCCTCCCATCGAGCCCAGCCTCTTCCCCAGGTTTGATCCGACTCGCTGCTCGCAGCCCCCGCGAGGGCACCCCCCGTCCATCCCACCCATCGCGCCTCACCGCTCCCCACCGCATGGCACCGCACCCCATCACACACCCGCTGCACCCACTGCACTCCACCCGGAGCATTCCAAGCCCCCAGTCTGGCTCCCCCGGGTGCCGCCTGCCCCCTTTTCGCCTTACCTTAGCGGGGCATGGCCAGGGACGACGTGGGGGACGGAGCGCTGGTGCCCGACGCGGAGCCGCGCTACCTCCGGCACCGAGCGAGGGCAGCGCCTGCCCTGGCTGAGCCTCTTAGCGGGGGAGGAGTCTGGATACAGCCAGCCCCCGCTGTGGGTGTGGGTGTGCGAGTGTGGGTGTGCGAGTGTGTGTGCGGGTGTGCGAGTGTGTGTGCGAGTGTGTGTGTGTGTGTGTGTGTGTGTGTGTGTGTGTG